>NC_045704.1:48010838-48332953 GCF_009834535.1 Camelus ferus | reverse complement strand
CATGAAGGCCAAGCCTGTTCTATTCTCCGTTGGATCCCAGCTCATAGATCTGGGCCTGGCACAGGGTGTGTGAAATAATATTCATTTTAATATCTCTATTGGAATACTAAACTACCAAGAGTTCTTTATAAAGAGAATGCCTAAGATGCTCATTGGCTGTATTATAAAAACTCTGAAGATATGAAACAAAATGGGGAGACATACTCTTCTTACACATTTCTTAGACATCTTTCTCTTGGTTGAAATGACAAGAAGAAAGTTAACATCTAATACATTCCCAGTATGAAGAAATATTTGAGCTCGCTTTTTACATGCTTTGCTTTTCACATCTGCAGGCCATCCTCAAGTTGAAAAAAATAACTCATATTTTCTTGAGTTGAACTTACTTATCTCACTTGGCAAATATTTACTGCAAACTTCCTATATGTTAGGCCCTGTGCTCGGCACTGAGGTTAGAGGGACAACCCAGAGAGAACTAGGGAGGGTGAATTCCAGGCAGGAAGCAAACTAAACTCTTATCATTATTTCTCTCAACAAAAATGGTTGATTGCAGAAAATTTTATGATATCTATACTTTAATTCAAAATGCTAGCAATATAATTCATTATTGTGGTATACCTACATAACAAAATATGTTAATGTTTTTCTGCTCTTCTTGGGCCATGATTTTCAAATTTCATAGCAACAAATCAAGAAAACTATCTTGACAACAAGTTAGATGTTTTCACAAAACAGAGCTGGAGCAATAAAATTGCATCACTTCATTTTTTCTTCAAACTACTGCTGCTGTTTCCACATGCTGACACTATTATAAACAGATACTTTCTTAAGTCCAAGGAAGTACCTGGTTCTGCTTTTCTGCTCAAGTTTAATTTTTTAGATTTCTTTTAATGTTAAAAGTACAAATTTAAGAGGCCAAGAAAAATGCCAGGCTCCAGAATTTTATAGTGTTACAATAACATTGACTATTATATTTCTGCTGTCCATGACATGTACACTTGGATTATTAGATAAGTAACATATCCAATCTTTCAAGTCTGTGTGAGAAGAGATAAGGAAAGCTAAAGAGAATTTGCTGCACCTGTTATCTGGGTATTTGGCATCCTTAACAAGTTAAATCTCCAGGAAGCTAGATTAATAGATGACAGGAAAAAATGTAAATCTGTATTATCATCTTCGACATGCTAATAAACATGGGTGCCGAAAATCCAATTGAAAGAGAACTGGCTTATTAAACTGTGGCATGCTGCAATTTACATATCTTACCCTCCAGATGTGAGGAGGGTAAATGTGAACAGTGTGTGTTCAGATCAGCAGGAGATAAGAAGGAAAAATACGTACATTGGCTATCAATTTGGCCGACTGGAGAAAAAAAGTGACACAGTGACTTTTATTCTTCCTAAAATGAATCTGGCTCTAGCTACTCCTCTGATACATTCCGGAGCAGCACTAAAAGCAACACAACTAAACCTAGCTGTTCATTCTGTGTACATTCTTGCTGGTTTTCCAACAGGAAGAGTGAATACAGATGCTGACTGGAAAAATCTATTGGCATGGGGCCCTGCTGATGGTGCAAGGGTGGCAGGATCTTTGCAGAAAAGGGGGACCAAAACTAGCAACAGAGGAGCATCTCCAAATACCCACCATCAGTCTTAGACAGTCAGCAAAAGGAGAAATCACTATGTCCTTAGAAAAACAAATTAGGCCAAATATTTTATAGTTTAGAGTCCAATCCAACACAAAATCCTAAGGTATCCAAAAGTGGATAAATTTCTCAGAGGTAGCCATTCTACTCACTCTATGTCTCCTCATACGTGCATGTACTTTTTGATAACTTTCAAATACTTAGAAGAAGAAACAGGAAAACAACATTTAACTTATTTTTTTTTACATTAGGTCTTTCCCAATAGACCATAGGCAATGTTAGTGAAATGGAATGGTAAGAGGGAATAAAAAACTATGAGTAAGATAAGCAGCCACAAAGTATAGCCAAATAATAATCCTCAGTGGGAATGTTAGCATTTCATAGTTATAAAGTAAATACAAACTTACCTAAAATAAATTTCAATTAATTATTTGCTGTACAGATAAGCAGTAATAAAATTTCTCTCCTTTGCTTTTAGGTTTTGATTTAGGAAAATTTGAAACATTTACCAAGAAAACAGAACAATACAACAAATCCCATGGACTTATCACCCAGATTCAATAATCATTAACATTTTGTCATTGTGGCTTTATACCTCCATCCATTCCTCCTTCTATTGTTATTATTATATTTTATAGTTTTTAAGGTAAAATATAGATATATTAGAAAATATAAATACATTTAATATATGAATTCATCCATATAACCCACACACTTATCATAACACAGAAAATCCCACCTCTTCAGAAAGTTCTGTGTATCCCTTTCTCAGCCAGACTAGCTGCAGATAGAATAATACTTAACCAACAGAAGACATTTTCTCCAGCACAGAAAAAAACTGAGGGAAGCCAACACCTCAAATCCAACAAGCTTTGTAGTTCAAGCTGCACAAAAGCTTATTATAATCAGCTTCTCACAGAAATGACAGTGTAGGAAATTGACACCCAAATTAAATCCAAGTACCATTCTCTTCACAGATAGTATCCAGAGCTAGAGCTTTGAGAAAAAACAAGGACTTCAATAGCATATAATAAAAAGCACTACTTCTGGAGCTCTTTATCTTTTTTGTTTATTTCAATGGTGCCTCAAACAAAATTAAAGGCTCAGAAACACAACCCAAGAAATAAATAGTAACACACAAAGTAGAAAAATAATTAACAGTAGCATTATAATGCAATTTCTAACCATGTACTACAGTGATAGATGCTTGGCAGACCTTTAAATTCTCTACCCTGCTCTCCAGAAAAGGAGAAACAGTAGCAGTAGCAGCAGGAATACTGGTAATGACATTTATAGCAGCTAGTAAGTATTAGTGATGGAGAAGCAGGTTTTCAAAGCTTGTTCTGTCTCCATTACGCTCTTTTGATTCTAACCATAATGGCACAATACAGATAAGCACATACATTATTAATATTATATATAAACCTCACATTATGTTATGCCTATTTAAGCCTTATTTTTTGTTCTCGCTTCTTCAGTCATGCTGGTAAAACCCTTTTCCCCCTCTCCACAAGTTTCCACTTTGGCCCTTAGAGAGGAAAACTCAACCCACAATTTCACACTCTTGGAGAAGGGCTGGGGAGAAGCCTCCACCCTCAGTCCCCCTGAGCTGGTCTTTCCTTCCAGGAGGAACTGGAGTTGACACAACTGAGGAGAGCCTGATAATGGGCTAGATTTTCTGCAGCTGTGGTGATGCTGAGGGGACAGGGCCTCTTTTTGAACTCAGGCTCTTTCTAGTCTACCTGTGTACCAACAAGGGTCAGCAAACAAGGCAGGTCTCTGCTCTCAGCTCTAGCTTCTCTACTCATGCTGGGGTGCAGCTACTGGGTAGGTCAGCCCTTCACTGAAGACTGGTCCTCAGTCCTGGCCACCTTCTCTGCCATTAATGAGACTGATACTGTGATCAGTATTTGGATCTTGTGTCTCTTTCCTAAACTAGTTAGCATCGGGGAGGAGGGATGTAACTAACCAGGATCCCAAACTTCCAAGAAGCCATAATCTTCATTCTTTGTCTCAGCTCATTGCTTCTGGAGCACATCTCTTCCTTTTTGGTGTCTCTCTAGCCTGTAGTCCAACATAAATATGCTGAGGTAGGTGCCCGGGGAGCATCCAGAAGGATTACCCCTCTTTACACTCTGGCTACTTGCAGCTCATATAAGCCCTCCTCACTGTTTGACAATTCATTCCTCATTCTTAGCAGTGCTCCATACCCATCCTCTCACCCATCCTCACCACTTCTCTACCACCACCACAGCCAGCAGTAACACCATCAATGCCATCAACAACAACACTACCACCACCCAAACCAACATCACTACCACCAGTACCACAAACAATACCCCTGACGCCACCACCATCAATATCAACAACTGCAAACTGCTAGTGATAAGCACCCAACCAATTTCTCACCAGAACTCACGTTACCTTGTTCTCCTCTGGAGTGAAGAGGATTCGGAATATGGATGGCACTCCTGGAGCTACTTTGTGGCTAATATCTTTGGGGCTGATTACTTTAAAGTAAGGTGAACTTTCCTCAACAACTTTTACCATCCTTGGAATCTGCAAGAAAAACACACAGTGAGGTGGCACTGTACACGTTAAAGCAGAAGAAAACAGGAAAGGCTTTGTAGTTAAATACGAACTCTCCATTTACTACTTACTAATCCTGCAACTTTGGTTAGGTCTGACCTTCAGTTTCCTCAACTATAAAAGGAGATGCCTCACACAAAGTAAGCACTCAGTATACTTTAGTTTCAATTTTTACTAACATTATTATTATTACCCAATTTAATTGTATTGCAAACCTTTATTTTATTATTTAAATGTGACTATCTTCAAAGACTAAGTGCTTAATCCTGAAACCGCCCCCTCACCGTGGAGTTACTGGACCTCCCAACATCTGAAAACTGCTCTGGGAGACAAGATCACACTTACTGCTCTCTTGCTATGGACCATCCACTGAATGTGATGTGCCATGTAATCCTCGCAATAACCTTGGACTTTCATTACGACTTATTCTACAGATGAGGAAACAGACACTTGCCCTAAGTGCTGCAGCTTTACCAAGCAATGGCGTTCAGAATCAAGTTCTGGCCGACCTCCACCTCCCCTCCCTGTAGGATTGTTCTGAGTAAAGACCACTGTGAAGCAAGAACGTGGAGGGCGGTGCAGTATCCCCAGGCCTGACTCAGAGCAGCTTCAAACAGTTTCATCCTTTTAAAGTCTTATTCCTCTGCTCTGCCTGCCTTGCCCAGAGCAGGTATTGCTATCTCAGAGAGCCCAAACCATCAAAGAAATGTAGTCATGAGGAGAATGGGGGTGATCAGGGTTGGAGGTTCTAGGAACACAGGAAAGGGGGAGGATTGTTTTTTTAAAGACTTCAAGGGAGCAGAAGAAAGTTAACTATAGTTAAGTATGTCTTAGAAATCTCAGGTGAAAATGAGGAAAAAAACTCCTATAACCTCTCAAATCTGAAACCCAGATGAGGAAGGGAAGAAGAAACACTGAGAGAATTCAGACAGATCATAAGATTAGAGAGTGAGGATGTAAGGAAGAGATGTGTGCAAATATGAGAGCAATAGAATTGGCTTTGCTGGTAAGGGAAACACGCAGTGGCATTTACAATGTATTGAATGATGCTATGTAAGCTTGCTGGGAATACTTATAACAAGAACATAACTGTGGGTTAAAAACTAATAAGGAAAACAACAGCAGCAGCAACAACAACAACAACAACAACAACAATAATGCTTTAATGCTTACTAGGTGACAGGCACTGAGCAGCATACTTTACATCCATTATCTCATTTAATATCCCAAGCAACCTACTGAAATGGATGCTTAGAGAAGTGAAGTGACTTGCTCAAGCTCTGCAGCTGGGAGAGAGCTCACCTGGAATCTGAACCCAGATTAGTCTGACTCTGGAGTCTGGGTGCTTATAATTGTATCCCAAGTAGAATTGTGTTGTGGCTTGTAGAGTGTTCATGACTTACCTTCAACTTGTGTGTTTGAGAGAGAGAGAAAGAAATAATAATCAAACGGTCTCTGTCTTTTGCATTTCATGACAGTGAGGAAGCAAATAAAAGGTGGAAGACATAGAAAGTATTTTTCAGTGTCCCAAATTTATTTCAGTAGTTCCTTATGTGTCCATGAACTAGGAAGTAGGAAGCAGGAAGCAGGCTACATCAGCTACCTAGGACCAGGGTTCTGGGAATAACTCACTCGAGAACAAACCTGCATCATCTACAGTATCTGTCTGCTTGTTAGTAGCTGGACTTTCTTTCGATGAGGACCTTCCTTTCCTCATATCCAATCCTCGAGCAGCATCTTACCAAGAGGTGTGGGGTTATCTACAAAAACCAAGTGCCCTTTGGTAGATAAGACTTACACATGCCTCTTATCCTTGACTTGTTCATATACATTCATGACAATCATTTCTTCTTTATGATGAGGGAGGAGTAGCCAAAGTACCCTTCAGACTAGCTCCTCTCTGCCTTTAATAGCCTAAAAAAAACTTGAACAAGAGTCAAAAAGTAATGGAGAAAGGGAAAAATAGAACTGGAATTGAGAAACTAATTTGGATGGCAGCCCCACATGAAAAGAGAGAGACCTATTGTCTATGTAGTGTATCTCTTCTTGATGTGTAGGAGCAGAATCCTGCACACCTCAGGTTCTTTTTCTTCTCTCTGCCTACCATTTAGCTTCTGCCCGATGAGTTTCTCTTGCTAACACTGCTGTAGTAAAGAATTAAACGTACAATTTTCTTCAACATTTGACTTTCCTGTCACTAAATCACCCCACTGATCTCTGAAAGGCATCACTGATTCTTTCAATGAGCTACTATACTGAATATAACTTCAAGTCTTCCCATTTGCCTTGGATACTTGCATAGTCTTCACTTATTTTCCTTTCTTATAGCTAGAATTTTTTGTCTCAACATTCTAAGACTCCTATAAGTATTTCGACTTGCCCTTACACCTGACATTTAGCATCTCTCTGATGCCTTCCTCCCTATCTGATTATTTTCACACTTACCTGTGCTTCATGCTACCCTTCTGCATTATTCTTTCTATCCTTATTGTTACATGTCAAGGAAATCTCCAGGCATCTAATATCTTTTCTTGAAATAAACCCTAATTTATCTCTGAAGAAAAAGGTGTAAGGATGGAAAAGAAATCTTCAGTTGCAGCCACAAAGAGACAGGGTATAGACAGTGGTAGAAGCCATCCAAAACATTCTGTAGACAAAACCAAAAGGCTATCTGAGGTAGAAGGAAGGAGACAGAAAAGAGAAAAAGGAATCTCCATTTTTTTGAAGTTTAAAAAAAAACAATTTGAAGAATTAATTGCATTGGCTCAAAAACTGCAATTCATGTGAGTAGAGTTTACACCTTCAACTTGGGGAAACAGTGGCTCTAATGTGGAATATGTAAACTTGAATAGTAATCACCCTGTCTTAAATGAAAACCTAGCCCAAATGGTGACTCATGAGAACTTCATGACACTCATCTAGCCAATCCTTTATTCAACAAAATGTTAGTGCCCACGTGGGGAGTTTACCATATATTGGTGCTGCCCTGGGACTGAGCAACAAACCAATCAACATAGTCTTGTCTTCATTTAGCCTATAGTTAAAAGGCATGTTTTCATCTATTTTCCTAGGTTTACCAAGTTAAAGAATACAGCTAAGATCCTACAGGATTTCATTTTATTTAATCCCTTCTTATATATCCATGAAAGATATAGCCACCCAGCAAACATACTCACTGTGTCATTGTTCCTCAGCACCAGTGGAACTTCATAGACTTCACAGGGAGTGTAGTTCTGAAATACTATTTCTGATGGGAAGGGCTGGAATAATGCCTGATCTAGATCAATTCCTGGAAACTGAAGTTGAAAGAATAAATTAATCTTATAGTCACACAGTGGCAGAAATGACTAGGGAAGAAAAGAAAATACTACATCAACTTATGAATATTAATACTAAGAACATAGGAAACACTCAAAAAGGGGTAAGTAATAAAAACACTGTTACAATTAGTAAGATTATTGTCATTAACTTCTTTAATGAATGTAGTTTTGGTCCTCAGTTTAAAAAAATAGGCTAATTAGAACACCAACTCAAATCTTCTGTTTCCAGTAATGGTGAATAAGATAATTTGAACCAATTCCCCTGTGAGAATAAGAGAAAAGGCTGTACCAATAAATAACCTGCTTGGAGGCCCTGAGGGGCTAACAAGATAGTATGACCTAATGTTGAAATAGCATTTTCTCAAGCTAGTAGCTTATGTAGTATCCAACAGGTTTGGAGTATTGCCATGTATTCCTTAAAAATTTAGACTATCCCATGATGCCCTGTGAGTTCATGGTTGCATGAACTTGGCACCTTGGCACACAATTTGGAAACTGAAGATGTAAGTACCCATTTCCATAATTTAGAAGAACAATGGCAAACATAAAAAACAAATTAAAACCCAAACAAATGAAAAAAATGACATAACAAAAACAATACTAGAAAGTAATGAAATATGAAGTAACTATACCATAGAATCAACAAATCCAAAAGTTGAGTCTCTAAAAACTAATAAAAATAATAAAATACCTAGTGAGCCTGATCAAGATAACAAGACAGAAGGTTTAAAGAGCCAATTATAAAGAATGAAAAAAGGAGCATTACTACAGAACCCAAACTAAGTAAAAAGATAATAGATGTGAAAATTTAGATTAAAAGTACAAATTCCTAGAAAAATACAAATTATCAAAACTAGCACAGTAAGAAATAGAAAATATGAAGTGTTCTTTAATGATTAGAGAAATTGAATCTGTAAAGCAAAAGCCTTTCATAGAGAAAATGCTGCCCAAGTACCTCTACTAGCAAATTCTAGCAACTCAACTGAAATATTATAGAAACTTCCTCAAAGGAGAGAAAAACAAAAAATTAAATATGTCCCAACTCAAGTGATGATGTTGTTAGCATAGCTTTCATATACCTGAGAAGGACAGTAGGAGACAGGAAAATTATAGGTCAAACTTATGCATGAACCATAGCTCCAAAGCAGAAAAGGAACAAAACATTAGCAAACTGAAACCTACAATATATAAAAAAGATACTACATTATGACCAAGTTGAGTTTATCTCAGAAATTTAAGATTGTTTTAACATTAGAAATTTTCATCAAGAAGAAACAAAATTGTCATTTTCCTGAGAAGAAAAAAATTATTTAGAAAATTCAAAATAATCTGTAGATAAATTAGAATAAGTGACTTATCAAAAGTCACTGAATACAAGGTCAACATAAAAAATTAATTATATTTCTATATGCTATCGATGAACATTTAGAAAGTGAAATTTATAGATAATACCATTTAAAATAGCATCCCAAGACATAAAATACACAGGAATAAATCCAAAGAAAGATGTGTAAGACCTTTATCTGGAAAAACTACAAAACATTATTGAGAGAAATTAAAGAAGATCTACACTGAACCACTGACAATTGCGTGGAAAACACACAAATATGCATATTTATGGGAAGCAGACATCATTTAGGCAGGCTAGAATGAATCATAAGAATTCCTACAGTCAGAACTCTAGGGAGAAGAAAAAGCCAACACAACTCAATCACTTCCTCCCTTCCTCTCATTTCCCTTCCAAATAAACATACATATACCATCTTCTTTCATAAAAAGCTGCATTTAGCATCATAGAGAATTCCAGCTGGTCTGAGACACTAACCATCCTGGCCTCAACATTAACTACTTACAAACAGCAATTCCAAGAAGAATTCCCTTCTTTCTTTCAAAGATGAGTGGTAATAATAATCATAATGACAAGTCAAGACAAGATCTATACAAAAACACTCAAGAAAAAAAAAGAAGAAGAAGAAGCAAAGAAAACGGCAAATATTCACCAGAAAAGCATTGCCATGAAGCAATGAAAATCTTAACTACACCATTTTACCATAAAAAACTCAAAGAACATAATGGAAAAAATCAGAGAGCACAAAGCAAATATTCAAGAATGCAGGGAAGATTAAGCAATCAAAAGAGATGAAAAATTCATGTTTTCATTCAGTAAATACTAATTGAGTTTCCAATATTTTCCATTCCTTGAGCATGCAGTAGTGAAAAATGCCAACAAAGCCTCTGTCTTATGAAGCTGAAATTCTTGGGGAAACGGATTAAAAAAAAAAAAGAAATACATAATATGAGGTGGGGTAGTAATAAGGCTATGAGGAAAACTAAAGCCAGACAAGGAGACGGAGGGAATGGGTATCTCAAGGAATCTTTCTGATGGGTAGTCATGGGATGGCCTCTCTGAGGAAATGACATCTATGCAGAGATCTGAAGCAAGTCATGCAAAGGTCTGAGAGAATAGCATTCCAGTTAGAAGGAATAACAAGCAAAAAGGCCCTTGGGTGGGAATTATCTTTGAGTGTGTGAAGAGCAGCTAGAGGGGAGCATAGTTAGAGGAGAATGAGCTGGGGAGAAGTGGAGGGGGAAAATCTATGAGAAGGGCAGGGTCAGATGATGCAGGACCTTATAACTATAAGGATGATCAGAGGCTACTAGGTAGTTTTAAACATGGGAGCAACAGGTTCTGATTTACATTTTATAAAACCACTCTTACTTCTTGGTGGAGAATTGATATTTGGGTGATGAGATGCAAACAGGGAGGCTATTTCAATAGTCTAAGATGATGGTGGGTTGAACTGGGATGGTGGTGGAGGTGGTGAGAAGTCGTTTGATTAAAGATATTTGTGCAAGTACAGTTGTAGCTGGATTTCACAGAAGACATGGGAAAAACAGAGGCATCAGCAATAACTCCAAGGTCTTTGGCCTGAGAAAATAGATAAGTGGGGGTATTATAAGTTGGAGGGAGGAAAGACAAAAGAGGAAAGAATACACCTTTAGGGAAGAAATGTAATGCAAAAATTCAATCTTAAAAATTTTAAGTCTGAGCTACCAATCATACATTGAACTGAACATACATTCCAGAGTTCAGGGGCTAGCCCACAGCAGGAGAGATAATTATAAAAATAATCATGAAAAAGGTGAAATTTAAAGCCTCATTCCTAGAATGTATCATCTAAGAAGTGAATTCAGAAAAGAAAGCCAAAGACCAGGTATTGGGGAGCTCCAATGTTTAGTGCTCAGGAAGAGGAGAAAGGTCCCCCCCAAAAAACAACCAGTGAAGTGTGAAGAAAGCCAAAGGTGATATCTGAGACATAAGTAAACAAAAAGCTACCAAAAAAAAAAAAAAAAAAAGACAGTAACTAATGTAAAATGCTGTGAGCAACCCAAAGTGTGATGAACTGGTCAAGCTTAAGAATGAATTGTTTGTATTGTTTGTTTTCTGAGGGGAGGTAATTAGGTTTCTTCTTGGAGGAGGTACTGGGGATTGAACCCAGGACCTCTTGAGTGCTGAGCATGCGCTCTACCACTTGAGTTATACACTTCCCCGTTAAGAATGAATTAGAGAAACACAAACACACACACACACACACACACACACACACACACACAGACACAACTCAAAATAAGGGATACAGAGGATAGCTGATGAATGTAATTACAATGAAATGACAATGAACAGAAAGTTAAAAATGGATTAGAGATGATATATAAGATGTAGAAGCACAAAGAAGATCCAACATGTTCACAAATTATATTTCTAAAGAAAAGAAGCAAAAATGGCATGAACATCTGATAATTCAAAAAAAAACTTTCTAGAAATATAATAAGGGTGGTGTAGTAGTATCTCAGGAAAAATTTAGTCACATCCTAATAAAATTACTGGACATCAAATAAGAATAAGCAATCTTCGGGCATACAGGATAAAAGATAAAAGCATCTCGAGTTGGGAAAATAAATCTGGCTTCATACTTCTGCATGCTGTCATTTAAAGCCAGAAAGTAGTGAAGAAAATGCCTACAAAGCTCATGTGGGGAAAATGTGTGACTCAGGCATTTTATATTAAACAAATCTGCAGTTTACTTATAAAGGCAGCAGGCAAATACTGTTAAACATATAAAATCAAAGAAATATAGTTTCCATACACTCTTCTTGGGGAAATCAGAAGAGGAAGACTCTTACCCAAATAAGAGACAAATGAAACTCCGGAAAATAAAGTACAATTAACCAACTGAGTTAAGAGAAGAAATAGGTGAGAGGAGATGTGGTATATGAATTTCCTCATCCTGCACAGCAAGAGTCAAAACTCTCAAAACACACACACAAGCAGTACACACAGAACAGAACACATGGTCTGGCCTTAGTTATATTCTGGGAAAGGAGCAAACAGCCTTTAATTAGGACAAATTAGCTTTGCGAAAAGCTGTGTTTGTTCCTTGCCCTCAAAGTTAGAAGGTGGTTATGGGGAAGAGCAGAAACAATTAATAACGCAGGCTAGCAGTGCTCAGAAGAAGAGCAAATATTATGCATATCTTAGAAAGGGGAGGCAATGGTGTGGCATGAACAGCAAAAGAGCCTGGGGGACTCATTTCTCATGTGGAAAATCACTCTGAGAAACCCTCAGGAATAGCTGGGAAACCTTCAACGATAATATGTGCATAAAAAGTGAAGCACGTAATACAAGAAATTAATTAAAAAGTAGGGAAAAAAGACCTTATTTTGTAATCATATGCCCCTAACTCCTGAAATATATGCTTTATGTTAGAATACAGAAGCATATCAAAATAGCTATTCTTTAGAAACTAAAAGGATATATGTGTTATTGGAAATGAGCCAAAACAAACATGCCTATTTTGATGAACAATTCCTCCTTCTTCCTTTCTAGTGATGGACAGCTCAGGTAAGGAAGAATTTCTTGTATTAGGAAGACAACCTAATCAGGCTGGGCTAATTCTTAGAATTACTTCTTATCTTTAAACAATAGTGTCCAGAAGTAGCTAAGGAAGAAATGAGACTAGTCAAAAGTTATTTGTACTCTGTAATTCTTTTCATATCAAGTTATAGCTAAAAAGATCAACAGAAGTAGAAAAAGAATGTATAAAAGAAATCCAATAAGGGATTAGTAAGCCCAGAATTAATAAGTATTGCTTAGTTCCAGTTGTTCTAAAATATTTACATTATTCCAGGGCCTACTTTATACATAAGTATGAGAGAGAGCAGCTACCTTCTGATGTGTTGTTTCCCCCATATCTAGAAGTTCAATGATCCGTGGTCGGCACATCATATGTGTATTAGCCAGTCTCTGCTCTGTGGTGAGGGTCATTTCCTTCAGGAACTCCGAGGGTGTCAGCTAGAATTTAAAACAACAGCAGCCAAGGATTCATGAATGGAAATACTGAAAAAGTGTTTTCATAAGTGCCAGTAATGAATAATTTGTGTTTGCAGCTTTCAGGATAATTCTGGAATTCCACTAAGTTCCCTTATAAAATATTTAAAATAACTAAATAATACAAACAAAGTACCTATGCACTTCTGAGCTCTCTGCACCATAATTTGAAATGACATGTGGTTGCTGTTTCCTTATGATTTTGAAGGATTCACACAAAAGAACTTGGGGTGGGGGAGAAGGGGGTCAAGAAATAGCATGAGAACATGTCCAAAGAGCTTAACATTTATGCTCAGAAGAGCACAAAACTCTAGGTTTCTAAAATCACTCATAGGCTTCAGAGCTAAGGAGTTTGCAATACTTCTATTTACTTCTAGTTACAATGTGCAAGTAAAGCTTTTAGGTGTTTATCATGTTATATCAGGTTAAAGGGAAATCTTATAAAATGTAAAGGATTAGGGAAGTGTGTTTACACTGCTTAGGAATGAGTTTGAAGTTTTCAGAAATCACAAGAGTGCATGTAGACCTCGTTTTCAAAGAGCTCTAAGCCAACTATCAGATCCAGCAGCCAGTCATATCCACATACTCAAATTTAAGAATGTAAAACGCTTTAACACTTTCTAATGTTATGAAGGAAAAAAATGTAACCTATCAATTAAATAAAATCATTGAAATAACCTAGCAAAGGCTTACTGAAGACCAATCACTATTAATTCTGCAATGTTATGGATGTTCTGGAATGTTCACTACTTTATATGCAAAGAGACCGAGATAATTGGCAGCAACATAATGCTTCAGTATGTGCCAAGACTTTTTAAAACATTCAGGGGTATATAATTTAGCTGATTCATTCTGCCTTGGGTTAAAATCAATGCTGTTCGGATTCCCTACAAAATTAATTTCTGGGATTGAGCCCATTTAAATGAAGGCATATTTCTAATATAGCTTCCAACTTGGTTTTTTTAAGATTGGTCTTTTGGATTGGAACACAGATTAGAATACTAAAATGTTAATAGGTATCAGCTGTGTTGTGATTTAAGTTAAAAATAACAAGCTCTTAAAAGCAAAAAGTATGGATTACTTTAAATATGAAACAATAACACCACAAAAGAAAATGATGATAGATTTTATTTTTCTAATTCGCACATAACTAGAGACTAGTTTTTAAAATGCAGTGAATACACTTTAACACTCTAAATTGTTATTGATATTTTCTACAGCAAGTAGTTTATAATTCAATTCTCACCAAATCAGAATAATTCATTAAAAATATTAATATTTTCTATCTTACAGGATATTCTAAAATCACACATTTCCCCTAGATATGATATAGTCATTATTTTAATGCTCTATGCTCTACAATTATACAAAGATAACTCTTGCCAATCAACAGAGAATTGATTATTTATGTTACACCTATGAAATTCTCATACTTGACTGTTTTTGAACTGCATAAATGATAGTATCTTAGGGTTCAAGCTAATATTTAGAAAACCTTAATAATTTGCTTGCATAGTCTTATTTCAACTTAACTCAAGCAATTCAAGCCTCTACTTTGACATATGTGACTGCAAAAGCTTCTCAGGCTTTAAAAGGTGCATTTGCTCTGCAGCAAGCTACTATGTTAACTAAATTGATATTATCAGCCAATAATTCTTTGTTTGATATTCTGAGAATGCCAAGTAGCAACTGTCATTCTCCTGAAAAGACTGCAGTAAGTATTTTACTCTGAAATTCTCTGATACATTACCATTCTATTTACTTCTTCTTCTGTAACCACCTTTGGATTCAGGGGTGGCAAAATCTTGCTTTGGAATCCTTTAAGCATTCTTACTAACCCCATCTGAACAGCCCCCGTGGACTCCCCAAGTCTTCTAGTTGTCATTTTTAGTTATTTCCTTTGTTAACCTAAGAGTGAAAAAAAAATATTAGAACAAATACAGTTAATTCCTGAATACAGGTTACTTTTTAAAAAGCTTTTTCAAATACAAGAAGGTTTAGAAAATACTGATCTTCAAAAATACATCAAATGCTTGAAACAAATGCCTTAACTAAAGGAATCTATTCCATTAGCCAGTCTAGATTTAGCCTTATCCCAAAGTCTAGGACCCGTTTTAGACAAACCAAGTGATTTTGGACTAAGCTCATGGAAGACTTCAAAACACAAGATGTTCCTACATCTTGGCACTTTTAGCCTCCCCAGATAAACAAATAAAAACTGCTCAATAAATACACTTCATCGTTGCTTATTTGACGATTGTCTCTGATGACACCCTTCAAACAGAGTAAATATAAGGCTTCAGGCCTTCACAGCTGGGCAGAGAATTGAAAAATGCAGCATGAGATGATATGGGGGAAAAGTTTCTGAAAAATTTTTGAAGTTGATAGTCATAAATAAGGCATTTAACAGCAGCCTAATCCCTCTAAATCAAAGAAATATGTCACTTCCCCTTTGCATATCTTTCTTATACTTCTAGCAGGACACTTGCAACTATGGGGGTCCATTTATGACTAAGTAGGGATTTCTATTTTAAGTAATAGCAGGCAAGGTTGTCCAACCCTGTACAAAAAAATAAAAACACTTGAAACAATGCTAAATAAAAAACTTTAAAATCATGAGAAATTCACAGGATGGTAAGGTACCGCCAGACCAAAATGGAAGGGAAACCTGTGCATAAAGGAAAATAGATCTGAATGAAAATGAATAAGGTACACTGAAATGAAGCAGTAAAACACCCAAAGAAATCAATATGAGATTTTAAAAAAGGAAAAAAGATCACAGAAAAAAAATGACTGAAATGGAAGACAAAGAAGTTCTAACATGCTATAATTAGAGCACATAAAGAAGAAAAATAAAGTACTGGAGGGGAACTAATATTTAAAATTATAATCTAAGAAAATTTTCCAGAAAAAAAAAAACATAATCAAGAGGGACCAGTAGGTATCCAAGAAAAGTGACCCAAAACGATCAACTCTGAGTCATATCTTAGAAGAACTATTAGACTTAAAGGATTTTTAAAACTCCTAGTAGCCGCCAAGGAAAAGTTGAGTTAATGTACAAGGGCAAAAGATTTAGATGCCATTGGACTTTCTAAAAGCAACCTATGAAATGGGAAAACAGAAGAGCAACATTTTCTAAAAACTTTAAAAAGCATGAGCCAAGATTTTATAAACAGCCAAGCTCTCCTTTAATCATCAATGCTGCAGAAAAGGAGTTTTGAACATGCAAAAGCCCAGAGAATATTATAAACATATTCCCTTCCTGAAGAATATACTAGAGGACGGGCTTCATCCAACCAAAATGTAACTGGGGAACTTCAGCAAAAATACTGTGGATGAGCATTTCATATATTTAATTACAGAGCTAAGATTAAAATGAAATTGAGGACATGAGGGAAAAACAGAACTTAAATGTTATATTTTCCAAAAAAGTAGAAAGAATGAAATTTTACATGAAAAGAAATAAAAAAGAAAGAAGGCTGAAAAGTGGAATAAGATTATTAACAACTGTGTGTTAGGTAGGTGTCAAACTGTTTAACCAGACGGAATAAAGGAAGATTAAGGGGAAATGGCGGACAGCCCTCATGGTAGCAGTCAATGATATCTGTTTCCAACCATTCATGTGTTTATATAATCCTCTCCTCTTGAGTATGAGCTGTACTTAGGTATTCTAACAAATATAATACAGCACAAATGATGGATGTCACCACTGAGGTTAGCTATAAAGAGACTTGGTTCCATCTTGGGCACTGTCTGGCTCTCTCTCGGATCAGTTGCCACATTGTAGGGACACTCAGGAAACCTAGAGAGAGGCTCATGTGGTGGGGAACGAAGGCCTGCCAGCAATGACATGAGTGAGCTTGGCAGTGGATCTTCTGAGGCCTGCCAACAACCATGTGAATGAAGGCAGAGTTGCCAGCCCCAGTTGAGCCTTGAAATGACTGTAGTCTGGGCCAACAGCTTGACTGGAGATGCATGATAGACCCTAAGTAGGAGGTACCAGCTAAGCCTTACATAGATTCCTAACCTACAGAAACTGAGAAAACAGATATTCATTGTTTTAAACTATTAATTTGGGGATAATTTGTTATACAGCAATAGATAAAAATATAGGCACTATAAAGGGTTTTTATACAAACAGAATTGCTGAATATGAAGATAAACCTTCCAAAATACTAAAAGAAATTTTAGAAAAAGCAAAGAAGACATACTAAATATAGAAAGACAAACAATAAATTATATACAATACATATAATTTTTACAATATAAAATAATATAGGAAGTATGAGGTGATAAACATGGTGAAGTAGGTAGTTGTCAACCTCAGTTTTCTGCACAAAAAGACCAATCAGCAATTGTCCATAGACAAGACACCTTTGTGAGAATCCCAAAACCTGGGATGAGACTGAAGTATCCCCTAGGATCAAAGAGACATGAAAAAACTTGAAAAACATTTTGTTAAGTAAAATAAGCCAGTCACAAAAAAACACATATTGTATGAGTCCATTCACATGAAGTGTCCAGTGGTTGCTTAGGGCTAGGAGGAATGAAGGAATGCAGAGGGGGTGGGGTGAAAACTAAAAGGTATGGGATTTCTTTTTCAGATGATGAAAATGTTTTTAAAATTGGACAGAGGTGCCGGATGGCAGAGTAGATAGACTCACAGCTCGCTTTCTTCCACAAATACACCAAGAATTCTATCTACAAACCCACTGAATCACACAGAGCACCTACTGAACTCTGGCAGAGTATGTCTCACTTCGAAATACAGGAGGATTCTCACAAAATCCAGTAAGAGAAAAAAAAGAAAAAAGAAAGAAAAAAGAAAGAAAAAAGAAAAAAATCAGTGCGGGACTGGTCCTGCAGGAAAGGACTGGCAAAGGAAGAAAGGCTGAAGGTGCTCAGACACCCCTTCTCCAACCAGGAGGTCAGTAAGGACAGAAGCAGAGCTTCTGACGCTCAGAGGAGGAAGTGGCAGCTGCTTGGCAGACAGAACTAAGATAAACTTGCACAGAGGGTCCCTGCGATCTCAATCAGCAAGAACAAGCTGGGACTGGCTGCTGGAGATTGGTGAGAAGCCCGGGGAGAGGGCCGGGGCCCACTGCAGCCTCAGGGGACTGGAGGGTGGTGTGAGCTCTGGCTGGGGGTGTGTGTGGAACAGAACTGCTTGGGATCCCCATAAAAAAGAACCACTGCTGGTGTGCATGGTGGGGAGGGGCACAACACAGCCGCACCATAGCCCATCTCTACTTGGCTCCATTGTTGATGTGTTCTCATGAGAAGAGAGGTGGGCCTCTACTGCGCAGAGGCAGGGCTAAAAGCTTAATCCATACTCAGCAGCCCTGCAACTTCATAGGTGGGACAGAGATTTGTTTACAGCTCCAGGCAGAGAGCTCTCTCTGGACCCTTTGTGGACCTGTACCTCTGGGACAAATAGGCAGTGAGCAGAGTTCTGGCACACAGTGGGGGCGAGCATGGTCATTTACAACAGATTGGCATATCGTACTGTACACAGAGAGGGGTCTGGGGTCTGCGCTCACCCTGTGGTGCACCGCAGATTCAGGTGTGTGACTGCACGCTCACTATAGCAGGTCCTAGCGCCTGACATTGGTGGATCTACACTAGTAGTTCCTGGGGCCCAGAACCTGTGGGACACCAGAATAGGTGGCCGACATTCCCACAGCTAAGGTGGGGACAAAGGCAACATCAACAAAGAGTACTTTTTAAGTCCACATAATATGTGACAACACCACAAAGGGCACTTCCCAGTGGACATCTCCTGCGGAGGTATACTCAGCAACTCTTCTTCCCATCTGAAGCACTCCAATCCTGCCTACCACACACCACAGCTCAGAAACGGGTCTAGAATCCTCTATTCCAGCAAAAGGGAAGCAGACTTG
This sequence comes from Camelus ferus, assembly GCF_009834535.1. Classification (NCBI taxonomy): domain Eukaryota; kingdom Metazoa; phylum Chordata; class Mammalia; order Artiodactyla; family Camelidae; genus Camelus; species Camelus ferus. Next base: position 48,314,110 of record NC_045704.1, on the reverse strand, counting down.
GCCCCTGTCAAGGCTGTGACAACCACAGAACAAAAAAGGAGGTCCTGCTCAACAACAACAATCAGGGCAGGCTCTGATCACCACAACACCAACCACTCCCCCAATAAAAGGGATAACAGCCAACACATATGGAAGAAAGATGTGGCAACCATCCATTCTAAGACCAGCCCTTGCAGCAAAGCTATTAGACACACACAGTCTACACAGAAATGCTCCCACTTTAAATAAAAACAAACAAACAAAATATAAAACAGCCCTTCAAGACCGCAATAGATAACCGATACTCCTAAATCCATACAGCCAGAGAAATGTAAGTAAAATGAAGAAGCAGAGGAACCACTCCCAATTAAAAGAACAAGAGAAGTCCCCTGAAAGAATGAACAATGAGATAGACCTCAACAGTCTACCAGATTATGACTTCAAAAAGGGTGGAGATAAAAGCACTGAAGGAAATAAGAGAGACTATGAATAGAGAGAGAATACTATAAAAAGGAAATAGAAACTATAAAGAGGAGTTAATTAAAAACAGAAAACTCAATGGCTGAGATAAGAGCCAAGCTAAAGGCAGACAACAGCAGACAGATAATGTAGAGGAATGAATAAGTGACTTAGAAGACAGGATACCAGAAGTCACCCAGTCAGAACAGCAGACAGAAAAGCAAGTAAAAACCAATGAAAGCAATAAAAGGGACCTATGGGAAAATATACAGCATAACAACCTACACATAATAGGGGTCCCAGAAGGAAAAGAAAAAGAGAATTGAAAAGGTATTTGAAGAAATCATGACTGAAAACTTTCCAAACCTAAAGAAGGAAACAGCTATCCAAGTACAGGAAGCACAGAGGGTCCCAAACAAGAAGAACCCAAACAGACCTACACCAATACATATTATAATTAAGATAGCCAAAGTTAATGATAAAGAAATGATTCTAAAGACAGCAAAAGAAAAACAAGGAGTTAGTTACAAGGGAATCCCCATAAGGCTTTCAGCTGACTTCTCTACACAAACACTGCTGGTCAGAAGTGAGTGGCAAGATTTATTCAAAGTCCTCAATGAGAAAAAGCTGCAACCTATGATACTCTATCCAGCAAGATTATCCTTTAAAGTAGAAGGAGAGATAAAGAATTTCACAGACAAGCAAAAACTAAAAGAATTCAGCAATACTACACCTATCCTAAAAGAAATATTGAAAGATCTACTCTAAATAGAAAAGAAGCAGGAAAATATAGAAATGAGAAAACCATAATTGGAAATGCGAAAAATGCAATGAGTTGCAAGAGAATAAACATGATGATGTGAAAAAACTTTAAAAGGACATCAAAATCATAAAAGGTAGGAGAGGGGAGTAAGAAAATATAGATTTCTCTCCCTTTTTTTTCTTTTTTTTTTTTCCTTTATTCTTTTTAGGATGTGTTTGAGCCTACATGACTACAAGACTAAAGCAAAAAGATACAGTAATGAGTTAACATACTTGGAAAACAGGGTAACCACAAATCAAAAGCATACAATAGAGTCACAAAAACCAAAAAGAAACCAAGCTAATACAAAAGAAATTTATCAAACCAGAAAAATATCATATATCATTTATATGTGGAATCTAAAAAAAAAAAAAGACAAACTTATTTATAAAACAGAAACAGACCCAGACATAGAAAACAAACTCATGGTTACAAGGAGGGGAAGAAGGTGGGAAGGGATAAACTGGGAGTTCCTGATTTGCAGATACTAACTAATATATACAAAATAAATAAACAACAAACTCTTACTGTATAGCAGAGGAAAATATATTGAATATCTTGTAGTAACTTATGGTGAAAAAGAATATGTTCATGTATGACTGAAGCATTATGCTGTACACCAGAAATTGATACAACATTGTAAACTGACTATATACTTCGGTAAAAAGATATATTTAAAAAATTGACTGTTTGTGAATATACTAAAAACTGTTGGATTGAACATACACTTTAAATGGGTGAATTATATGGTGAACTGAATGTGAATTATATCTCAGTAAAGTTGCTAAAAATATATTTTAAAACATTTGAAAAAATTAATTCTTAGAAGTTGAAAACTGAAAAAAATGAACTTTGCCATATATCAAGTTTGTGCCATAACCATAAAGAGAAAACAATTATTCCAACAGATCTTAAAAGACAGTTTTTGACTATATCTCTCTAATGGATAGCAGTCTTATTATTGGTCATAATATTAGTAAAATATTATAAAACAGGTAGCTACCTCAATATTGTTAGGAATCAAGCATTTCAGCATTTAAAATAGTACAGAAAAAAAAAGGTTTTTTTAACTTTTTTTATTGAGTTACAGTCATTTTAAAATGTTGTGTCAAATTCCAGTGTAGAGCACAATTTTTCAGTTATACATGAACATACATATATTCATTGGCACATTTTTTTCACTGTGAGCTACCACAAGATCTTGTATATATTTCCCTGTGCTATACAGTATAATCTTGTTTATCTATTCTGCATATGCCTGTCAGTATCTAGAAATTTTGAAATCCCAGTCTATCCCTTCCCATCCCCCGCCCCCTTGGCAACCACAAGTTTGCAGTCTATATCTGAGTCTGTTTCTGTTTTGTATTTATGTTCCTTTTTTTTTTTTTTTAAGATTCCACATATAAGCGATCTCATATATCTTTCTTTCTCTTTCTGGCTTATTTCACTTAGAATGACATTCTCCAGGAGCATCCAGTTGCTGCAAATGGCATTATGCTGTCATTTTTATGGCTGAATAGTATTCCATTGTATAAATATACCACTGCTTCTTTATCCAGTCACCTGTTGATGGACATTTAGGCTGTTTCCATGTTTTGGCTATTGTAAAGAGTGCTGCTATGAACATTGGGGTGCAGGTGTCATCCTGAAGTAGATTTCCTTCTGGATACAAGCCCAGGAGTGGGATTCCTGGGTCATATGGTAAGTCTATTCCTAGTCTTTTGAGGAATCTCCATACTGTTTTCCACAGTGGCTGCACCAAACTGCATTCCCACCAGCAGTGTAGGAGGGTTCCCCTTTCTCCACAGCCTCTCCAGCATTTGTCATTTGTGGATTTTTGAATGATGGGCATTCTGACTGGTGTGAGGTGATACCTCATCATAGTTTTGATTTGTATTTCTCTGATAATTAGTGATATTGAGCATTTTTTCATGTGCCTATTGATCATTTGTATTTCTTCCTTGGAGAATTGCTTGTTTAGGTCTTCTGCCCATTTTTGGATTGGGTTGTTTATTTTTTTCTTATTAAGTCGTATGAGCTGCCTATATATTCTGGAGATCAAGCCTTTGTCGGTTTCATTTACAAAAATTTTCTCCCATTCCATAGGTTGTCATTTTGTTTACTTATGGTCTCCTTTGATGTGCAGAAGCAGAATGTAGCTTCTTGCCGGTAGGGACCATGTGTGATTGGCACATAAAAGGGGCTCAGTTAATATTTGTTGAATTGAACTGAATATTAAATTGCATTCATTAAAAGAGAATTTTCACTAGACAAAAACATTTCTCAGAATAACTATTTACCTCTTGTTCCTTAATTTAAATGTCAACCTCCAGCTCCTAGTGTTTCCACGTAACAGTCTAGCTAAACAAGTGTTCAGTATGTATGAAACAGTATCTTCTTTTAGAAAAAAAGAGGAAGAATGTAATCTCAGATAACTCAGGAGAACCTAGCTTGGGGATCTCTGACGAGGATACAGTCAAAGATGGTAGAAAGGGTTGCAATCATCTGAAGGCCTGTCTAGGGCTAGAAAATCCACTTCCAAGATGGCCCAGTCACACAGCTAGCAAGTTGCTCCTGGCTGTTGGTGGGAGGCCTCAGTTCCTCTCCCATGGGCCTCTCAACAGGGCTACATGAATGTCCGCATGGCATGATGACTGGCAACTTCCAGAGCAAGCAGTCCAAGAGGCCGGGGAGAAGCTGCAATGTCCTTTGTGGCCCAGAAGTCACACACCATCGTTTATGCAAGATCTGTTAGGCACACAGATCAGTCCTATTCAATGTGAGAAAGGCCACACAAGGACATAAATACCAGGAAATTAGGATCACTGGGAGCCATCTTGGAAGCCAATAACCACATACACCTCATACGTTTATTATGAGGATTAAATTAGATAATATTTGTAAAGTACTTCACTTTGCACAATACCTGGCATATAACTGTTCTTAGTGTTATTAGCAGAATATTTGGTTAAAAAAACTGAAAAGATGGAAATTCCATTCAATTATACCTCACTTGCTGGAAATAAATAAGAGTGTATGAAACTAACCGTTCCCATGTCTTCAAGTTCTGCTACTGCTAAAGTGAGTGCAGGGAAATTATACTCTAGGATGTTGATAAATATTTCTTTACTTCATTTTAGCAGGAAAATATCAAAGAAAAAATTAGGAAAAACACTCAAGTAAATGCACCATGGCTTTTGTCAGTGAGGGATTCTCCAGGCACTCAGAGTAAAAGGATTAATTTTCATATAATCCTGCTGCTTCTTTTTGTTTTCTACTGTTTCTAAAGCTGTTATGCTCCTTGGTTTTCTATTTGTTTTATCTCTTTTAAATTGGATTAATTCAGATTTCATAGGTTTCACATTGGTCTCTGCTCTCTTCCCCTTGAAATATTTCCTGAAAACAACCTGTCTCTGCAGAATGTGTTACTTATTATATCTGAGGTACATAGAAGAGAGACAAATTTTAGAAAGAATTCTCTTATTTGACCGCAGCTGAAAAAAAAATGAAGATGTATTTTGTATTTTGTTCTGGTCACCAATCCCAACGTGCATGTGTGTTTGTGTGTGTGGCAGGGGAAGGGGATCTTCCCCTACACCAACCAGCAATTTATCTACATGGAGATAGCATCAAATTCCGCAGGTTAAGTATTCAGTCCCAGGAGACTGCCCTCACACTTCAAACACAAGTTGCAAGCCCAGGTTGCTAGCTGTGCTTCTGATCCACTGGTTGTAAATCAAAGGTTCCCAAGGCCCCATCCTCAGATTCAATTAATTTGCTAGAGTGGCTCCCAGAACTCAGAGAAACATTTTATTCACTAGATTATTGGTTTATTACAAAAGGATATAACTCGGCAATAGCCAGATGGAAGCGATGCACAGGGAAAGGTATGGGGAAGGGGCACAGATTCCATGTCCTCTCCAGGGACACCACTCTCCCCAGATATCCATGTATGTATTCACCAACCCAGAAGCTCTCTGAACCTTTGGGATTTCATGGAGGCTTCATTACATAGGCAAGAGTGATTAAATTACGGACCATCCTCAATTGAGTCAACCTCCAGCCCCTTTCCCCTAGTGGGCGGCGAGGGGAGGACTGCAAGCTCCAACCCTCTAATTACACTGTTAGTTCTCCTGACAACCAGCACCCCCATCCTTAGATGGGGCCCAAAGTCACCTCACTAACAACAGAAAATATCTTTATCCCTCATGTCACTTAGGAAATTTCAAGGGTTTTAGGAGCTCTGTGCCAGAACTAGGGGCAAAAACAAATATATATATAATTTTAATATGTATTATTTATTTAATTATTATTTAATATGTATAAGAAATATATATATATTTCTTATTTTAAATCACAACATCACAACATATACAGTGAAAACTATTTTTCCTAGAATTCAAATTAGAAAAAGAACTGCTTCTCCATAGGCAAATATCAGGTGGTGGAAGCTTGTTCAAATCATAGAAGCTTCCAGGCCAGATACAGGCAGGGAAAAATTCAAAGAGCCAACTGCAAGCCATTTAGGAAGAAGGTGAGGACTGGAAAAGAGAGAGTCACACCTGCAGAAAGTGATTATTACTATTTTTGAGCAGCAATTCACATAATTTCATGACTCATACCAAGAATCTATAAGTATTAATGGTTCCAAAATAGATTACTTTTCTCACATGGGAATTCAATTATTTCTCAATTTAATAAATAGAGTATCTACTATGTGCAAAGCACTGTATTAGTTAATTACAAGTAAAATCATATTGTTTTTGAAGAATGAAGATGAAAATGAGAAATATGTCTACTAGCTTATGGAAATAAACCCCCAGAAATCTAACTGGATTTTGACTTTGACTTTGCATATCTGCCCACATTCAGTCTTTGTCACATCTCTGAGTGAAAAGCATTGCTGCAATTTGATTGAACATGTGATAGATAAACTTTACTTTTAGTTTCACTGAGGTGGATAAAAGATAAAATGATATGGTCTTTTAAAAGATTTTATGGTGAAATATTACATGCACATAGAATTGTCATCAAAATGTACAGCTGAAATGAATTATCACCAAGTGAACATCTGTGTAATGATCACCCAAGAAACACAACACGGCCAGTGCCCACAGAGGCTCCTTGAATCCCCTCTCAATCACTAAGCCCTCTCTCCCCACTAAAGGTAAACACTGTCCTCACTTTTATAGAAATCACTTCCTTGATTTTCTTTTACAACTTAAGCGTGTATCTCTATAGTTTTGCCTGGCTTTTAATATTTGGAACAATGGAATCACACAGTATGTAATATTTTATGTCTGGCTTCTTTTGCGCTATTTTATATATATATATATATAGTTGCATTTAGCTGTAGTCTATTCATTTTCATTTAAGTATAACAGTTCACTGTTTGAATATACAATTATTTATTAATCCAGGTTAACTATAGGTTAACACTTGGGTGGTTTCCAGTTGGAGGCTATCATGAATAACGTGGCTATGAACATTCCTCTATATATGTCTGTGCATAAGGACCAGCAGAGTATATATCTAGGACTACAACTGCTGGATCATAGGATATGCGTATCTTAAACTACGGTAGGTAATGCTAAATAGTTTTCCAAAGTTGTGCCTATTCTTCCTCCCACCAGCTGACATCTGGTTGTCCCTCAAACTTGCTATCACTTAGATTAACAACCTAAATTTTAGCTATCTGGTGGGTGTGTCATGAGAGCTCATTGTATTATTTTGCATTTCCCTGATTACTAATGAGACTGAGTAACTTTTCCCATGTTTACTGGTCATTTGGATATGCCTTTTTGTGAAATGCCTTGTGAAGTGTTCAATTCTCTTGCCTTTTTTCTATTGGGTTGTCTTTCTTATTGATTGTGGAAGTCCTTTTGGAGGCAAGCCCTGTATCAATTACATGTTCCTGCAAATGTCTTTGCCCAATCTGTGGCTTGTTTTTCCATTTCATGTGGCTTCATGGGCTGACTTCCTGTTCATCCCTGCTCCTTCAAGGCAGCCTTTTGAGGTCCAAACCGAAAGAGAAAGGGTTCCCTCTAACCTTGCAGACCCTGGTTACCAAACCCTGTTGCATTAGCCCACCCTCTGAAGACAGCCCATCCTCTTAGTCTCTCAGCTTCTTCCTTGGAATTTGCATGTGCTCTCAGAGGCACCAAGTGTGGGGCTCACTTCCACAGGTTGCTGTTCCCCCTGGACCTGGCCTGAAAGCTCTTCACCATTTGTTAGCCTTCGAGTGCCATGAAGCAGGCCTTTGATTATAATCCATCCAGTTTTTCTGGTTGCCCTCAGGAGGGTGGACCTGCATTACCTAGCCTACCATTCCTACAAACAGAAATCCTCATTTACTGAGTGTAGATGGTATAAGGGGGAAAAAACCCTAACCCATGCCTAAAGAAATCTCCAATTAGTCCACTTTTTTGAAAATCTGAAGACAAAATGCAAAATGAAACAATACAAATAGTGCCTAGGACTAGTAGAAGTCTGCTTAGAGTACTGCTTAGATGTCTGAAATTACCCGGATAATCCATTCATGCCACTAATCCAAGATAGACAAAGCTGATGTCTTGACATTTTGATTGTTTCATTTTGGGTATCAGGTTGAGATACAATTACTGTTAGCTGAGATGGATCCTTAGTGTATTAAACACCAAAGAGCTACTTGCAGAACTGTAATGGCCAAAAGCAAACATTTTTCACTTGTCTACCAAGCAGCCAAGGGCATATTTTCCAGCCTCTTCTCATTTGAAGAACCAAAAAAAGCAAAAAATTTGAAAAGGTATATTAAAACTGAGAATCTCTGAGCTTTAGCTAGATCTTCCTGCAGAAAAAGATCCGTGTATGGATCTGTATTATGAGACTCACTTATCACAGATACCCTCGGATGACATGATGAAGTGCATAGTTCTTGTCACTGGAACACAAGCCTCCCCTTCCAAGTCCATTAGCTCTACTGGTACATTCTGTCCCCATTTTGCCGAGGTTCTCAGGCTTCCCCATTTCCCCTGATCAAACTATAGAGTTTCTTAGAGGTAAAATCCCTGAAACTCTCACCTTCCATCCCCTGCCTCCCTTCCCTACTTAGACTCATCCTACGGGTCTCAGGTGAAACATCACTGCCTCTAGAAAGCCTTTCCTGACCTCCCTGAAGGTCCTTTGTTATATATTCTCACAGCAATTGCACTTTCTACATACTGAGTAAGTTGTTTGTGTAACTAGATTTTTATGTCTGCCTTCTCCACCAGAGAGCAAGTTCCATGAGGTTAGAGATCTTGACTATTGTGCTCACCTCTGGTATATATGCCTAAAATAGTGATTGGCATGAAGTCAATAAATCTTTGTGGAATGATTAATGGGCAGCTGAATCACTGAACTATTTGTTATGTGTTCTTTTTCAAGGATAACTTCATTTTTAAAAAAAGAATCATTTGGCAGATATTTATTGGTTTTTAATACCCTGCATCCATTCACCCTTCTTCTGGGATCAATATTATTTTTCCTCAGGGAAACACTCCACTCCTTACTCCAATGGAGGAGTGGCCTATCCAATATCATATCTCCCTGGTCATAGTTAGAACAGGGCAAATGACCCAAGTCAAACCAATCAGAGCCTCAACTCTGACTTTTTTGAAACTGCTGAAAAAGAGGCATGCTTTCTTTCCATTGAGGTTGCCGAGAAGTGAGATATGAGCTTAATGCTGCTAGCAGCCCACTTGCCCCTATGAGGGAAGAGGCTGTCTGAGAATGAAGGCACACACAAAAAAAGCAGTGTGAAGAGAATGAGTTCTTATGACATCATTCGAATCCTCAGACCCAGACAGGAAATCGTGAGTTATCGGAGCCAGTTAATGTTCTTCGACACAAATGTCAACTGAGCTGTATGCTGTGACCACAGTCTCTTGACAAAGTGAATTTTTTATAAATAATTGTAGTCCATTTATTATTTGTAATGTATTACCATAGCATGAATAACTTGAGAGCTATCCAGACCGTAACTTGTAAAAGCAGTTTTTGATGGTCTTGTGCATTCTGTCAAATATGTTAATTTAAACATCACAGACAAGCTACTTTAAGTCCATGTTTGCCTTACTAAAATATAAAAACTTCTAATTTATATGCCATTGGTTTTGTTACCACCCAAGTCTAAAGACCAGTAGACTTGCAAAAGCAGTGAGAATGCCTTTGGTTTCTACAGCTATTATATATAACGCATGTTCATTTGGACAATTTGCTTCAATTCACACCTGTACATACATCATTCAAGATAATCTATTTTATATGCTTATGAATGCTAGGCAATTCATATTATTTTCATCACAGCAAATTCATGAACAAATGCATATTTATTTATGAATTTACTGCAGTGAAGAAAAGATATTGAAATTACCATTCATTAATAAGTAAAATTCCTTATTTTGGGTCCAATCATTAAATCAATGAGAGCTTATCCATATTTTAATAGCAACAACACATGAAATGGCTCACTCTTGCTGGTGTAGCATAATAGAAACTAATTTTTTTCAAAGCTGCTGTCTATCATTTCTTAGTGACTTCTTTGTGGAAGAAACCTAAGCAAAGGAAAATCTTGGGTGTATTAATTTCTTTTCCTAACACAAGAATCCCTAACTGTTCTTTCCTCCAGTGTGCTGTATCAGTTCCACTAATCTATGGAATTCTCTAACATGAGAAAATATGTTCTCATATGACTATGATGGGTTAGTGGATCATTTTCTCAAATTTATCTTACTTGGATTCAAGACTGCATACTGAATTAGGAAGACTCTTTTTAACCCTCTTTAACAATCAATTCTTGTAAAGGATTTCTTTGGGTTGTCCAGTATGATATCCCCCTCCCATTCTCCTTCTTCCTAAAGAAAACTATTGCCCTGTCCAGAAGTCGAAGGCAGATCTAGTCAATCACAGTATCCTCTTCTCCTATCCTCTGATTGGTCTTGGGTGTGAAGATGTGGTCCTAATAATGCCAATCAGAATCCCTCCCCTGAATGATGGCTGAATACTGGGAAAGAGAAGTTTTTTCTTTGGACCTTCTGGGCTGAAAATGAATTTAAAGATATTGGCAGCTATCTTCCCAATCACACGGAAAAGGACTTTCTGCAAAACAAAACTATGGAGATAGAAGAAGAAATGTGAGCAGGATGGATGGATGACAGGAGATAAGAAAGATGAATATAAGTGAATCACAGTTATATTCAAAGCAGTTCTAAACTCTGAGGCCCTGGTATCTGTGGCTCATCTTTTAGTCCTATGAGCCATCCTAGTGTCTTAGTATCCTGACTACATGGACTAATAAATTCCGTATTTTGTTTGTTAAGCTGTACTGAAGTCTGAAGTAAGTTTCTGTCACTTGAAATCTAACACTCTCTAATGATAACTGTTAATATTTCTAGGAATCATACATTTAGCTGAAAATTACTCCTAGCATTTATTACGAAGATTTGCAAATAACTACTATGCAAAAGCATGACTTGCTATTTCCAAATGAAGTTTAAAATGTCTCATTTCTATTAGGATAGGAGAGAATAAGTTTATACATTTTGTACTTACATATAATATATGGACTAATTCATTTGTACCATCAAATGTACCATTCAGGATGCCTAGAAATCTGGAAATCATGAAAAATCATTGGATAGTTTGATTAGGTAACCCAGGGAAGGTAATTCCATGCACGAATTATTCTGCTTTTACAAAGCCCACGTTAGAATATGACTAGCATGTAGCAAGGTCTTTACAGAAGCTCACATGGATCCAAATATTCTGGTCATCCAGAATGTATGAGCCCAGAAGAGAGAACTGAAAATAATGCATTTTCAGACTTTAAAGTTGAAAGTCTATAAAGGGTTACAGAGAAAATCCTTTATGGAAAACTGATACATTTTACATCATTTTCTTCAAGTACTAACAAGTCAGAGTTATTTAAATGTTTTTTTATACGAGTTTATTTCACCAAATCCTTCTGACAAAAATAATGCGTAGGAATCAGATTTCCTTTCACAGGAAAGGAATTTATTCATTTACCCTTCCATAGCTCCAACCAACATGAATGAAGAAAGAGCCTGGTGCTTTCATCAATCTCTACCAGCCATTAGGGAAGTGGCAAACCCCAGAAGCAAGTGAACAGCAAGCTAGCTTGACCCTGCTCAGCTGAGTGCTTTCAACAGTGATCACTCTCTCATACATTCTCACTAGCAGCTACTTGTTAAATGCTGCATGTCTACCTTTTATTAAAATGTCAAATAGAAATCTTTTAATTCATACTGGATGGCTGTCATAACAGAATTCAGTAATGAAAAACAATGACAGAGATTGGTTGCAGACTAAAACACTGTACTTGAGCTGTCTGGCACATAACAGCGCCATTTTTCTTCTTTCAGTTATCACACTGGTAAATACTGACTAGGAAATTCTGAGTGTGTTACTTTCACAAGGCTTGGCCAGATCGATTCCCATTAAAAGTATGAAAAATATCTGGATCCAGCCTCTATCTCTAATGAGGACAGCAATATATTTTCCCCTAAAATCAAAGAGGTCCTCCATTTCCAGTAATGGCAAGTAACAGTTAGTTGAACCAACAATTCATGTGAACACAACTAAAAACTCCAGGCGAAAAAAAAATTTAATCCTTAAAAGTATTAAGAGAGCTTTCAAGACAGTAAGCAATTACCAAACCAAAATCTAAAGGAAATCAAACACCAGAGAAGTCAGCAAAGCACTAGAACCCATAGCCACTTTTGCCCTATGGCATTTGCTAATCCAGAAAAATACGAGCTTTGGTTTTGGTGGCCTTGCTGGGCAATGAGATAAAAGTCAATGATTAGTGTCCACTCAAGATGGGAAGTATAATGAGAGATCTTTTTCACCTTAGGCTGGGGTCCACAATTAAAATCCACTCCATCACCATCACCAGAAAGAAAAACTTGTCATGGAACTAAGCAGAGAAAGAGAATAAAAAGAAAAAGAAGGGGGAAAAATACCTCCAAAGTTGGGGTCACTTCCAACTCAAATTTGCAGCCCAGGTCCCTACCACATAAATTATCCACAGAACTTCAAGCCATGAACTAGGTTTAATGTAGTCCTAGACTAACAAATCCTGAGGTGCCCGGAAGAAGCAAATATAAATCACCTATTGAGGAAAACATCATCCTACCAGACCTCAAAAAATCAAAATCCCTACAAATAATATTTCAAGGATAATGAGGAACAAAAATAATCAACACATAGGAAAACAAGACATCTTGAGCAAAATTAACAGAAACTAAAGGTAGCAGAAAGATCATTAAAGATTTCATATAGGGACGTTAAATACAGACTATAAACAACAATGTTTACTATGTTTCAAGTACTTACAGATAAGCCTGAAAATATCTTCAGGACACAGAAATCTATATTCAAAAAATTATACAGCAGTTCCATAAAACAAATGGACTCTTCAAAAATGTTAATGCCCTGAAAGGCAAAAACTAACAACCCCCCCCCAAATGTCAAGGGAACTGTTCTACAGTAAAAGAGATTAAAAAGCTTAAAAACTCAATCCTTGACTGGATCCTGAATTTAATTAAAAAAAAAAAATAAAAGGAGCATTACTGAAAAATTGGGGAAACATGGAGTATCTCAGATAATACTGTATCAATTTTAAGTTTATGAACATGTTAACAGTACTGAGGTTATATGAAAGAATGTTCTTATCCTTAAGAACTATCTGCTAATATATTTAAAGGAGTAATGTCATGATATCTCCCTTCTGTAAGTCATTAACTTGTTCTCAAGTGGTTCAAAAAAAAAAAAAAAAAAAGAAAGAAAGCCGAGAAAGCAAATGTGGCAGAATATTAACAACTGACGACTCTTAAGTAAAGGATATTTATATACTATTATTTCAAATTTTCTTTAGATTTGGAAATTGTTTTAAGAACAAAATGTTGTAGGGGGAAGTTGTATAGATTTCAAAAGATCCAAATAGAACATCTAACAATGAAGGATACAGTAACTAAACTGAAAAATTCCTTGGGTATACAAGTGCAGTTAAGAGTCATGGAGGACAGGATCTGACGTCACTGGAGCTTTGAATGGAAGAAAAGAGGTGTGTCAGAAGCAATATCTCAAAAATAAGAGCTGAGAATTATACTGAAGTGTTGAAAAAGACCAATATATAGATTCAAGAAGCCCAACAAATCCCAAGCTAAACAGATGTGGGAAAATCCATATTCATCTTAAGAGAGGGTGAAGAAAACTAAAAATAAACAGATAAATTATTTTAAAAGGCTAATAAAAAAAGACAGATTATCTTCAAAGGAGCTATGGTTAGACTGAGAGCTAATTTCTCAATATGTACGAAACTAGGAAATAGTAGAACAATGCATTCAAATGTACTGGAAGAAAAATCTGCCATCTATTAATTCTGAAGGAAAAGGCAGCCATCTTTTAATTCTATAACCAGCAAAAATACCTTTCAAGAGTAGGAATAAATTAAAGACAGTTTTGGACAAACAATGTGAGAAGATTCACCATAGCAGACCTCCTTTGCACTTAATTAACTGACATTGGCTGTGAATTTAACCTACACTGATCTTTGGATTCTGCTCAGTAATATTCTGTTGTTCTCTCAAACAATCCATCCAATGAGTCACAAGAATAATGAACAACTACTGCTGAAAATGATTTTGAAATGATTAATACAAAAATTACCCCATTTGAAGTCTCAGTGATACTCCAAGTTGTCATTCATACAAGTTCATGAATACATGTACATCCATACTGATGTACAACTTTTCCAAAATGAGAAACCAAAATACTTTGAACTCACCAGGGTTATCATTTGTCCCTGATTCATAATGTCTGTCCTATGGCTCTGTATAAACTACTTTACAAATAGACATATCATTACCCATGTATAAATTTCTTGTCTAAACAAAACAAAACAAAACAAAAATCCGTGAGTTGTGACCTCAAACTGAACTGGTTAAATTTAGGGACTCATTTGTAAAGGTCAGTGTCCTTTGCTGCAAATCCACTTCTTATGCAGATGAGAAGTTTAACCTGCCCTACAGTGCTGGGCATAATTAGCCAGCTGCACCCTCATAATAAGGTGCAGATGGTTAATTACACCAGCAAATAACTGCTTACTTGTGGGCACAAAAGCCTGTATCTAAAAATCATTGAAAGATTGAAAGTATACTTGGGCCTATTTATGCTCATGCAAACAAAACACTTATTTCCAAGGTTTCATCTGTGAACAGACCAACACAGGCTCCAACTCCACTGCTCTGAGGGAGATGAATTAACATTGCTGAGGTCTGGTTCAAGGAAGGGGCTGCGTGCCACAAAGCCGTATCTCAACTAGCAAAATATTTCATGGGGTGCTGAATCCTTGGTGAGAAATCCCCTAATGTTAATTTGTTGTAATAGGAACCTTAAATAAGGTGAAAATTTGATTTCCTTAGAACCCAAAGTAAATTCTATATTCTTTAGATAAAAAACTCTGAAATAATTTTTTTCATAAGCAAACGTGTCAAAATTAGTTGTCTTGAGAAGAAAAAAAAAAAAAGATGAATTTTCCTGGGCCCTTCAGGAATTTCATGGGCTAGCCGAGCTCCCAGAATTTAGAAAGTCATATTAGATACAACATATTCAGTGGTTTTTAGAGATTGTTCCAAAGATCCCATTTTAAAACATATTCTGTTAATCCTCATATGGTAAGAATAGGATTTGGGGAGAAAGCAGAGAAGGGGTGACTACTTTCTAAGACCCAAGTGTGTAAGTTCTCTGCCAGCTGCAATGTTCTCAATTTGCAGGGGTCGAGATGACAGGGCTGGGGAACAGAATGTTAATCTCCTTGAATCTGCGCAGAACTTTTACTCTGAAGAACCCACAGGGTGTGTGATTCTATTCTGTTTAATTGTATGTTGGGGAAGAGGAAATGCTGCTTGCAATGGTTTTAATTGCTAAGAACACACTATCTTTTTAGGAACCATCTGTTTAATTGTAATTACAAACAGTGATGCAAAAACACAAATGATTAACAAGTACAAAACTTCCCTACCACTAACAGTTTTAACATAACATATTGTAAAAAAGTACGTCGCCTTTTTCCTCTCTGCAATATTTCATGATTTAGCAACTGACAGCCTACCACTTATTACAGAATCTCATTCTAGTGGAGCTGAAGTTATTAATTAGTATTCTTAGATTACATTTCTCCGTTATTCCTTTTTATTAAACTTTAATTCCCTCTGAGAGTGACAGGGATTATATCAGAAATGAAATACCTAAATCTCCTGTTTTCCACCTCCCGCTAAAATCTTTGCGATTTCTTATAATACGCATCACCTTTAATTAATTATCAAGGTCACTGCAAAGTATTGCAAGACTAATTTTTTGGCTTTCATAAACACAAATTTCTGCCTTCTTGGTTTTGAAATATGCTTACCACACTGTTACTATTTTAAAAGCCACAAGTATTGGTAATTGTTTTCAGGCATGAATAAAAATAGCTTAACCTTGAAATTTATTTTAATTAAGGATTTTCCAAACATCGCTGCAAACTTGGGTGCATTGTTTATAATAAAAACAAGCATCAACAACATAGTTGTACAGAACATAGATTTAGGCAAAGTTTTTAAACTTTGACTTACAACAGAAGTTTAAATAAATAAAAACAGACAGATGCAGTCAGATCATAAAAAAAGTTATTAAAGCAACCTTGTATCAGATATTTTAGATAGTCTATTAAAACAAGGAGATGATATTTTAAAATAAAAATGTAGGAGAGATTCATGAACTGATAGTGAAATTACAAGAGATTTCTTTCTCAGTTGTGTCACACTAATTTTTCCTTAAAGTCAACCAAGTTGACTTTTTGATACTCATTTTAAGATGAAGACCACCACTTTAACAGCATCATATACTTTCTCACAAGACTTTCAGTCACACACAGCACACTTTTAAAAAGCCCACTCTTCTGCCCTCCTACCACAAGGGATAAATATGACCCTTAAAAAAAATCAGAGAACTAAAGCACTTTTTTTCAATTAAATTGCAGTAGAGGCATTTTGTGATACGTCAATTCCTCATTTATCCTCTGCCCAGCCTGAATCCTTCTAGCCATGATTGTACAATGATTTCTGCCTTATTTCAGTGCGTTGCAAGACATTTTATATGAAGATCAGCCAAACACTAAGTGCCTCTGTAGTGTTAATGAGGAAATAGATCCTGGGAGAAATGACATAAGAGAGAGAGACTGCCCTCAGGAAATGGCTGCTGCTTCACTTTTAACGATAGAAACCGTGATGAAGCGTATCACTGTGTTGCGTTCTGAAATGTGCTCATCCTAAACATAAACGGTGATCTTTAACCTTCAAGGTCCAAGTCCCACTGGGAATCAGTTAAAAGCAACACTGTCCCCCAAAGGATGAACATAAATATAAAATCTAAAGATCCATATACCCAGGGTCAAGAATCTCTACACAGATTTCAAAGTAAATCAGTTAAAACATTTCAATACTTTCAAGCTATGTGGGTTTCTTTCACACTTGATGAGTTTTCATGTTCTCAGTGTGTCTGCTGCTAACACTGAAAAACATTCTCAAAGCTATTTTGAAGCTTGTGAAACTATACCAGTAATTAATAACAGATAATAATTTCTGCCCTACTTTGTGACTGACTGCATGAATCATTCTCACACACAAGCCAGATATACTGTTGTGCCTTCCCCCAAATAATTCTAAGTTTGCTCATATACAAAATATGAAATAAAATGTAAAACTTAAATCTATAAAACTTCAAGAAGAAAACATAGAAGAAAATCTGTATTACTTTGGGTTAGGCAAAGAGTTTTAGATAGCATAATCTATAATAGGAAAAAAATGATAAATTGGACTTCATCAAAATTTAAAACTTCTGACTTCAAAAGACAGCTCAATAAGAAGACAACTGAATAAGACGTGGGCAAAAGATACAAACAGAAACCTCATCAAAGAACAGACAGAATAACAAATAAGTTCATGTTCAATATCATTAGTCATCAAGGAAATGCAAATTTAAAACAGAATGAGAAACCCCTACACATCTACAAGAATAACTAAAATTAACAAAACTGTCACCTGCTGGCAAGGATGTGGAGCAGGTGACACTTTCAAACTATGCTGGTACAAATGCAAAATGGCACAGTTATTTTGGAAAACAGTTCAGCAGTTTCTTATAAGATTAAACATATACTCACCATAGAACCTAGCAATCCAACTACTAGGTATCTACCCCGTCTGTGAATGTTTACGGAAACTTTATTTATTTATAATCACCAAATAATGGAAACAATCTAATGTCCATTAACTGGTGGTACATCCACTTAATTGAATAGTAATCAGTAGTAATAAGGAATGGACAACTACTGTTATATGCAACAAGATGAATAAATCTCAAAAGTAATATGTTAAATAAAACAAGCCACACAAAAAGTGCTGTATATTTTATGATTCCATGTATATGACATCCTGGAAAACACAGAAACAAACCAGATCACTGGCTGCCAAGAGCTCAAAGTAGGGAAAGGGGACTGATTGGCTACAACCAGCTACAAGGGAACTTTCTGAGCTAATGGAATCATTCTATACATTTACATGTATACATGACTATATATTTTTCAAAACTCATGGAACTGTACATCTAAAAGGGATGCATTTTGGAATACAATGACAGAATAGAAGAAAGTGGAGCACACCTCCTCTCACAAATACATCTACATGTAGAATGATCCTCACATAATACCTATTGAATACTGGCAAAAGATCTCATACAACCAAAGCTGCAAGAAAGATCACCATGTAAGGGTAGGATATAGGGGGGAAAAAAAAGGAATTGGGATGGGACTTGCATCCCTGGGAGGGAGCTCTGAAAGGGGAAAGTTCCCTCACCCTGGGAACCCTCTTCACCAGCTAGGAGGTCAGCCAGGACAAATAGGGAGCTTCAGAGGCTCAGAGGAGAGTGCAGCAGCCAGCTTATGGCAGGCAAGACAGAGAGAAACTAGCAAAGATGGTCCTTGCCACGTCACTGCACTCCCCAACCCAAGACATCTGCTGGTGCAATCAGGGTATGGTTGCTAATACTCGGGCTTCAGCAGACAGACCCGGGGAGGGGACTCGGTTTGGCTGCAGAGAGACAGCTCAAAGGGCCTGAAGTGTGCTCCAGAATACAACTAGAGGTGTGCGCAGGATGGAGCCTGGGTCTGCCATAGGAGCCCCATTCTCAACACAACCACTAAAGGAGAGGCATGGCTCCATCATAGTAGTCTCATTTTCAGCATGCTCACAACAGGCACAGCTCCCTCACTAAGAGCTCTGAGAGCCTGCAAGTGCCAGTGGCTTGTCCACATGTGGAGGTAGGGCTGAAACCTGAGCCAATTCCCAGTATTCCCACAGCAGAGGCAGGGCCAAGGGGAATGGCAACAACAGTGTATTTTATGAGCATGCTCGGTGACAGGAAACATTAGAGAGCACATGTCCAAGCGGACAGCTCCGGGAAGGACTACACAGCAGCTCCTTTGCCACTGAGAACACTCCAGGCCCACCTACCTCACGCAACTTAAAACTGAATCTGGGGGCTTCTCCTTCAACAACTGGGGAGCAGACGCCACCCCTGGCAGAGCTGTGATGACCACAGAGCCTAGAGGAGGCCCTGCCTAACATTCAGTGCAGGCTCTGGTAACCACAGCATCAATCACACCTTATCAAGGGGATAATGGCTAGCACACCCTAAGGAAAGATGTGGCAGGTATCCATACTAAAAACAGCCTTCACAACAAAAATATTGAACTAACATAGGCTACACAGGGACATTCCCACTAAAAATAGCCCTTCAAGACTACAGTAGGTAACTGTTTCCCCTAAATTTACTGAGTCAGAGAAATACACGTAAAATGAGAAACAGAGGAACCACTCCCAGTTAAAGAACAAGAGAAATTCCCAGAAAGAACAAGAAACAGACTTCTCCAGTCTACCAGACCCTGAGTTCAAAAAGGAGGTAATAAAAATGCTGAAGGAATTAAGAAAATCTATTAATAGAAATGTGGATCACTGTAACAAGGAACTAGAAACTATAAATAGGAGCCAGTCAAAATTAGACAACTCAACTGCCAAGATGAAAACCAAATAAAGGCAATAAGTAGCAAAATAAATAATGCAGAAGAATGAATTAAGTGATTTAGAAGATAGAATAATGGAAATCACCCAATCAGAACAGGAGAAAAAGATAAATAAAAAAAGAAATGAAACCAACATATGAGATCTATGAGATAATATAAAGCATGCCAATCTATGCAAATAGGAAACCCAGAAGAAGGGAAAAGGGTATCTAAAATGTATTTGAAAAAAAATATGGCTGAAAAGTTCCCAAACCTAAAGAAAGAAACAGATATCCAGGTACAGAAAGCACAGAGGGTCCCAAACAAGATGTACCTAAACAGACCTACTACAAGACATATCATAATAAAAATGGCAAAGGTTAAAGATAAAGAGAGGATTCTAAAGGCATCAAGAAAAAAAAAAAACAAAAAAAACAAGAGTTAGTTACAAGGGTACCCCTAAAAGATTATCAGCCGATTTCTCTACAGAAACTTTACAGGCCAGAAGGGAGTTGCAAGATATATTCAAAGTGCTGAAAGGGAAAAAACCTGCAATCTAAGATACTCTATCCTGCAAGATTATCATTTAGAGCAGAAGGAGAGATAAAGAATTTCTCAGACAAGCAAAATGAAAAAGATAAAGCACTTCTAAACCTATCATAAAAGAAATATGGAAAGGTCTTTTCTAAATAGAAAAGAAGCAAGAATCCATAGGAAAGGGGAAACCACAATAGGAAAGGTGCATATATATACATTGTAGATTACTTAAATAAGCCAGTACATAGATTAAAACAAATTTAAAAATTTGTGAAAGTGATTATAACCACAAGGAACAGCAAAAAAAATAAACATGAAGATGTAAAAATAGGACATCAGAGTCATAAAATGTGAGGAGTGGAGTAAGAAAATGTAGATTTTTTTTTAGAATGTGTTTGAGCTTATATGACTACCAATGTAAAGCAAATGGATATAGTTATGAGTTAACATACTTGAAAACTGGGGTAACCACAATCAAAAACACACAATAGATTCACACATACACAAAAAAAGAAAAACAAGAAGAAGAGAACTCAAGCATAATACAAAAGAAAATCATCAAAACATAAAAAGAAAAAGAAAAAAAGAACAAAGAAATATAAACTCATCTCAAAAACAAGGTTTAAAATGGCAATACAAATCTATCAATAATTACCTTAAATGTCAATGAACTAAATGCTCCAATCAAAAGGCACAGAGTGCCAAACTGGATAATAAAATAAGACCCTACAATATGCTGCCTACAACAGACCCACTTTAGGGTGAAGAACACACATAGATTGAAAGTGAGAGGATGGAAAAAGATATTTCATATAAACGAAAATGACAAGAAAGCAGGGGTAGCAACATTCATATAAGACAAAATAGATTTTAAACCACAGGCTATAAAGAAAGGTAAAGAAGGACGCTACATAATGATAAAAGGATCAATATGAGAAGAGGATATTACACTCATTAACATATATGCACCCATTACAGAAGCACCTAAATACATAAAACAAATACTAACAGACATAAAGGAAGAAACTGATGAGAATACAATAGGAGACTTTAACACCACCCTGACATCAATGGTCACATAATCCAGATGGAAAATCAATAAGGCCACAGAGATCCTAAATGACGCAATAGGACAGTTAGACTTAATTGATATCTTCAGTACATTACACCCAAAAAAACCAGAATACACATTCCTTTCAAGTGCAAACAGAACATTTTCTAGGACAGACAACACACTAGGACACAAAATAAGCCTCAACAAATTTAAGAAGATAGAAATTATTTCAAGCACCTTTACTGACCATAATGCATGAAACTAGAAATCAACCAAAGAAATAGAAATGAGAAAAAAAAACTTAATGAAGACTAAAGAACATGCTACTAAAAAAACATGATCAATGATAAAATCAAAGAGTAAATTGAAAAATACCTTGAGACAAATGACAATGAAAACATAACCATACAAAATCTATGGGATGCAGCAAAAGCAGTTTTAAGAAGGAAATGCATAGCAATACAGGCCTTTCTCAATAAAACAAGAAAAATCTCACATAAAAAACCTATCCTACACCTAAAAGAATTAGAAAAAGAAGAACAAACAAAGTCAGAAGAAGGAAGGAAATAATAAAGATCACAGAGGAAATAAATAAAATAGAGATTAAAAAACAATAAAACCAAGAGCTGTTTTTTTTAAAAGGATAACCAGAATCGACAAACCTCTGGCCAGGCTCACCAAAAAACAAAGAAAAGAAGACTCAAATAAACAAAATAAGAGATAAAGAGGAGAAATAACAACTGATACTGCAGAAATACAAAAAATTAAGAGGTAATACTAGGAATAATTATATGCCAACAAATTGGACAACCTAGAAGTAATGGGCAAGTTTGTAGAAACATACAGCCCACCAAAACTGAATCAAGAAGAAATAGATATTTTGAACAGACCAATCAATAGAAGTGAAAGAGAATCTGTAATACAGTAACTCCCTGCAAACAAAAGTTCAAGACTAGATGTCTTCACTGGGGAATTCTACCAAACATATAAAGAAGAACTTATACTGATCCTTCTCAAACTCTTCCAAAAGATTGAAAAGGAAGGAACACTCCCAAACTCATTCTATGACGCCATCACCACCTTGATATCAAAACCAGAAAGTGACAATACCAAAAAAGAAAATTACAGGCCAATATATTTGATCAACATGGATACAAAAATCCTCAACAAAACATTAGCAAAACAAATCCAACAATACATAAAAAGGATAATACACTACAATCAAGTCAAATTCACCCCAGGGTCACAAGGGTGGTTCAGTATGCACAAGTCAATCAGTGTAATACACCACATCAACAAGAAAAAAGACAAAAAAACAAAAGATCATCTAAATAGATGCAGAAAAAGCGTTTGATAAAATTTAACACCCATTCATGATAAAAACTCTTATCAAAGTGGGTATGGAAGGAACATACCTCAACATACTAAAAAGCAATTTATAACAAACCCACAGCAAACATAATAATCAACAGTGAAAACTTGAAAGCCTTCCCACTAAAATCTGGAACAAGACAAGGATGCTCACTGTCATCACTAATACTCAACATAGTACTGGAAGCCCTAGCCATTGCAATCAGATAAGAAAAAGAAACAAAAGGGATCCAAATTATAAGGGAAGAGGTAAAAATTATCACTATATGCAGATGACACGATACTATATATATAGAAATCCTAGAGACCCCACACTGAAACTAGTAGAACTGATAAATTCTGGCAAGGTAGCAGGACACAAGTTTAACATACAGAAATCTGAGTTGCATTTCTTTACACAAATAATGAAATATCAAAAAGAGAAAGTAAAAGACAAAATCTTTTAAAATCGTGTCCAAAAAATAAAACACCTAGGAATAAGCCTCTACAAGGAGGTAAAAGGCTTATATGTTATGAACTATAAAACATTGATAAAGGAAACTGAAGATGATTCAAAGAAATGGAAAAATGTCCTATGCTCTTGAATTGGAATAATATTGTTTAAAAAGCCATACTACCCAAAGCAACCTACAGATTTAATGTGATCTCTGTCAAATTACTTATGACATTTTTGACAGAACTAGAACAAATAATCCTAAAATTTATATGGAACCAAAAAAGATCCAGAATTGCCAATGTAATACTAAGGAAGAACAAAGCTGAAGGCACAACTCTACCAGACTTCAGACAATACTATAAAGCTAAGGTAACCAAAAAGGTATGATATTGGCACAAAACAGACATATAAATCAATGGAAGAGAACAGAGAGCCCAGAAATACATCTACACACCTATGGTCAATTAATCTTCAACAAAGGAGGCAAGAGTGTACATGGAGGAAGGCAGTCTCTTCAGCAAGTGGTGTTGGGAAAGCTGGACAGCTGCATGTAAATCGATGAATTTAGAACACTCCCTCACACTATAATACTCCCTCACAAAAATAAACTCAAAATGGCTTAAAGACTTAAATATAAGACAGGACACCATATAACTCCTAGAAGATAAGAGAACAGAGAGTGACATAAATCATATCAACATTTTCTGAGGTCAGTCTTCCAAGGCAAGAGAAGTAAAAGCAAAAATAAACAATTGGGACCTAATCAAACTTAAAAGCTTTTGCACAGCAAAGGAAACCAAAAACAAAACAAAAAGACAATCTATGGACTGGGAGAAAATATTTGCAAATGATGCAACCAACAAGGAACTAAGTTCTGAAATATACAAACAGCTCATACAGCTCAATATCAAAAAACAAACAACCTACCCAATCCAAAAATGGGCAGAAGACCTAAATAGACATTTCTCCAAAGAAGACATAGAGATGGCCAACCAGCACATGAAAAGATGCTCAACAATGACAATTATTAGAGAAATGCAAATCAAAACTACAATAGGTATCACCTCATATCAGTCAGAATGACCATCATCAAAAAGTTTACAAGTAATAAATGTTGGAGAGGGTGTGGAGAAAAAAGAACTCTCCATTGTGAGTGGCAATGTAAACTGGTGCAGCCACTACAGAAAAGAAGTATGGAGGTTCCTTGAAAACTAAAAATAAACTCACTATATATCCAGCAATCCCACTTTCCTATCCAGGAAAGACAAAAATGCTAATTTGAAAAGATGCATGCACTGCAACGTTCAAAGCAGCACTATTTACAATAGTCAAGACATGGAAGCAACTAAGTGTCTACTGACAGATGAATGGATAAAGATGTGGTATATATGTATATATACAATAGAATATTGCTCAGCCATAAAAAAGAATGAAATGATGCCTTTGCAGCAACATGGAAGGACCTAGAGATTATCATACTAAGTGAAGAGAGTAGACAAAGACAAAAAGCATATATCATTTATATATATGGAATCTTAGAAAAAAGGATACAAATGAACTTACAAAACAAATACAGATTCACAGACATAGAAAACAAATTTATGGTTTCTAAAGGGGAAAAGTTGGGGGGTGAATAAATTAGGAGCTTGGGATTAAGAAATACACACTACTACACATAAAACAGATAAACCACAAGACCTACTGTATAGTACAGGGAACTATATTCAGTATCTTGTAATAATCTATAATGGGAAAGAATATGAAAATGAATATATATATATATATATATATATATATATATATGTATATATATCACTGAATCACTTTGCTGTATACCTGAAACTGACACAACATTGTAAATCAACTATACCTCAATTTAAAAAATAATAATTGATGTAACAGCTGAGTAAAAAAATTAGCAAAGGAGGCAAAAACAAAAACCAACTAAATATGAATCTAGTGACATATTTAGTCTCTTTTTTATGTCATGTCACAATGTCTATGGAATAAAAAGCAATGTGATCTCTTAAAAATAAAAAAAGAATTAATTTTGGAAAAATGTCTATTCAGATCCTCTGCCCAATTTCAGTTAGGGTGTTTATTTGTTTTGATGTTGAGTTGTATGAGTTTTTTTGTATATTTTGATATTAATCCCTTATCAGATGTATAGTTTGCAAATATCTTCTCCCATTCTATAGGCAGCCTTTTTGTTTTGTTGAAGTTTCTTCACTGTACAAAAGCTTTTTAGCTTGATGTAGTCCCATTTGCTTATTTTTGCTTCTGCTTCCCTTTGCTTGAGGAGACATATCCAAAAAAATATTACTAACATCAATGTCAAAGAGTGAACTGCCTATGTTTTCTTCTAGAAGTTTTATGGTTTCAGGTCTTTCATCCATTTGGAATTTATTTTTGTGCATAGAGTAAGAGGGTAGTCCAGTTTGATTCTTTTTCATGTAGCTGTACTGTTTTCCCAACACTGTTTATTGCAGAGACTGTCTTTTCCCAATAGTATATTTTTGCCTCCTTTGTCACAAATTAACTGCCCTTATATGCGTGGGTTCATTTTTGGGCTCTTTATAGATAGCCAACAGCATGTGATAAGATGCTCAACATCATTAATTATTAGAGAAATGCAAGTCAAAACTATAATGAGCTATCACCTCACACCTATCAAAAGAGCTATCATCAAAAACACAACAAATAACTAGTGTTGGTGAGGATGTGGAGAAAAGGGAACCTTTGTGCACTGTTGGTAAGAATGTAAATTGGTGCAGCCACTGTGGAAAACAGCATGTAGGTTCCTCAAAAAACTAAAAATACAACTATCATATGATCCAACAATTCAACTCCCGGGTATTCATCTAAAGAAAATGAAAACACTAACTAGAAAAGATATATGCATCCCAGTGTTCACGGAAGCATTATTTACAATAGCCAAGATATGGAAGTGCCCATCAATAGACAAATGGATAAAGAGAATGTGGTATATATACACAAAGGAGTATTACTCAGTCATAAAAAATAATCTTACCACTTGAACAACATGGATGAACTAGAGAGTATTATGCTAAGTGAAATAAGCCAGAGAGAGAAGGACAAATACTATATGATTTCACTTACATGCGGAATCTAAAACAAAAAAATGGATACACACAACAAAACAGAAACAGACATAGATACAGAGAACAAATAGTTGGTTGCCACAAGGGATGAGAAGAGAGAAATAGGTGAGGGAGAATAAGAGGTCAAAGTTCCAGTTGCAAAATAAATAAGTCATGGGTATGAAATGTACAGTGTGGGGAACATAGTCAATAATTATATAATATCCCTGTATGGTGATAGAGCATAATTGGATCTATCATAGAGATCATTTTGAAATGTACTGAAATATTAAATCACTATGTTGTATAACAGGAACTAACAGTGTTGGAGGTCAATTATACTTCAAAACCAAACTCACATAGAAAGATACCAGATTTGTGGTTACCAGAGGAAAGGGGTCAGGGGTGGTAGGTATTGGATAAAGGCAGTCAAAAGATACAAACTTCTAGTTATAAACAAGTACCAGTACATGTAATGTACAACATGATAAATATAATTAAAACTGCTGTATGTTATATATGAAAGTTGTTAAGAGAGTAAACTTAAGAGTTCTCATTACAAGGAAAAATGTTTTATATGTCTTTAGTTTTCTATCTATATGAGATGATGAATGTTCACTAAATTTATTGATACTCATTTCATGATGCATATAAGTCAAATCATTATGCTGTATACCTTAAACTTATACAGTGCTGTATGTCAATTATAAATAAAAACAAAAAGGGTGAATTTTACATTATGTAAATTATATATCATAAACCTGACTTTTAAAAAGTAGCTAAGAACATACTGGAGAAAATTTTAATTTAAATTATATCTCAATATAGCATACAAAGTATTAATATCCAGGATATGTATGGTACTCCTACAAATCAATGTAAAAAGGACAAATTTAAATTGGGGAAAGATAAAGAGAGGCAATCCACAGAATATCAATTATCAATAGTCAATAATTATAAATCGCTTGATCTCACTAGTAATCTGGCAAATGTAAATTATAACAAAGTGATAAACATTATTTTCCCATCAGAAAAACAAAGTTTTAAAACACTGACAGCATTAAGTGTTGATGCCTATACAGTACAAGTACAATCTCTACAGTAAGGCCCCAAAAGTTACACTGATGGGTATGATGGAAATTCAAATTCATACTTCACTAAATCAAAAGACAGAAAAATAACCTGTAAAATACTTGAGTGATTTTCTTTGTTGTTCCATTCAGTGGGCTGTAGAATGAGGTAAGATGGTAGCCCTGAAAATGCTAGTGTCCATTTCATCAGTACTGGAACAGTCAGACCAGTGCAGACTGGGGAGACCCCAGTAAGATGCATGAATAATTGTAAGGCTTTACAGCCTATCAAGCAAAGAGTGATGTCCAGGTAGCCACATAAATGGTGATAGCCTCATAAACATTCTCAGGGAAGAAACTGAAGAATGAAATGAGGGCCAAAAGAAAATTTAGAGAGACATAATGGAATGGATAAATTTATCCTCCCACTAATTCATGGTGACAAGAAGGAAAAGTCTATAAATTAGAATTGTATGAAATGTATTTAAATGTTCCCAGAATTACACCTTTTCAATGGTTTGACTTCTGAATTAGGTTTCTCAGAGGTGATTTAAGGGATTTTCCAGGCATATTTTTTTACTGCATTCAACTTTGACCTTAGCACTGACTCCTAACCTAATAAAGTAAAACCTGACTCCACCATATTAAGCTCATCAAGAGCACAGATCCCGTCTTAACATTTTTTTCCTGAGAAACATCTAGGTTAGCACTAGACATGAAGTGGGACCTCATTTACTTCAAGGAGTAAAGAAAAGGAGAGTAGGGAAGAATCATCTTGATAAAACACATACTGGTTGAAATATTCTGAAGTGAAAAGGCCAAGACCCAATAGAAGAGGGAGCAAGATGCCTAAGGTAGACAAGTGAGCTCACATAGAGGACAGGACACCAGGTGTCAGCATCAGTGGTGGTTAAGAGTCATACCAACAGCCCTGATTATGGGGCACTTTCCGAACCCACATTGCTGAACTGTAAAGGGGGGATACTCATCAGAATTACTTCACAGGTGTGGCTATGAAATGAGATCATATAGGTAAAGTACATCTGAGGGTGTACTGGCCATGTTTTTGATCCTCACAGTCATCCTGAGAAGAGGGGAGGACAGAGAGAAGGGGGAGAAGTGGAGGCATGGCACCCCATTTTCCTGGTGAAGAAATACAGAAAATGATTTGCCCAAGGCCTCCTGGCTAATTATAACTTAGAAGCAAGGTGAACACCCAGGTCTCTGTCCTTTAGGTTATGTCTGCCCCCTACCCAGACAGGTGGTTTGGCTGGGGAATCCCAAGAAAAGAAATCAGAGGTTCCACTATTTTAATGGGGCGGGGCGGGGGGAGGGGGGTGCGCAGGTGTGTGGGGTGAGGAGAAAGGGCCAGGGGAGGCTTGGGAGGGGTGGGGTGTGGAAAGCTTAGGGAATCCCTTAGACAAAGGGTGGGAACACGAGGACGGAACACCTTGGCCAGTCCCCACGTCCCTCATGCTGCGACCTCAGGATCACTGCGAGGACCTCCAACCCCGGTGTACTGCTGACCCCCTGTCAATATTGGGCCCCGTTCCCCACCGAGACCTCGCGTCCAACTCACAGACGCTGCAGCCAAAGGGCTCCCCACTCAGCTCCAAGCAGCCAGCTCTCCTCCGGTGCAGCCGGGTCGCGGAGCTGTTGCCATCCGTTGCCACAGCAACCGCAGAGTGCAGCACAGCTTAGTAAGACGCTCGTTGATTGGAGACGGCAAGCGTCCATAGCAACCACCAGGCAGCGATACTTGGGAAGAATTTGGTTTTCAGAAATTCTTCAGACACCCTCTCTCCCCAAAGGTACCTTCAGCAGGCACCTGTCCTAGTTTTTTAAAGGTGCTTCATGCATTACCTTATTTAACACGTGTCTGCCCGTGTTGCTGTGAGAGTCATTTCTCCAGGAATTTTTAACTTAAGGGTCTTTTAACCTCTTCAGGAGGTCCATGAACTCCTTAAATTATATGCAAAAGTTTATATACACTTACCCAGTAGGATGGCCCATAACTGTACAATCTCAAAGGAGCCAGAACCAGAAACCCAAGTTGCCAGGTGCCCAATAAAGTCCAAGAGAGTAACTGCTGTATGCATTAACTCCACCTTCCTTCTCAAAGAACACAGATAAAAAGTAGTGTGGTTCTTCCCAGACTCCACTTAGACTGTGGTCTCATTCAAATCCTGCCTTGAGCCTCTCCCAAAGACTTTAACTCTTGATCGTCATTCATATAAATATCTACTAATCACTAATTATGAGTAATACATTTGTCATAGAGCCACTTTGCCAGCCACTGGAAGATAGCAACTGTCAAGACAGAGTCCCTAGTTTCTTAGTGCTCTCCTTATGGTGTGGGAGACAACAGATGAATAGACAAGATCCTTTCTGAATGTGATAATAAACAAAATGTGGCAACAGGATGGAGAGTGTCTAAGGTGATGAGTACTTTAGATAGGGTGGTCAGGGAAGTTCGCATTGAGGAGATGTATCTGGGCTGAGACATGAGAAGGGGAGCTATACAAGAGAAAGGGAGACAGTAACACAGGCAAAGGAAACAAAGTTAAAATAAATGAATATTAATAAAATAAATTAGAGAAAATGAAAGGCCAATGTGATTGAAAAGGATCTTGTAGGACTGTGGTAGGACACCATCAGATGGCCCTTCCCCTAGCTCTTCGAAGGACTGGCTACTTCTCCCTACTCCCTTGCTTGTCTGCCCCCCCAGCCACACCCTGTCATGTCACCCTAGTTACTTCCTTCATAGTCCTTGTTACTATTTATTGTCTGTGGGCTCCACTAGGGCAGAGACTGTGTCTACGTTGTTCAACAGGATATTCCCAGCACCTAAAATAACTGGCCCAGGATGGACACCAAATAAATATTTGCTGACTACATGAATCTCCATTTCACAGTGAACTCTGATAGATTGTGAGAAAAAAACAAGGACACCTCTGCCTTCATGGAGCTCAAATGCTTGTGGAATAAATGAATTACAAACTATGTGGGCAAACTAAATGTGTAGAATTGAATGATTTAGACTGTAAGTGCTGTGGGAAGACATTAAGCTGTTTTCTTGATAATTTCTTCAATAACATTTCAGTTCCATTTCACAAATTCAAATGCCCACTATATACCAAGCACTGTGGTGTACAGCACTGACAAGGCAGGAACACCACCAGTCTTGCCTGTAGAGCTATGGTCTACTGCCATGCTGTCCACTACAGTAGCCACTAGATACCTGTGACCACCGAGCACTTGATATGTGACTGGTCTGAAATGGAATGTGGGACAAGTGTAAACTATGGATTTCAAAGACTTAATGAAAACAAGAATGTAAAATAGCTCATTAATAATTTTCAACATTGATTTCATATAACACTTTGGATATACTGGATTAAATGAGATTATTATTAAAATTAATTCTACTTGTTTTTTAATTAAACTGCTAGAAAACATTAAATTACATATGTGGCTTGCATTGTCTTCTGTTGGACAGAACTAATCTAGTGGGAGCTTAATGCTAGTTGAATAAACAAGTGATATCTTATTACAGATATTGAAATAAGACTTTTCAGCAGAGGCACAATAGGTAGCAAATTTCAAATAGAGGAATTAGAACAAGAACTTACTAAGAAAACAGGTTAGACAACTCTTAAGCCATTCCCACATGGAGTGTATAAAAGGAGCAAGAGTAGGTGATTAAGGAAGATTTCTTCAAAGAGACCTGAGCTGTGAGCCCCACTTCCTAACAATTTAGTCCAAAAAAAAAAAAAAAAAGGTTTAAGGGGACCACTCAGTGAGCTTAAGATATTAGAAGGCACAGTGGGCTTGTGTCTGAATCCCACCTAATAGTTCTAAAGAACAATAGATGAGCGGACTATTGGGCAGACAGCAGAGCAAAGGAAGAACCTTCCCCCAGGATTTATCAAGGGTAAAATATGCATGAGTGTTTTCCATGATGCTACAGATTTCTCTTGAGAAAAGTGTAGGGTCATTTTGGGTCCGTTTTAAGAGAGAAATCAGTGGGACAAAGACACCTCAGCACAGGGAAGCTGAAGGTATTATCAGGTACTGAGGGGCCAATGAAAAGCAAAGAACCAGCAAAAAGAGATGCATTTGACCCCATTAAGAGAACTGCAGGGTGCAGATGCCCAGTAATGAGGGTAAGTTTTCTGACTCTTGAAAGTGTTCCACAAAAGGAAGTGTCAGCCTAATCACAGCAGTATCAGACAAGTAACAACTTCTTTAACATCTTTTCCTCTCTTCCCTCCTCATGATGTAATCCCAGAGGAGCCAGAAGACAGTCACCCAACTAGGGGCACAGATATAGAGGCTGGCAATGAACTTAAGTGATGACAATATGAAAGAAAGAAGAAAGTGATCATGCTTTCATTCCCCAGCTGCAGGCTTCCTATTTGTAGCAGGCCCAAACCCAAAAAGGAGGGAGCCACAACTTTAAAAGTTTTGATTATCACCTTGGACAGAACATATTGAGACTGTTTTAATACCCAAGAAGGTTCATTTTAAAGTCTTGGCACCTGGCACTGAATTCACCCAGAGGCAGGAAAACAATTTCCCCCATGGAGACATTTTAAACAGAGACTAGAAGACAAAAATGAAGTTGTTTCATGACTGCTGCCCACCAGCCATGCTTGCTTGACTTAAGAGTTACATAAGAAATATGAGACAGGCTATAAATATAGGCAGTGATGTGTGTTATACCTGAAGTGTACAGAAGAGCAGAAGATGTATAAAGTTAAGGAAGAAAGTGCATATTATTATAGGGAGAAAAACAGATTATCTAGTCACATAGCACCTCAACCTCAGACCTCAGACTGGCATCTATGCCCCATCCCCAGAAGCCTTGCTGGGACTGCTGAGAGCTGTCACCAGTGACCATGGCTGCTGCTCCCTCAAAGCTCATCTGCAGCTTCTGCACGGCGATGGAAGCCTGGTTTGTTCGCAGTGCCAGAGGGACGGGCAAGAAGACCAACACAAGGCAAAACAAACACAAAAACAAAAAAGCCACACATCTAGAAATGGATATCCAACTGAATGCTAATTATGATATTTAAAAAGCAGATCAAATTTAGGAATTATTTTTGTTAACTTGCATTTCCCTTCAGCCAAAAAGGCTAATGGGATGGATGAAGACTTCTCCATCTTAAGCTGCCTGACCCTAAGGAACCTCACATGTGGATGGAGTAAGAGAGAGGTGGTCAGGGCCTGGTTCTTTCTAAGGTATGAGCAGATAACCGGGTCAATGAGGAGACAAGGCTGTGGAGACAGAGTCTTCCTCAGACCTCAAAGAGAAGTAGGCCAGCTACCCTGAGGGCCCTAAGACCAAGCCCATCTCAGCAATCCTGGTCCACAGGACCCATGCAGAGGAGGGCCCTGGGCAAGAACTTGGGAGGCAGGTACCCAGAGATCATGGACTCACCAGTATAAAGCGCCTTAGAGCTCAATGGGTATAAAACGCTTAGAATATAGTAGTTGCTCAAAACACGAGCAATGATATTTCTTACTATTATGAGATAAGCCCAGCTCTGAACTTATTCCTTATGTGGTGTTTGCTACTTAACTTCTCTGTGCCTCATGCAGTTGCCACATGGGGCAACTACCTCATTGGATTGTTGAAGAATAAACAGGATAATAACATAAACCAAGGGCTTAATAAATGAAAGCTATCATTCTTGCTAATGTTGTCACCATATTTCAGTCCAGTTTTCTTTTTGACATAACCTCCCAACATTCATCCAGTGCTAGAGATGGAATGTTTGTGTCATTATTCAAAATTCAAAATTCAAACCCCAGTGTGATGGTATCAGGATGGTATTTGGGGTGATTAGGTCATAAGGGTGGAGCCATCTGTAAAAGGGGCCTTAGCAAGTTCTCTCACCCCTTCCTCCAGATGAGGACACAGTGAGAAGGCAGCGTCTACGAACCAGGAACTGGGCTCCCACCAGACATCAAATCTACCAGCACCTTCATCTTGGATTTGCCAGCCTACAGGATTGTAAGAAATAAGTCTATTGTTTAAGCCACCCAGTCTATGGTGTTTTTGTTATGGCAGCCCAAATGAACTAAGATACTCAGCCTCTGTTAAAACTCCTGCTCTTCGTTCTTCCATGTGCCAAGCTTTGACTGAGAACTTGCTAAGCATTATATTTTATGTTAGGTACTGAATATACCCAGGTGAATAACATGCAATCCCTGCCCTCAAGCGGCTTAGTCTCTTTTTTAGGATGCTTACTTCCCACCCCTTCTCAAACCTAAGATGAAGCATCATGCCACTCCATTTTCGAACAGCTAAAATTTTTTGGAAACCTCTTCCTGAATTAACCCAGGATGTGGCTCCCAATGATGTATCTCCTGCAGCAGAGCACCAGCTTCTTCACCGTGCAGAAGGGCTGAGCACGATAAGCTTGGGTGACATCAACATCGCCATCACCATCGAAGGGTGGTTTTCAAGACTGAGTGATACAGCAGAGAAAAACACTTTGTACATAGTAGATTGCAGAATGAATGGGAGGGGTGATTATACACAAAGGGCTGCTTTTAGGCACTATGGGCAGAAAATGACTAAGCTCTGGCTCCTGCTGTCAAAAAGTGTTGTTTCTGAAAAACAGCTAAAGAGACTAGATTCTGGGGAAAGGTTTAAACAATCAAACACAGATATATAGATACCTAGATAGAACTAGAGGAGAGAGAAATGTTAGAAGCAAAAAAATGATACCTAACATCTCTAAAGTGCTTACCGTGTGCTTCCATGCAGAGTGCTTTATACACCAATCCTCACAACCCCATGGAGTTATTCTCTTCATTTCATAAATGACTTGTCCAAAATCACACAGGCAGTAGTGGCAGGACTTAGGTTTGTCTGACTTGGGTCTAAGGTCTTAACCAAGATGATACAAGCCCCCAGTTTCCCCATCTGGCTCTTTGTGGCACTCCATCTTCCATGCCTGCCCCTCTGCCATCAGCAATTTATATTTATGCAATATGCATAACTGGACTTCTCCTGCTAGGACACCAGACTCAGCTCAACAATTAAAAGACTAATTATAATGCTCTTACAGGGCCTAGAAACAAAAGCTGTCAGCACCATGTTTCATTACCCACTGTCTTGTTTATAGGGGGAAAATCTATCTTATCTCATGTCCTGAGGATGACCTCATGTTCTTAGTCAATACAGACAATGTCTGGGTTGGAAGAGAATTTAAAGCAGATTTTATTCTGTCTTAGACTTCCTAAAAATGCAAATCCAAGAACTGTCAACAGGAATATACTTCCAGTGATTAACTGTCAAAAGGAGACCCAGAGAGAAATACTTGTCAAGAGAAGACACTGTACACTTACTGTGTCTGCTGGCTGTGAGACAGAATTTAAAGAATGGTAGATGTGAACACCCAGGATCTGGGATTGATGCATGATAATGAAAGTGTCATGCAGCTCTGGAACCAAAAGCATGTGGTAGAGAAGACCTACCATATAAAAGGGGTGAGGCCAGAGATAGTCTGTAAAAAATTCCCCAATCTTTAGTCATGCACAATTAATTGTAAGGAGGGGATTTGGTTGTTGTCAATATCTAGGCAAAATAAAAATCATCTCCTATTAGGAAAATACTTGATAATGCCATGTATGTAATTATAGATGCACTGTTTTTTTCTCCTTTTATTGATGAAAATCTCACAGAATCCCTGTGTTTGTAGAGCCCAAAGGTATAGCAATACCACAGAGTGAACATGTCTGTATGTGAAGTAACACACAAAGATATATGTGCAACTATCAATAATAAATACAGCAATTTACATCAACCAGGCTAGAGAAAAAAAAAACCCTGAACTATCTTTTCTATTCTCTCTAGAAAATGATAATGTAAAATCATTGGGAGAGGAGGCACAAAGACATGCAAATGTTAATGTGCAATACATCACAAAATAAATAGCACTGTAATAATCTATAAAAAAAAAACATTCAACAAACACAAGGATGGTTAAGAAGGGAAAGAACATGGTTGGCTGCAGTTGTTGGGAAAGCTTCAGGAGAGGTTGAAGTTAAAGTGGTCATTGAAGGGCCAGTAAAATTTGATTCATTTATTAATGTGTCCTCAGATGGGATTCATCAAATATTGTATTGAATCTCTGCTATGGAACAGATCGTGCCAGTCACTGGGTGGGGCCACTGAAAGCTCACAGACCCTTCATTTATTCATTTAACATATTCACAGCTCTTCATGAATACACACTCCATGTCAGGCACTGAGGAAGCTGCTGAGAGCAAGCAAGAGCCCTAGAGAGCAGAGAAAAAGGAGGGGAAAGATTTCCAGATGAGGCGCTACGACATTCCTATAGACAGCTCATCAGGGTTTCACCAGAGTAAAGACAACAATTTCTGAGATAAAATTTAGTCTTAGATACTTGGAACAAAAGACTTGAGAGAGATAGAGCCAGGAATTACACAAAGGAGAAAATGGAGATGGGCTATGACTTTAATTTTAGAGGAAAAGATTGTGACAAAATGAGGAAGGATTTCTAAAATGTACAAATTACCTAGAAGAGAAGAAAGAAATGTTCAATTTGAATCCATATAAAAATTTTGCTCTGATAATTATATCCTATTGCAGAAATGGAAAGAAATATATAAGAACTCTTCCATTAATTCATTTAAGCACAAATTTCTCAGACACCTATGTGTTTAAGACTGTATCAACTGTGTCAGATTCTAGGGACAAAGAGAGGAATATTCTCAGTTGTTAATCTTCCACCCAGACTAAACACAAAGGGTGCAGCCTCTATGATAATGACACGGGAAGGAGGCCAGGAGGAGGCAGACACTGAGCCAGTGGTCTTTCATTAGCTGATGGGGCTGAATGTTACAAGGAAAGAAGAAAGACAAATTTAAGTGTACCCTAGTGCCCTTGTCTTCTCATTAGACCAACCCTGAGGCTTTGGAGAGTCCTCAGCCCCAGGCCTCATTAGAAAAGCAGATGGACACATCAGAGGGGTTAATGGCAGCCAGGGATGACCCAGAAGTGATTTGGTCCTAGCTGCTGACCCTTGAGAGATGGTTATGACTTTGAAAACTGAGGGCAACAACTTTTGGTGGGGAATGAACAACAAGGTAAAATCTAAAATTAGGTTAGGATTTAAGAAAATGATCCCCCTCATAGGAATAGGAAAAAAAGAAGAAATAAAAATTAAAATAGAGTAGTAGCAACATTGCCAACTATTTATACAATCAAATATTGCCCACTTGCACTAATAAAGGTAGTCATGGCATAGATAATACACCAAAAAGGGGTATTTCAAAATATCCTTAGCTATTCAAAATTAGAAGCCTAGTGGAAGAACACGGCTAACACATACATGGGTGGGTAATACTGCATGTGTGTGTGTCTATATTTCTTGAGAGCCAAGATGAAGACAAGAACATAAAGTCTAAGTCTACATGGATACAGTAGAATTATATGATGTGTTCTGTCCATGTGGTCTTTTTATTTCTCACCAACTATCTTGGTCTGTCAGTGTCTGCACCTTCTCACCTAAACTCTAAATAAACAACAGCCTTTACTTCTGTGTCTGGAACACAGTTATCAAAGTCCTGTGAGATGGAAGCCTTCTATCCCATGGATAAATGGGATCCCCAAAGAGTGGAAAAACATCAGTGGTTTGGTTACAGTTGCTGCTCTTATGAGATGAGCTGTGGATGTCTTCCATCCCGGGATAACAGTTTTAGTTCCACTTTCAGAAAAGTTTCATTATTTAGGAGCTCAAGAAATGAAAACAGTTTCCAAATCAGTGGTGATGATCTCTGCACAGTCTCTGCCTTTTTCCGTAACACAGCTTCAGTGAGCTGCTAACAGCTCAATATTCCTAACTATGCAAGGAGAACATTAATCATCTTGATTAATTCATCCAATGACTTATCCAAAGTCTTGCATGTTAGCACCCTCAGACTCATGGTTCCTGCTCTTTTCACTCTTGTCTCCACCTCTGCTAGCCCTTCTCTTTGTCTAGTGTTGAGCATAAAAACCGTCCCCAGCCTAGACTGCCTTATGCATTCCTCAGCAGGCTGCCTAAGAGACTTTCACAAATCCCTCATGCACTTTAAACTTTAATAATGAAGATTGTGGACTTCCATGAATAATTGGCAGATGTAATTTGAAAGCCAATTTCTTTTGCTCATTAAAATTTAGGATAGCCGTATTATATAATCCAGCACAACAGACTCATTTCATATCCTGTGATGTGGACAACTGGCTCTCCCAGGCAAGAAGGAATTCAATTTACATTGAAACGCCATTCTCGGACTGTGACAAAAGCTCTCTGCGTTAAAGAAGTTAGAAGTATTTGAGGTTTAGCCAATGAATTTTAGAAAGTGTGATTAAAGTGCAAAAATGAGTGGAGAAGCCAATACATTGATTGCAGCCTCATGACAAATCCTGAGCCAAGGAGCCAGGATTCCTGACCCACAAAAACTGTGAGATAATAGATGCTGTTGTTTTAAGCCATTAAAAAAAGGAAAACGAGTGGAGGTTTTGTTAAACACCCACACACGCTTCTGGGCAAGTGTGTATTCTCTTCACTATCTTTTCCCCTGTCATCTTTTTAAACTTGATACAAACTATGCAGCAAGGGGACTAGTTCTACTAACAACAGACTTTAAGCCATGGGTAGCTCTTTTGCCCATCTAAAACCATGCCCTGGAGAGGTAAACATCCCCCAGCAAGGTGTGCACATCACACACACACACACACACACACACACACACACACACACACACACACACATACACACACCATCATCATCTACTCTTCAGGGGGGAAAATTAAGAAAACACCTATTTATTTTTAGATAAATTCCCCAACACCATTAAATATAGAGTAAGAGAACTAATATTTACCATCGAAAATGAGGTTATTTGGAGCTAGCACCAGAAGAGCTTTGAATTCCACATCAAGAAATTTAAACATTCTGTGTGGGATGGGGAGCCATTCTGAGATTTCTCAAGATGGAACTGATGTTAAACCAATAGTTAACTGATAGTATTCAGGAAGAATAAAGTGCAGAGGAAAGGAAATGGAATCAGGAGGGCCAGTCAGGGCACAATGGTTATAGTTTGTGGAAAAAATAATGCAGAGTTAAGAGAGACAGTGTGACTGAGAGAAGGGAGAAAATACAGAGCTACTGGGGCAGTAGCACCTTAGTAACTGACCGCTAGTTAGATGGAGGATGGAGAAGAAAGAGTAGATGCAATTTCTAGTCTTCACGACTGTGTGTGATGATTCTATTGATTGGCATAGGAATACAGAAGGAGAGGGAAGAGTTGAGTCTATGCTCACATTTGTTAAATTCTGCCTATATTCTTGTTATGACCTGGTGAAAATGATATTTTACCTTTGTGATCTTCCTCCCCAAACCCATATCCCCAGTATAATCATGAGAAAAACATCAGACAAATTCCAATAGGGGGACGTCTAGTACATGATCAGTACTTCTCAAAACTGTCAAGGTCATTCAAAATAAAGAAAGTCTGAGAAACTATCACAGTAGAGAGGAGCCCAAGTAAATAGGATGGAAAATGTATATTATCCTGGGTTGGATCCTAGAACAGAAAAGGACATTAGGTAAAAACTAAGGAAATCTGAATAAATGATAAACTTCAGTTAACTGTTCTAAAAAAATAAAATCTATGTTTTAAAGGTTTACTTATTAAAGCTTTTGCTATCTGCTAACCCATCATGGGAGCTGGGGGCACAGGAAACAGATGAGTTTTTATTCCCCACCCACAAATACTCTATTACATGAGACCACAACACTGACAATTCTACCACCTTCCTACCACCCACCTGAATGAGAAAGCTGAGACGGAGGAAAGCAACCCATTGTTGCCCCTTAAACCCTAGAGTTTCTGGTACTGATGTTGAAATTAAGAAGGGTGAGATAGCAATGTGACCAGAGAGGGGAAAGTTGGCCTTAGAAGAGCATTTTCTCTTCCAATGGCTGCGTTGGGGTTGCAAAGACACTGTGATCTCATACCTCAAACCTCTGTGCTTTTGGAAGGCAGCTATGCTAACCACCATACCACCAACGCAAACATCTGTGCTTTTGGATTTCATCCAACAAATGTTTACTCGACACTAGACAAGCTGTGAACTGTTAGATGCTAGGGATAGAAGGAATATGCCACAGCTCCTGCCCATAAGATGCTCACAGTTTACTCTAGAGACAGGATGGCAAATGGTTACAATACATTGTTAGAGCAGGGATGTAATGTGTTAAAAAGTAAATAATAATGATGATGATGATGATGATGATGATGATGATGATTATGGGAATGCTGAGGAGGAAAAAATGAATTCGACCTAGGGAGGTGGTCAGGGAGGGCCACACCAAAGACAGAGCTTTGCACTGTGGCTTCAAAAATAATAGGTTCCTGCCATGTTCAGTGGGAGGATTCAACATTTGCAAAGGCATGGCAACATTCAACTGTATGGTGTACTTGGGGAAGTGGGAGCAAGAGCTTCAGGTACAGACCTACTACCTGTGGGCTGTAAGAAAGGTCAATCAGGGAAGAGAAAGGCTAGCGTTAAGGAGACCAGGTAAGAGGCTACTATAATGATACCAGCTGGAGATGACAAAACTCTACAATCAGGAAGAAATATAAAAAATGCCCCAACTCTCCTATTTCCTCATTCCTCCATCAACATATTCAAGCAAAAGAACCTAAGTCCCCAGTGTCTTCTGCTCTTGGCAATACAGGGAGGTCTAGCATCTGTTTCTTGAGCAACCAGTGGCTAGAGGTTGCCAGTGTCCAGGCCTCCTCTCATTAGAGAACCCTGGGGTGCAGGCCCATGCCTATTTCAGAATTCACTGAGGAATTTCACATGCACCCCTGCTATCTGCTAGATAACTCTCCCTTTCTCCCTAGTACAAGTCCTCTCAGCTCTGGTGGCTAGAAGGGGGCCATTCTCACAGCCTGCCTGGAAGAAATTTGGCATAACTTCAAAAGCTGCAAAGCTTTCCAACTATCTTTTTCTGTTTGTTTACAGGAAGACGTGCCCAAGGCCATGGAACAGCAGTCTTCTTTCTTCCTTGAAGGTGGCTGAAGACAACCTATGGAAGATATTTTGCTTACAAGTCAGTTGGCCTCATGAAAACTCAAGGTTTGGTCTCACATTCTCACTGTTTTTGCCAGTTGATACAGCTCAAGGAACTCAAGCCCTGTGACCAGGAGCAGCCATTCCTGTTAGGACGGAGGCCCCGCAGCTTTGCTTTCCTGGTTGTTGTGGAGGAGAGGCATGTGGTGAGACAGTGAAGGACACAAGACTATGTAGCACACAGATTTGGCTTGAAATCCTGCCTCCATCACATATCAGTTATCTGACTTAGTCAATTAGTTTACCTCATCATATCTGTTCCCCCATTTATAAAAATGAACACAGTAATAGTACCTACCACGAGGGCTATTGTGAGAATTAAACATTATACTCCAGGTGAAGCACTTGTACACAGCCTGACACATCGTAATCAAAGTCAGCTGGTAGACACCTTTTGCCGAACCACCTGCAACAGCTCCTCCACCCTGTGCCTCTGGGCATGTTACACTAAAGCAGCAAACACACTAGGCACCAAAAATAAAAACTTTTAAAAGACAACTACTGTTAATCAATAAATATTCCTTCCTTTCTGTACTAGATCTCTTCTTTTGCCAGGCTAATCAACTGCTTTGGGTATGTTCCTACCTATAGGGCCGAAGGGTCAAGGCCAGATCTTCATTAAAGCCCTTTTCCCTCCCACCCCGTTAAATAATAGCGCTATTATGGCTAGAGGTTGAGGGTAGTGCTGCATAGTGGTTGAGGGTTGGAACTCAACTGCCAGAGTTTGAATCTCAGCTACTCTACTTCCTAGCTGTGTGGTTTTACACAATAACTTATCCTCTCTGTGCTCAGTTTTCTCATCTGTAAAATGGAAGTAATAATAGCAATTACCTCATAGAGTTACTGTGAGGAGCAAATGATATTCATCCATAGTGCTGCACATGGTTAGAGTTCATTCATTCTCATTGCTAATAGCCCACTCTTTGAATATTCTGTGATTTATTTATCCATTCTACTCTTGATGGAGATTTCAGTTGTCTCCATTTGGGGGCTATTATAAATGCTGCTGCTGTGAAAATTCTTGTCCATATCTTTTCATGAAACTATATATACAACTGTGGGGTCAAGTGGAATTTCTGCATCAGAAGGTATCAGTTTTAGCAGATACTGTCAACCAGTTTCCCAAAGCTGTTCGAATTTAAATCCCTACCAGCAGTGTACGAGAGTTTAGTTGCTCCATCCTCACCAACACTGAGTATTTTCTTTTTTTAAAACATTTTTTATTGAGTTATAGTCATTTTACAATGTTGTGTCAATTTCCAGTGTAGAGCACAATTTTTCAGTTACACATGACATACATATAATCATTGTCACATTTTTTTTGCTGTGAGCTACCACAAGATCTTGTATATATTTCCCTGTGCTATACAGTATAATCTTGTTTATCTATTCTGCATATGCCTGTCAGTATCTACAAATTTTGAGCTCCCAGTCTGTCCCTTTCCATCCCCCGCCCCCTTGGCAACCACAAGTTTGTATTCTATGTCTATGAGTCTGTTTCTGTTTTGTATTTATGTTTTTTTTCCTTAGATTCCACATATGAGTGATCTCATATGGTATCTTTCTTTCTCTTTCTGGCTTACTTCACTTAGAATGACATTCTACAGGAGCATCCATGTTGCTGCAAATGGCGTTATGTTGTCGGTTTTTACAGCTGAATAGTATTCCATTGTATAAATATACCACTGCTTCTTTATCCAGTCAGCTGTTGATGGACATTTAGGCTGTTTCCATGTCTTGGCTATTGTAAATAGTGCTGCTACGAACATTGGGGTGCAGGTGTCTTTCTGAAGTAGGGTTCCTTCTGGATATATGCCCAGGAGCAAGATTCCTGGGTCATATGGTAAGTCTATTCCTAGTCTTTTGAGGAATCTCCATACTGTTATCCACAGTGGCTGCACCAAACTGCATTCCCAACAGCAGTGTAGGAGGGTTCCCTTTTCTCCACAGCCTCTCCAGCATTTGTCATGTGTGGATTTTTGAATGATGGCCATCGTAGTTTTGATTTGCATTTCTCTGATATTTAGTGATATTGAGCATTTTTTTCATGTGCCTATTGATCATTTGTATTTCTTCCTTGGAGAATTGCTTGTTTAGGTCTTCTGCCCATTTCTGGATTGGGTTGTTTGGTTTTTTCTTAGTAAGTCATATAAGCTGCTTATATATTCTGGAGATCAAGCCTTTGTCTGTTTCATCATTTGCAAAAATTTTCTCCCTTTCTGTAGGTTGTCTTTTTGTTTTACTTATGGTTTCCTTCGCTGTGCAGAAGCTTGTAAGTTTCATTAGGTCCCATTTGTTTATTCTTGCTTTTATTTCTATGGCTTGGGTAGACTGCCTTAGGAGAACATTTCTGAGATGTATGTAAGATAATGTTTGGCCTGTTTTCTTCTAGGAGGTTTATTGTATCTTGTCTTATGCTTAAGTCTTTGATCCATTTTGAGTTTATTTTTGTGTATGGTGTAAGGGAGTGTTCTAGCTTCATTGATTTACATGCTGCTGTCCAGTTTTCCCAACACCATTTGCTGAAAAGACTGTCTTGATTCCATTGTGTATTCTTGCCTCCTTTGTCGAAGATTAGTTGACCAAAAGTTTGTGGGTTCATTTCTGGGCTCTCTATTCTGTTCCATTGGT
This sequence comes from Camelus ferus, assembly GCF_009834535.1. Taxonomy (NCBI): domain Eukaryota; kingdom Metazoa; phylum Chordata; class Mammalia; order Artiodactyla; family Camelidae; genus Camelus; species Camelus ferus. Next base: position 48,271,369 of record NC_045704.1, on the reverse strand, counting down.
TCATATGTCTGTTTTTGTACCAAGACCATGCTGTCTTGATTACTGTAGCTCTATAGTATTGTCTGAAGTCTGGGAGAGTTATTCCTTCAGCCTCTTTTTCTTCAGTAATACTTTGACAATTCTAGGTCTTTTGTGAACATAGATGCAAAAATCCTTACCAAAATATTAGCAAATAGAATTCAACAGCACATAAAAAAGATTATACATCATGATCAAGTGGGGTTCATCCCAGGGAAACAAGGGTGGTTCAACATATGCAAATCAATCAATGTAATACATCACATCAACAAGAGAAAGGACAAAAACCACATGATCATCTCAACAGATGCAGAAAAAGCATCTGATAAAATTCAACACCCATTTATGATAAAAACTCTCACCAAAGTGGGTATAGAGGGAACATACCTCAACATAATAAAAGCTATATATGACAAACCTACAGCCAGCATAGTATTCAACGGTGAAAAACTCAAAAGCTTCCCACTAAAATCTGGGACAAAACAAGGCTGCCCACTATTACCACTCCTACTCAACATAGTCTTGGAAGTCCTAGCCACAGCAATCAGGCAAGAGAGAGAAATAAAAGGGATCTAAATTGGAAAAGAAGAGGTAAAAGTGTCACTATATACAGATGATATGATGCTATATATAGAAAACCCTAAAAGGTTCCCTCAAAATCTACTAGAACTAATCGAAGAATTCAGCAAGATAGCGGGTTACAAGATTAGTGTTCAAAAATCAGTTGCATTTCTTTACACTAATGAGGAATCAACAGAAAAAGAAAGTAAAGAAACAATCTCCTTTATAATAGCACCCAAAGTAATAAAATACCTAGGAATAAATCTAACCAAAGAAGTGAAAGACTTATACAAGGAAAACTATAAAACATTGATTAAGGAAATTAAAGAAGACTTTAAAAAAATGGAAAGAAATCCCATACTCCTGGATTGGAAGAATCAATATTGTTAAAATGGTCATACTGCCCAAGGCAATCTACAATTTAATGCAATCCCTATCAAATTACCCAGGACATATTTCACAGAACTAGAACAATTCATAATGAAATTTATATGGAACATTCAGTATTTTCTGACATCTTCATTTTAGCCATTCTAGTGGGTTTGTAGCACTACCACACTGTAGTTTCAATTTGCATTTTCCTGGTGATGTAATAAAGTTGAACACTTTACTGTGTGTGCATTGAACACCACGTCTGGCATATAGTAAGCATGCAATAAATGCTAGTCATTATTATTATTATTCCTATTTTCTGATCACCAAAGCATAACTTTTCAAACATGGACATGGGCAGAGACTTGTAGAAGCTTTTAAACATTTTATACTCTTTTGGTCCACCTTTTATCTCCTGTGTCCCATGTGTGCCTTTCCCATGCTCTCTCTTCTGGCTAACTTCCCTATGAATAACACTCGTGGCCTCTCCCACAGTCCAGACATACTGCATAAGAGGAACTAAAAGCCAGGAGGGCCTTCTGACCTCCACCCTAAACAGGTTCCTACTCTTGCTCAGATGTGTCAGTTCCAAGAAGAGCAGAAAGAATCCTTACTCAGAGCCTCTAGACCACCCAGAGTCTGACCTCATTTCCCTCTAGCTCCTTCCTGATGAATGGTTTTGACAACTTTCTCATTATTACTTCCTCTGGTCCAAGTCCAAATTGAATCTTTAATGCCTTACGTTAGAAAAGATGCATCACTTGGTTTTTAAGATGCACACTCAATTCCCCTTGCAAAGCCACTATCCCGAGGGGTTTGTTAATGCATAAAGTCAGATACCTCTAAGGAAAATTCCATGATGTCCCTAAAACAAGAAGACAGTTAAACACCGCACTCAGTTTAATCCCTATTGATAAGCTCCAGGAGAGAAGAAAAAATGGCATTGTATAATTGGGGGTGGTGTCACATCTTACAAGATCTTGGAAAGAGAAAAAAGGAAGGTAGCTTAATAATTCCAAAATCAGGTCAAAATTCTTCACCCATGTTTGCATAAAATACTCTTCATTATGTAATGTAATGGACACAACTTTATTCTCTAAGTAGCTGGGTAAAGAATTCCCCTTAGATGAGACCCACCTTTCTTGAGAAAATTTCTTGGTGTACCCCATAGAATAAAATGTGGGACCCCTGCCACCAAGGACCTTGAGAGGCAGAAATATTCTGGATAAGACAAGAGAACAAATTTGCTGATTGCAACAGAGGTTGAAGGGAAGAGAAAGAAAGAAAAGGGATGCTAAGAAGCCAAAGACATGGTTAAAGTCTGTGCAGTGGAATGTGTGACTCCTTAAGTCTTCAGGAAAGCTGCTTACTTCATTAACACATGGTGCGAAGTAAATCCTTTGTGGAAATCCAGGAAGGAACTGAGATTTGCATGCAGGTACTCACGGGGTACAATTGAGAAAGCCTGAATACAGGAGTCACAACAAGGGGGCATAAAAAATTAAGCAGTTCGGAATTAGCAAAAATTGTGGCAAGGGCTGGACTAAGTCAAGCTCAGAGTAACCACCTTGTTGTGATTTGTGTAGACTTTTCCAGTGTCAGCACTGGAAAGCTCACATTCCAGGAACCCCTTCTGTCCCAGGCAAACTCTAGCCAGGCTGAAAGATTGACGATTTGAATTAGGTTTACCTAAATTTCCTAGAGCCAGGGAGGGCCCAGCTGACAAATGAATTATAGTTAAAATAGCACTTATACTGCTCTCTTTTAAATTCTAAATATGACCTCTTTCTACACAAAAACACGTACACAGAAACACAAATACCTAAAGTATATGCTAAAATTAAAATCAGCATTTCCTGACAAGCTAAATCCCTGTTCTGATCAATAATTTAAGCTGTTTTTTTTTTAACCAATTTACTTAAGAGCTTGCATTCCTCGGTGTATTGAGAAAAGTTCACAGCTTTACCTCAGTTCCTATTTAAACCTCCCAAATCAGCTGCCCTTCCATTGGAAACCTTTTGTTCTGATCCTGTACTTTTGCAGAGGAGGAAGAAAATGGGAGAGCAAAAGGCTCCCTTCTGGGACTCCCCTCATGCCCATTTTTCTTCCCCCAACTGGTATGCATGCAATATGAGAGAAATGATCTAGGAAGGACTTGTGTGTTTTTAAAAGTCTGGGTCCAATGATCTCCTCAGCTAAGATTAATTATGTTTTCAATAAGTTTAACTCAGACTTTCAATTTTTGTAATCTTAGAAACCAGAAGAAATCATTTATTAAGAATATGATCTCATTTCTAAACATTTGCTCAGTCCATGGACTCCTAAACTACAGTACAAATTCCAAGAGTCAAGTCAGAACTACATTTCAGGCTAATGGAATTAGAATAAAGCAGTTTAACCTAGGTGTGCTTTAAAGCAAGGGATGCCTGGATTTTAATCACAAACCCGGCAGGAACTGGCAATCCAGGCTTAGTCATATTCCCTGTGAACGAGGGGTATGAGCAAGTGGAAAGAATCAAGAACTTGGGCTGGAAGAACTAAAAGGATGAGGTAGTAACCAACTGAGATGGCTGCAGGTAGAGCAAGTTCAGGGGGAAAGATCGAGTTCCGTGTAGGATGTTAAGGGAAGAGTTCTAGACTGGAAATAGAAGTTTCGGAGTCACTGACATTATAGATGGTATTTGAAGCTATGACCAAATGACATCACGAAAGAAGTGATGGCAGAGAGAGAAATGTCTGTATGTTCATGGGTATGCTGCATGGGTTGGCTGACCAAAATTCCCTCCACGCTCCCTCTCCCCCTGCACCTATGTTCAGTCAATCCACCACAGCAGAAGGTTTGGTGCTCCTACATGGGAAGCCAGTAACACTGGAGGATAAAGAATTTCAGGCTTGGAGATAAAAGACAGATTTGGACTCAGCTCTGCCACCCAAGTGTACTCTCTTGGGCAAATCACTTAATTTTGATGAGTCTCTGTTTCTTTAAATCTGTAAACTGGAGATAACATTATCTCCCTACAGAATATCTATGAGTGTTAAATAAGTTAAATAAAAATACTTTGTAAAATGCTTTACACTTTACCTATTGTTATCATTTATCTCATAATCTCTGATAACTGAAGGGAGAAAATGTTGTGCCTCCGTTAGTGTTACATATAAAATTTAGGACAGCATCCATTAACATTCAAACATACTCGTTGATGCAGCAACTGCAACTATCTTACAGAATACAGCTGCACAAGCATAAAGATAAATGCGTTAGGCACAGGTAATAATAATAAGATACTAGAAATAATATATATATCAGTCATGGGTTGGGTAAATAAATCATGGCACATTCATACAGCGGAATACCAGTTGTTAAATGTAATGAGAAAATATATGTGTACTGACATGAAAAGATGTCTATGAAATTTATGTAAAATAATAGCAAGCAAGTTGCAGACCATATATAGAGTATAATCCAACTTCTTTTACATTCCTATGTATTCAGATTATACATTTCAACACATGCACAGCAAAAAGACTAGAAGGATATAGGCCTCACTGTTGATAGCAGTCACTAGGATCACTGTGTGTGGCTGAGGAGTTCATGCCCATCTGATAAATCTGACTGGCACTGGAGAGAATTACTTTCACTTTCTCCTTTTGACACTCTGGAATTCTCTGAAGTTTGATAATTAAAAAAAAAAAAACTATTTTCAAAGACATACAACAAACCAATCCCTGTTTTTTGGGGGGTTTTTTGTTTTTTTTTTTTTTTTTTGACAGGGCAGTATCATCTTTTTTTTCAGGTCACGTCAGACAGCAAGCTGCAATGAACGCTGAGGGGAAGGCTCTGTACAGCTCAGACATGCTCCCACCACTGCTCCCACCACTGACTAAGCTCCTTTGGAGGGTGGATGCGTACATCTAACTCCAAAAGAATGTCTCTCTTGGGTTCCTGGTCGTATTTCAAATCGGCAGAGCCACAGCTTTCCTTCCACCAATGCATGGGGTAACATGGTAGAAGCAGCCCACTGAGAGGAAAACAGACCCCCAAAGTGGGCCACTTTGGGAAGGAAAAAGGAAATGCAAATATATTCTGAAAACAGATGGTGTCTGGAAGAGAAAGTGTGTTTGGCAACAAGAAAGAAAAATCACAGGAGGGAGGAGAGAAAGGCAGTAAAAGAGAAACAGCCAAAGGAGGTGGTAATTAAGTGCGAAGCTGAAGATTTTCAAGGGATTTTTTTTCAGCTTTGACAAAAGTCAGGCCTCTGGACAATTCTGCTGAAGTATGTAGACATTGTTTTCCATTTCTCTTATTTATTAAAAGTATTCCACAAGAGCACTAGCTCTGAACCATGATATCCTAACACTAGTTTGTCATCAATTTTTCAAGTATTAAAGTTTTCAAATAATGTACTTTTCTTTACAGTTTAAGAGGACACAAAGTAAGCTCTCTCACTCACTTACATTTGGATATGCTTCCTGGGGTGGGAGACAAAGGGCGGAGCCACTGTCACTGTGGAGAGAGTTGTGTACAACCCACAGGCTGTCTGCCTCGCCACTTCCTAATACTGTCGCTATTCTTCTCTGGGTTCTGGAGGTCCCCAGGGGTAGGCAGGACAATCATATGCTGGCATATACCTGTAAAAATCAAGAGTCACACCACTTCCCACGTCATTTATAGTATGAACTAAGGCACAAGCATCTGAAATGTTCAATAGCAAAGAGATTAATTGACTAATTATTTTGCACTGCATTGCTTGCTGTTGCAGCTGCTGGGGATGTCAAAGAGCATCCAGGAACTATGACTGTTCCAGCAGGGAACAGCTGTCGGGGCCATAGGCCAGCTCCCCATCCAGGGAGAGAATAAGTCCTTGTCTGTATCGACCCCTCCTGTCATATCAGTGACAGTTCACAAACAGGATCACGAAGGATAGTTTTTGTGCTTGGTCCTAAATAACCTTTTAATGTCCTGAAAAATTCAGCCAAAGCCAAGAATACATTATGAAGTCTCAAATTATCAGTTCTATCTTTGGAATAAGATGTATACCATGCACCAAACTGAAGGTCAAGGAATAAGTCTTTTCCTCTAGACATGGTCAAAACCTTTCTGGGTCTTATAAAATAGCTTAGGATATAAATTTACTTGGCAGGGAGCTTTTGGATTGCATGAACTCTAGACATTGGATATAGAGGGCTGATATTCCAGATATTTAAATATCAAGCTCAATTTTAATCTCAAATTACAATATATATGTATGTATATACATAGTGAATGCAAGTATATGCATACAGCATAAACATTCATATGGAATAATGGTTTATTTAGATTGTCCTTTCCACCTATATTATTATTTCATTTAACCCCCTTGAAAGTAAAGTTCACTTGTAAGAATGTCAGTTGCCTCTCCCAGATAAAGATTATTCTTTCAACATAACCACAATGTCTTTAACACATATAACAAAGTTAGTAAGTCCTCAATATCATCCAGTTCTCAGTTCCTATAAAATTTCCCCAGCTGTCTCAACGATTTTTTTTTACAATTGATTCATTTGAATCTGAATACAAACCAAGGTCCACACATTGCATTACACACATGTACAGAAATATATTCCCTAGCTCTATCAACTGGGAAGGTAAGAGGGGCTGGGAGCACTAATACAAAATGGCAATAACACCTAATCATGGTTTCTAAATATTATTCTCTGCTAAAAGGAACCAAAGAAAAATGGCTGATCCAAGGGTTAGAGGCAGGAAAGTATAAGATGTGCTCGGGACATCTTGTGCCAGAAGGTAAGGAAGTACTCACAGAATGATGGACATGCCACAGACACAAGGCCAGATTGATGGCACACCTACATTTCTAATCTGAAAAACTCAAGTGTCAAAATGAATAATGAGAGTAACAGATTATAACCCTTTGAATAAAATGAGAATCCATGAGTTTGATGATATAAATAAATGTCTGATGAAAAACAAGGTATTTAAATATTTTCAAATAAAATACTTAATTACAAAGTGAAGAGAATAACTGCACAGTAAAGAAGCCTGACAGGCCCTACCTTCATCATGTGAACATCACCGATAATGGACAAATGAAAATCACATACCACTTGACAAGAAGGTGCAAAAAGGAGAACACAGCTTCAGTTCTGTGATATTTCTTCCAGAAATGCATGACATGAGTCTAATCACAAGGAAACATATCAACTTGAAGGACAGTCTACAAAATAACTGGCTTGTAATCTTCAAAAACGTCAAGGTCATGAAAGTCAGATATTGAGGAACTGCTCCAGAATAAAACAGAATGAAAGAGACCAAAGACACATAACAATTAATGCAACACATGGTTCTGAACAGAAACCGTTTGCTATAAATAAGTTGTTATTAGGACAAATGGACATCAATGTTATTTTTCCAATTTTGATGACTGTACTGTGGTTGTCCAAGAGAGTGTATTTATGGAAAATACAAATCCTCTCAGTATTCAGTATTCAGGGGTGATGGGGCATCAGGTTGTTAACTTAACTTCAAATGGCTTGGTAGGAAAAAGTAGTTTGTTATACTATACTAGACATTTTTGCTAACTCTGAGATTGTTTCAAAATAAGAAAGATTATACAATTATAAAGAATAACTTTCCTCATTAGCTGTTTTTCCTTGAACACAGTACATACAGGAAAGTCAGAATAAATGCTTGATTCTGTACTTTTATTAATTTTCAGAGTAATGAGTTGGCACCATAGTAATTGCCAATGATGACAATCTTTAAAGTATCAGTATGAACTAGGATATTTTTAAATTTTATGTACTTCAATCAATTACAGTGATTATTCTTTCTGATTCTCAATTTTCCCTGTGTCCTTCTGCCACAACCAACAGTCAATAGTTTCCTTTCTTACTGTACAAGATGTTCCAGGTTCATCATTTACATTTCCTGCCCCAAACCTGGAATCAATTTTTGGACCTTTAAAAAGTCAGAGAAGTCCATCCCTTCAAAACCTACTTAATTAGTTATTTTTAAAAATAAGGAGAAAAAATTTCAGGACATCTTATTTAATCAACCCCCTGCTGAAGTTTGTTGTTTCTTTCTCCCTCAGATATCTAAACAGCTTTGGACTCCTTCCAAGAGGAATAGCAAACAAAAAAGAAGATATCCAAAGCCAAACTCTGTGGGCATTACAAGCACCAGTGCAGGTGCATGGTGGGGAGAAGGTGGTTGGGGAAGGGTATTCTAATCCTTTTATTAACTCCCTTGAATCAGAAATCACTCCTTTGATAATCTGCTATAACAGTTCATAGAACTCAGGGAAATACTTACATTAACTGATTTATTATAAAGGATATAATAAAAGATACTGATGAACAGCCAAAGGAAGAGGTACATAGGGCAAGGTCTAGAATGATCCCAAGTGCAGGAGCTTCTGTCCCTCTGGAGTTAGGGAGTGCGACCTCTGGGTATGTGGATGTGTGCACCAACCCAAAAGCTCTCTGAACCCCTTCAGTTAGGGTTTTTATGAAAGCTTCATTACATAGGCATGATTGACCAAACCACTGGACAGAGGTGATCGAACTCAATCTTCAAGCCCTCTTCTGGGAGGTCAGGACTGAAAGTTCCAACCCTCTAATCAATCACATGGTTAGTTCCTCTGGCTACCAAACTTCACCCTACAAGAGTCACCTCCTTAGCATAAACTCAGGTTTGGTGGAAAGAGGCTTATTATGAATAGCAAAAGATGCTCCTCTCACCCCTATCACTCAGGAAATGCCAAGGATTTTTGGAGCTCTGTGCCAGGAACAAGGATGAAGATCAAAAATATGTATTTCTTATTTTGACATAATATCACAATGATTAAATTTATTACAACTTTTCTCATCCCTGGTACTGAGAGATAAATATGTGAATCTACTTCTGTGTTTTATTTCCAGTAGAAAAATTCAGAAGTGATGAGCAGGTGAATTCCCAGAAACATCTCATCATAAAACTATATCTCACCCCAAAGCTAGAACTGGATAAAGTTGTATTATTCATTCCAGTCTCCCAACACTCAAGTTTGATCTTCATTTTTCTGATGTAAGGAAGGCTAATCTAAAAACCACTCACCAATGCTAGAGGGAATTCACATATTCATTCAACAAATTTTATTGACTACCTACTATGGGCCAAACACTGTTCCTGGTACTAAGGGTACAACAGTGAACAAAACAGGAATAAAATCCTGCCTTTGTGGAGTTAACCTTCAAATGGTGGGAGTGGGGGGAAGAGAGTAAGAAATAGACCATAACAAGATAAATAAGTAAATTATAACATACAAGAGAAAAAAAGCAGGAAAGGGCAGTGGAAAGGGAGATACAATTTTAAATAAAGTGTTTCACTACTAAGGTGACGTCTGAAGGAGGTAGGAGAGTAAGCTGTGTGGTTTTCCAGAAAAGAATTCCAGGCAGAGCGGAAACAGCTTGTGTGAAGATCTCGAGGTGCAAATGTGCTTTGAATATTTGTGAAATAGTAAGGAGGCTACTGCAGCTGGAGTGGAATGAGCACGGGGAAGAAAGGAGAGAAGGTCAGAGAAGTAATGTGAAGGTCAGAGGGAACAGAGCACCTTGGGCCAGGTAGGCCATCTTCAGGACTTGGACTTTTACTCTGAATGACATGTGAAATCATCTGTGATTTCTGGAAAGAGGAATGACCATACCCAACTTATGTTTTAAATGCACAGCTGTGGCTACTGTGCTGACTACAGAATGAAGGGGAGCAAGCATAGACACAGAAACCAGCGAGGAAGCTACTGAAATAATCTGGGTGGGAGATGACTGTGGTTAAGACAAATGTGATAGAAGTGAAGGAGGTAACAAGTAGTTACATAATGGATATCTTTAAATGTAGAGGCACCAGGATTCACTGAAGGACTAAACATAGGTATAAAAGAGAGGGCGGAGTCAAGGATAACTCTTAAGGTTTTGGACTGAGCAACTTAAAGGGTGGTTCCATCAAGTGACATGATGAAGACTATGAGAGAAACAGGTTTTGGAGATGTCATTTAGGGGCTTGTTTTGGAAAAATTAGATTTGAGACATCTATTAAACATCCAAACGGAGATATCAAGTAGGTGGTTGAACAATGCCCTCCCAAAGATGTCCACGACCTAGTCCTCAGAACCTGTGACTATATTACCTTATACGGCAAAAAAGACTTTGCAGATGTGATTAAGGGAATATACTCTGAGGTGGGGATACTATCCTGGATTATATGAGTGAGCCCAATCTTATCAGATGGGTCCTTAGAAGCAGAGGAGAGAGAGCTGACAAAGGAAGAAGGTTCAGAGAGAATAAGATGTTGCTAAGGAATAAGACAAGCTAAGAAATTAGGAGGCCTCTAGAACTTGGAAAAGGCAAAGAAACGGATTCTCCCCTAGAGAATCCAGAAAGGAATCCCCGCTGACAGGTTATTTTTAGCCCAGTGAGACTGTCAAACTTCTAACCTAAAGAGTTGTAAGATAATAAATTAGTGTTGTCTTAAGCCATTAAGTTTGTGGTACTGTGTTACAGCAGCGATGGAAAATTAATGCCAGCATCCTCAATATAGAGATGATACTTAAATCCATAAGAATGAGATGAATAGAGACAGAAAAGAGAACAGGTCTTGGGACTAAGCTTTGGCAAGCTTGAATATTAAGTCAGGGAAGTGAGGGAGATCCAAAAGAGATGATGGAGAAGGAATGGGCATGAGGTAGAAAGAAAACAGAAGAAAGGAGTGTTCTAGAAGTGAAATGAAGAGTCTGTGTCACGGGCTGCTGAAGGGTCAGATAAAAGGAGGGCAGAATTAGAAAACAAGACAGACATAATAGGGAGAGCATGCATGCCCAGGCCAAGCGATACACAGAAAAAAGAGTTGAGCTTGGTCCTCATCACTCAAGCCACAATGATGGGAGAGTCATATGAGTGACACCCACCCAGAATGCACTTTTCCATACAGAGGGACCCTAGTAACCAGCAAACATGGCCCAACTAGAATTCCTGGTATATTTCTAATCAAATCAGAACTCTTTCCCCCTGGGGTAGGGAAGGTGTGAAAGTCCATAGCAAGAGAAGGAGAGAGGAACAGGAAGACTTTCAACATTCTCTTAAGACTTACACTATAGGTCTGTACAGGTTCTTTTACTTTATAATGCCGTCTGAGCCCTCCAAGGCCCTAACTTGTTAACCGGCATATACCCTAAGCCCAAGAGAGTTAACATAATATCTCAAGATTGAGAAATAGTTTTTTCTTGGGAAAAACAGGAGCTCATCAGAATAAAAATACATAACCTCCCAGGACCTGACATTCCATATCAGCCATAGCTTCAGACAACCTTTTATGTTTTGCCTTCCTTTGCTTCAAGTCTCATGTTAGGTAATCATCTACAAAAGACTGAAATCATGCATGGAAAATCCCTGTGGCCTGAGACAAATAAAGCCCATGTCACACTGCCTCACACTGACTAATTATTTGTTTAGCTGTTTGTCTTCTCCACTAGAGTGAGAAGTCCTCAAAGAGGTGAATAAGAAGAACGATAATCCATTAACTTCCCATTAGTTGAACAAATAACACACGTTAGACAAAATGCTAATTGTTTTCAGGCATTTAATCTTCACACAACCGTATGAGATGGGTATTATTAACCCCATTTCACAGTTAAGAAGGTTGAGATTCAGAAAGATTAAGAAACTTACTTAATAGTTAAACTAAGTTAGAGAGTAGCAGAGCTGTCCAATGTCAAATTCCATGCTGAAAAATGCAGCTTCCAAAGATGTCCACATCCTAATTCCTGGAATCTATGACTGTTACCTTACATAGAAAATAGAGGACTTTGTAAAATGTGATTGAGAGTTTTGAGGTGGGGAGATTATGCTGGACTATCCTGGCCTCAATGTAATCACAAGAATCCTTATAAGAAGGAGGTAGGAGATCATACTGAACAGTAGGAGATGTGACAACAGAAGCAGGAGCTGAAGTGATCTGAGGAAGGAGTTATGAACCAAGGAATGCAGGGGGCCTTTAGAAGCTAGAAAAGGCGAGGAAACAGATCTTCCCATAGAGTCCCCATAAGGAACACAGACCGGCCAATACCTTGATTTTAGATTTCTGACTTTCAGAACAGGAAGATAATAAATCTGTGTTGTTTTAGGCCACTAAATTTGTGGTAATTTGTTACAACAGCAATAGGAAACTGACAACAGTGCCCTGTGCCTCTGTCCTTTTATGTCCTTACATCCCCAGGACCTAGGGTAGTCAAGGGATGTTTGCTAAGTGAATTACTGAAGGAGGAAGAGGTTTTCCTCTAAGGCTTCTCCCACCTGGCCCAACCTGAACTCCTGACCAGGAGAATCTAGCCTTCCTCAGAGAGAGGAAGGCAGAAGCAGCCCAGGTATACCTGGGGTGATATTATATGTTTTCCTAATTACTAAGTCAAATGGATGTGCTAGTAACAGTCCAAAGCTCATTCTATGCCAGTCAGTGTGCCCTTGGAAAACATGACAAAATGCAACCCTAATTTACAGCTGTGATTTAGAGCTGAAGGGAGGTAGGAGGAGGAGGGGAATTGGATATTTTTATGTTCCATTTCTGATAACAGTGCATTAAACATCACAATGATTCATTCAGTTGAAATTATAAGCAGCATTACTAAAGAGATGAACAGAAATCATATTTTACGATCTAATTCCTTTTAAAAATTATTTCATAGCAAATTAGAGCCATGAATATACTTGTACACACTGCAACTGCACATAATTCTACCTCCCTCTTTCTCTGAGACCATCATGGCCCATTCTTTAAACAAGAATGATATATCTTCTATATTAGTATCAATAAGGAGACAGTTTTCCAACTTAATAAATTCAATACACCCCATAGCTTATAGCTCCTTAAGAAATGAAGAGCTAGAAGTCTGAAAACAGTTTAGGTTTCACAAGAGGCTCGTTGTGCCCTGAAGGATTATTTCCCCTTTCTGTATCCCAGTTTCTCCAGCCAGGTTAAAATCCTACACTTATTAAAAACTTAAAAAAAAAAAAGCTTTTGATCTTTTAAGAACAAGTAATAACATAAGCAGAACTAAAGCAAAAACTGAAAGCAATCGTTTAGAACTTAATCACAACTTCATATACATTTGTATTCCATAGTCTACTTGTAGTTAACATAGAAGGTGAAAAAAATTATTGGGTAGATCTAAGGTAAAATCAGTCACTGCCCTCAGTCTAGGTCTTCTGATTGGATTGGCAATTCCCATGGTGTTTCCAGCTTGCCTGGTTTTGCAGCCAGGGTTCCCAGGGGTCCTGAATGGCTTTGGAATCTGAATAAATCATACACACTAGGGGTCCACTGAGACCACGAGAAACTCAATTTATCTGTGACCTGAGACAGGATTTTATTGCTTCTCAGATTAACAGTTTAAAATGTTTTGCTTTTCTGCCTCAGGGGTATTAGTTTGATGTATGACGCAGGGAGATTATTAAATCTTTGGTGCCTTCCAAAGATGTAAATTAAACCACAGCATCTCCTTAGCCACCTTCCTTGTATGAGCTGGAGATTTATTATTAACCTGTCACTCTTGCATGCTCATCAAAACAAGCAGCACCATGATTAATTGCACCTATTTATTTAAGGGTACCTGTCATTCTAACTTTCTGTGAACAGGGTATTTCAGTCTCCTGATTTCTTGGCAGAACTAGAGCTAAGGACTTTTAAAGGAGAGGAGAGAATCATTGTCCTCTCCTATTCATTTCCAAGAATATATTTGAAAGAAAGGTGGCATGCATACAACTGCATATAGTTCTTCTAGTTTTAAAGGAAGGTGCACTTCATTTGGCTTCTCTTGACTGTTCTCCAACATCAATGTTGGCTAATTCTGTTCTGGATATCTGAAGACTTGAAGAGGTCCAGCACTAAATGGACATAGAACTTTAAAATTCTCTTTTCAGTTCTCTCACTCATAATTCAATTCAACAAATACAATATATATTATTAGGTCCCTTCTATGTGGAAAGAAGCAAATGTGAATTGATTCATTCATTTCTTCATCCAATATTTACTAAATGTCTTTCATGTGCCAGTAATGGTACTAGGTATATCACTCACTGTTCAAAACAGTGAACAGTCCTTGTCCCCACGGAGTTTATAGTCTTGCTACCCTCGTTCCCAAGGCATTTGTCTCCCCATATTATGAAAACAGAGGAGAATACAGGGACAGTGAGAACCAGGAAGAAAAGCAGAGTGTACCCCTTTTAGGGTAAGTGTGCACAAAACAGACACTAAATTGAGTCAGGATTAATAAGATAAGGTTCATTCCCTCCTCCTGATCGAATGTGAGTCTGCAGGACTGAACTGCATTGAAACCATGGCATTTTACCTCTTTTTTTCTCCCTGTACTTGTCATATCACAGATTATTTGGTTTGCTGAATAATCACTAAAGCACAGGAGGTTTTCAAACGAAATTTAAGGCAGGGCTGCCTGATCTCTGATCTGCCACAAGAAAAATGGACCTTTACCACTTTAAATTTTAGGATAATTACCTTTTTTTAAAAAAAATTGATTCCTGATTAATCTTTGTCTCCCTTTTTTAAAGTTTTTATTATGGAAATAGACAAAAAGTACAATAAAGATGAAATCATAAAATAATGAACCTTTGGGTACCTATCACCTAGCTTCAGTAATTATTAATATTTTGTTGTTCTTATTTGTATCTATCACATTTCTCTCTCCCTCCATTTTTGAATATTTTTAAATAAATTCCCACTGTCATACCATTTTACCTTCAAATACATCAGAATTTATCTCTGACAAATAAAGACTTTTTAAAAACATAACTATAATATCATTGTAATGCTTAACCAAATAACAATAATTCTTTAATATCTCTAATACCTAAGCCCATGTTCAAATGTACCTGATTGTCTAAAAAAAAATCCTTTTGGATTGAAACAGGATCCAAAGTAAGTCTACACATTGGATTTGGTTGATATAACTTTCATTTACACATTTTCTCCCCAATATCACCAAAATGAATTCAATATTTGATTTTTACCCAGAATAAAAAAATCCATCCAAACTTAACATATGATCTTAATGAAACCTCATTATGTAATATTTTCAAAGACAGGGTGATCATACAATTTATCATTCAAATGAAGAAACTCCTGAATGAAAGGGGGATGCTATTAATAATTATACTGGTGTAAACCATGACAAATTACTACCCTACCAGTAGAGACAGGGGGTAAAAAGATGGATCAGGTTTCTGGTTTCAACTTGGGTGAAGAGAGCTGGAAAAGACCTTACAATTGAAAACACAAAAAGTTGAATAAATTGCAAGTTCATGACTTTTCCTGGATTCACCAAATAACTTGAAGTTGAGGAAATGCCAACTAGCCCCAAATCTGAGAGACAAACACATACAGGGAGACGAGGAATGCACTTGTTGACTTGGGGTAACTTAACACTAATAAGAATTCACCTAGAAATGTTAAGAAATTGGTGGAGGTTGAGTACTGGCTGGTGACAGAGTATGGAGCTCTAAAGGCTGCAGACATAAGGGAGTTCATGTCACTCACAGGCTTCTCTCTCTATAGATCCCAATGGGTACTCACATAAAATGATAGCAAGAGTCCTGTGAAAGCATATCTCATGGTACAGGCTTAGGGGAGGGGAAGAGCAGCTGCTGCAGGAAGGCCATGGAGTCCTGCCCAGATCCTTCTTCTCTACTTCCCCTATAAAACAAACAAAAAAAATTACCAGGGATGTGGTATACCAAAAAAAGCAAGGGGAAAAAAAAAAAAACAAAAACCCACAGTGCCAAGAGATAAAACAATCAACAGAATCAGACTCATAAATAACACAGACGTTGGAGCTACCAGGGAATTTAAAATGGTTATGAAAAATATGTCAAAGGCTCCAATGGAAAAATTAGACAACACTCATGTCAAACAAGTAATTTCAGGAGACAGAAACTAAGAAAAAAACCAAATGAAGATGCTAGAAATAAAAAACACAGTAATAGAGATCAAGATAGTTACTGACAGGCTCATAAGAAGACTTAACAGAGCTAAGGGAAGAATTCGTGAGCTCAAAAAATATACAAACTGAAAGACAAAGAAAAAATATTTAAAAATAAAAACAAAGCATCCAGGAACTGTAGGACATCAAATGATCTAACAGATGTGCAATTAGAATTCCTGGAGGAAAAAAGAGAATAGGATAGAATAAATATTTGAAGGGATAATGACTAAGAATTTCTGAAATTAATGACATGTATCTAACTACAGATCTAAACCACCAAGATAAATACCCAAGCCAGAGACAGACGTATCATATTCAATCTCCAAAAACACAAAACAAAGAGAAAATCTTGAAGGCAAAGGGGAAAAGAAGACATTACCAGAGAGAAATAAATGTAACAATTGTAACAGTCATCTTGTTGGAAACCATGCAAGTTAAAAGACAACAGTGTAACATTTTTAAAGGGCAAAAGACAGTGACACCATCAAGATGGATGGAGTAGAAGACTCTAGCTTCTGTCCTCCCAACAAAGAACAATTAGACATCTATCCATGAAGGAAAACAGCCCAGGGAGAGCTCAGGAGTCCACTTAAGAAGCTTCAGCAACACAATGGAACAAAAATCCTGAATATAACTACAAAAAGGGTAGGAAGAAGAGTTTCATTTTGCTTGCATCATCCTATCCCCCAGACTGGCAGTGCTCAGTGCTAAGAAGGAACTCCTCAGCCTGAGTTTCCCTCACTGGTAAAAGGAACAGAGCCTCCTCAGCCTTTCAGAACACTGCACAAAGAACCCACTTCAGATTCACCCAGAGACCAGCAAAGTTGAGATATCCAGAGATGGTTAGGAACAGAAGAGAAGGGCAGGAGCTACCAGTATCAGTCATGAAGCATGAACAACTGTGGTTCCTGGTGGCCTGCTCTGCAGAGGACCACTGAAGTCTTCACTACTGAGGACCTCAATAGCCCTTACAGACACTGCAGACCCCCTCCCCAACTTTCATCACTGAGAATCTCATTGCAGACTCCAGTAGACTGCTCGCAGAGGACCCTAGCAGCTTTCACTGCTGAGGAAACCAACAGCCAGCATAGCCACTGTGGACTCCCTGCCAATTTTCACTTCAAAGATTTTCATGCTCACAGATAACCCTGGCCAAGACCTCCATGCTCCCTTGCCACCAAAGTGCAGGATCCACACTGGCTACCAGTCAGCCTCTGCAACCTAGGCTCCCAGAGCTGATCCCCACTGCTGTGCATGCATCTGTGCTCAGCTACTGCAGCCACATGAGTGCATGCAGACAATCAAGGTCCCCTGAGCTGCTTGTGGGCCCAGAGATGGCCCTGACTCCTGTCACTGGCCTGTACCACCACAAGCAAGCCCAAGTGAGTACCTGCATGCTGCCAGCCCCAACTCCCATCACCAGCCTCCACTGCCTTGCACTCACCTTAGGCTAGCCCCCTTAGTAGACAAGTACATACCAGCTCAGGGACTCCACAGCTGTTCATGCACCCATAGCTGTTGGCCCTGGCGCTGCCAGTGGTCCTGGCCCTGCCACTGCATGGGTGTCTGTAGCCAGCCCTTGTCACCATGCACGCACCTGCAGCTGCCCCAAGGCCAAGTGTGTGCATACCCTGGCTCCAGCGACTACCACAACATGCCCTGGTCCCTAGCCACTTGACCTAGAGGCACCATTAAGGACCAAGAGCCTTTGAAGCCACTGTCGACCTCTGCAGCTCTTGCCAAGGATCATACAATTGTCAATGTCATGGATCACAGCTGCCTGAGCTGGCAAGACATCATGCACTCTTGGACCCAGAACTACCACATGCCCTGAACACTTGGTGCCCCACACCACTAGACCTGGGGTCACAAAATGCTCCAGCATGTCACCACCCAAAGGTGAGGGTCTTTCCTTATGAAAGTCAGTCCATAAAGTCTAGAAGAGGTAACTGCTTCTTCAAATGTGCAGATGTCTGAAGGGATAAGGAAGAATCAGGGAAATATGACAACATCAAAGCAATACAGTAAACTTCCAGTAATTGACTCAAAAGAAACAGAGATCAACAGATTGCCCAACAAAGAATGCAGAATAGCTGTTCTAAAAATGCCTAGATTATGACAAGAGAATACTGATACACAACTTAATAAAATCAGGAAAATAACACAAGAACAAAATGAGAATTTCAAGAGATAGAAAACATAAAAAACAAACAGAAACTTTGGAAGTGAAGAATTCAATAACTGCACTGAAGAATCCAATAGAGAGCTTCAGCAGCAGATTCAACCAAGCAGAAGAAAGAAACTAGTGAGTTTGAAGACAGGTTATTTTAAATTATCCAGTCAGATGAGTAAAAAGAAAAAATAATGAAACGGCATAAAGAAAGCCTAAGGAGCACCAAATCATCATCTATGCATTATAGGAATTCCAACTGATTTAACTGTAATATAACAATTTACGATCCCTACTAGAGCTAAATATCAATATTCAGTGGATACTAATGCCATTAAGTGAAAGACTGATAGAAAACTTAGCAGTGTAGAAATAAAGTTGTTATCTGAACCTCTGATTAACCTTAATATCACTGACAGGGGCAACCCCATTTTGTGCTTCGTGGCATGATGAAAAAAGAAGTACACAACACCACTTATGGAGTAACCTTGCCCAAAGCAATCAGTTCTCTAGATCTACCTACCAATTTATAGGAATAAATTTATAAACTACCTATTTATAGGAATAAATCTTTTAACTTGTATCTCCATGCCAACTTTTGTGTGGAGATATGTTAAAAGATTAAAAAATCAGCCAAATCCAGAATGTGGAAAATTACAAGACAGTTAATTGGTTTGGAAAAAAAAAAAGTTGGGAGAGGGACTGAAGAGATTGAAAGACTTCAGAGATATATTAAGTAAATGCACTGTCTGAGCCTTATTTGAATCAACTATAAAAAGGCATGTTTGAGACAATCTGCAAAATTTAAACACAGACTAAGTATTGGGTGATGTTAATTTTGTTAGGTGTGATTAAAGTTCTTTTCTGTTAGAGATACTTCATGAATTTGCTTTAAAATACTCCAAGAAAAAAAGTGGAAGATAAAATATGCTCAGCAAAATGTAGTCACGGAAAATGGGTCAAAGTACATGGGGGTGTTATATAATTTTAGTATTGTTTGTGTTTGAAAGTTTTCCATAATAAAAAAAACAAAATCAAGTAGTATTCTCTAAACACCTATACTGACAACATGGGATACAAAGTAAGTATGTCATAGTGCCTTGCCCCTGAGTTTTAATTCCGTCAAGAAAATGAAAGAATGGAGAAAACAAAGAACAAAGTAAGTAGTGCACAAATGGAATATAATCCTTAAAAATTGTGAATCCCTATCTTGTACACTTGAAACTTACATAATACTGTACATCAATACTTCAAAATATGTATGTATGTGTATATACAATATTGCAAATAAAATAAAATGTTCAAGAGAACAGAAAAATAAATAAATAAATCTCAAATTGAATGACTCAAGCAGTAAGTACAATAGCTCCAGGAAGAGATTATCATTACTGGAGTTATTGGAAGCTGCAGGATAATGTTTATTCTAATTAAAAAAAATAAATTCATTAGGATACGTTTGTACTTGTTTTGAACCTTCTCAGCTAGTCAAGTATAAAGACTAACTTTTTAATCCTGAAATTCACTGGAAACAGAATAGAAACTCCCAGAAGTCCAGACAGTAAAAGCGTATCTATCTTGCCCAGTAAATTAATTTGGTGTTGAAGCACGATTCTAAAGAGGAAAAAGATGCAGATACACATGTAAATAAGATACGTTTATCCACAAAGATATGTAGACTTTTTAAAATAAAAGTATCTTTTCAGCATAATCACATAAATAGTTTAAAGAAAAAGAACAGTCTCTAGAAATATGTTATTTAACTATAGCATAACAAATTTAAGCCACAAGTCAACAAGGTGGCTGCATTATTAAATAACAGGATAAACTGATGCTCCTGCACTTGGTATAAATGAACACAGGATAATTACACCTAGTTAATCTATTAAGACACTCTATAAAGACACAATAATCAAGATCTCAAGAAAATTAGAGAAACGCTTATGATGGCTACAATTTGTAATTGAGTACATAACCTATATGTGAACATAAGCATCTTAGACTTTTAAACAAAATTTTCATGCAAATGGAAACAAGGAAACAGAAGTAGCAATACTCTTAGCAGACAAAACAGACTTTAAACCATATAGAAAGACAAAGGACACTATATAATGATCAAAGAAGCAATACAAGATAAGGATATTACAGTTATTAACATATATTCACTAAGTGAAGTAAACCAGAAAGAGAAAGAAAAATACCATATGAGATTGCTCATATGTGGAATCTAAAAAAACAAGCAAACAAAGCATAAATACAAAACAGAAACAGACTCATAGACATAGAATACAAACTTGTGGTTGCCAAGGGGGCAGAGGGTGGGAAGGGATAGATGGGATTTCAAAATTGTAGAATAGATAAACAAGATTATACTGTATAGCACAGGGAAATATACATAAGATCTTATGGTAGCTCACAGAGAAAACAATGTGACAATGAATATATTTATGTTCATGTATAACTGAAAAATTGTGCTCTACTGCTGGAATTAGACACAACATTGTAAAATGATTATAAATCAATAAAAAATGTTAAAAAAAATATACATTCACCCAATATAGGAGCACCTAAATATATAAAACAAATACCAACAGACATAAAAGAAGAAATTGATTTTGGTGATGGCTTCATGTGTATTTACATATTTCAAAGTACACCAAATTGTATACTTTACATATTGCAGTTTGGTGTCCTCTAATTTTTACCTCAGTAAAATTTCTTTGTAATTCCAAAAAAACAGAAACAACAACTACAAAATTTTCATCTCTAAAAATCTGAGTGATTAACTGATTTCATATTCTCACTAATGTTAAAACCGTTCAACTAATGATCTTTCCTGGAAATAAAAGATAAGGTTTAAATATTGTTAAAGACTTGGTATTCTCATCAAAGATAAGTAAAATAACAAAAGTATCAATAAACTTTTTCAACTCTCCTAATATCTTGCTTCTTTCATTCCATTTCAAGATCTTTAGAAAATAAAAATCTAATGCAAACCTAATTTTAAAACAACTATTGTAAAGATGAAGAAAGTCCACAAATTTGGATTTTAAATTTATTTCAGAAAAGATATTTTCAACACATTTAAATATCTATGTGACATTAGGATAATATATAAAAGGCCCCACTAAAATACAAAACTAAAAAAAACAAAAAAACAAAAAAAAAAACTAACTTTTTTCTTAGGGAAAACAAAAAGTAATACCGAAGAAATGAAATTTATATGATCTCTTTAAGTTTGTTAGGAAACGTATTTGTGACATTTAAATTCTCTGGTTGTTAAAAATTCTTTTTAAGTTAAAAATCTCAAAATCTACCAAAAAAAATTTTTTTAAAGAACAGTAACCAACTTGATAAACTATACAAACCATCACCTTACTGTCCTCCTCTACTTTTTTATTCATTTTTTTGGATAGCATTTTTCCTTCCCTTTTTCTCAAAGGAAAATTCTTATAAATCATTGGTTCCTGTCACTTACTTCCAGTTCAATATGAACCTTCCTCTACTTGTATCTCACCTCTAAAGCAAATCTGAATCCAGTTAACCAGATAAATAGCAACTGATCCCAAACACTGAGTTAAAAACCAAAATACATTGTAGTATACACCAGTATGTTACAGATTCCAATACAGGTTAGTGTTTAAAAAAGAGAAAAAAACACTAAGCATTCCATACTTATTTGAGGGGCTTAAAAGAAAATTTTAATATCAGAACCTGGACCTAGGCTTTCAAATTCATTGTAATCAAATGGTTAAAGCAAGTAAAAATAAATTGAGTCAGTATATTGAACCAAACTAACCAAGACATAAATACTATTAAATGCCAAGGTTTCCCAAGAGTGGTTTTTAATTCTGTCTTGGTAACCAATTTTCTATCAGACTTTTATCATGGAAACGGCTTCTAAAAAGTCACCAGTAGGAAACAACATTTCTTGCAGAAATCTACCTCCAGGACTCCATACCCTCCCTGGCAAGAACTAAATCTACCCACTTCTTCCCTCAAGGATTCATTTTCTTTCCCGAAGTAGAGATTCCATAAATATTACAATATTAAGGACTAAATTTTAATGAATACAAATCAGAGGAAATGAAGGAACATTAACTCTCATTCAAACCTTCCTTTTAAAAAATCTGTTTCCAAGTTATATTTTTAACTTTCCCCATGATTCTCTTTAAAAAAATGAACACAAAATCTCTCTGCTAATGACTTTATTCATGAATTTATAATGAAACTCAAAATAGCAAAGGACATGAAAAAATTCAGATTAATATTTATCAACCAAATACATCAAAGAATACATCTATTTTTCATATAACTAACAAAAATGTCTAACATGCACGTGTGAGAATACAAATATTCTCCACTTCATGGAATTTCAAAGTAATGAAGATTTGCTTAATAGAGCTGGCCAGAATAGTCCATTTTTACAGGCAAACATATATAATTTAAAAGAAATC
Source organism: Camelus ferus (assembly GCF_009834535.1). Taxonomy (NCBI): domain Eukaryota; kingdom Metazoa; phylum Chordata; class Mammalia; order Artiodactyla; family Camelidae; genus Camelus; species Camelus ferus. Next base: position 48,248,774 of record NC_045704.1, on the reverse strand, counting down.
AAACATAATAACCATCTTATGGTTAATCTTTTGGTAAGGTGCTATTATCATACTAAAAAAAGAATTAGTAAAGATTAAAATTTTAAATGTTAAACCATCATTCTGAAGGTGTTAAAATTTTTCTTCAGTCTTCACTGTATTCATCATATTCATGATCCCAATATGAGACCATAAACACTATTTTGCAATTTAAAAAAAATCTTTTAGTTCACAGATTGTTTCCCAGAAGTTAAAAATTACTATACCATTGCTAAAGAAAGCTTTTCAGGATACAGGAGAGTTTTGGACACAGTAACTTTATTTTAAACATGATCTTTGGTTTGACACTGTCCTGATATCCTTTCTAGCTGGATGATTGTGGTCGGTAAAAATATTTATAAAACAGCACAGCAGCTTCATTTGAACCACAGAAGTAAACTGGATCAATGGCTTCAAGGCAATGAATGGCACATATCAAGATATCTGGCAAGATGAGTTCTCCAAATTCATAACTGACATAGTCAGTGTTAAAGGAAATCAGTGTTGCTGAGGAGTGGTTCAATTCCTTTCATCAAAGATCTCTATTAACTTATTAACAGTATTAGCCATTGAGAGAAAATTAGTTGGAAAAAAATCAAATCTGAATGAAGGCACACAGGTGCAAATCTTAAGTAGATAAATAAGACCAATAAACTGCATATGCAAGCATCAGTGTGTCCATCCAAGCACATACACACTTTTCATGTTTGAAGTTAAATATCATCATTGCACAGATTCTATGACGTGTAAAACTCTATGCCTGTGGGCGTATATACCCCAGAGATGGAGACTAGCTGATGGCTTTTCAAAAATAATAAGACTTTAAATGATGCAAAAGTTGGCCCTTCCTCAAGATAAAAGGTTTTAAATTAACAGCAAAGGGATGCAATATCAATGGAAACTGTAAAAAGCCATAAAGTTAAATTTTCAAGGACAAGTTCAATTTTGTAACTGAAGGCTGCTGATGATTTCTTCTCTCTCTCCTTGAATAATCAAATGCAAATGCCTTTTACCAATGGCAGCATTCAAATCCCACAAAAAATCAAGTAGTGCACCCTTAAGGAGCACCTCCATTGGCACAAACTGTAAAACCTGCTGGGGTGCATCAGAGTTAACGAGAGCACTCAGTAATTCGTTCACATTCTGTAGATACTGGAAAACTGGATTTGGAAGGTCCTGATAACCAACACATAGCAGGACTGCACAGGTCTTCAGGGTCTCAGAGGATATGGGACAAGAAAATGTAATGAATCTGAAACAGCTGTGGAGTACAAAGATCAAACCAGCCATAAATCTTGTGAAACAAGAAAGTACAGGCAAAATCATAACATCTCCTGTATGAAGCTGCTGCAATGAATGCAGAAGGCAGTCCAAAAATAACTGCTGGTAAGTTGGGTCTCCATCATGAAGCAAAGAACAACCAAAAGTCATGAGTTCAGCTGATTCCAGGAGTTGAATTTCCAATGGTATATGCATTTTGATATCATGGGGAGTTGGAAAACCCACAAGCAGGCACTTTATTTGATTGCTGGGCTCTATATCCTGCTCATCCTGAAGGCACTTGGTAAGGCTAAACAATTCAGAAAATATCAATTCTTCAGAAAAAATGTGACAAGAACAATAATATTGCTGTTTTGGCCTAAACTTGGAATCCAAATTCAAGGCTCCCCCTAATGACTTTTCAATTGCTTCATTGAGAGCCTTTAAAATTTCACCATCACAGAAAGGAGAACATTTTACCTTTGGCAGTTTCCTTCCCTGTAAAATCTGCCATAAGTGACACTCCAGATTGGAAGCTGTCCCTTCTAAGAGAGAACTCTGCCCAGGGTGATACGCAGCATGTTCTTCGGCCCAAATATTAAAGTATCCTTTGGCTACCTTATCTTTCCATGAAAGCGTTTCCAGCATTTTCCGTTCATTGTAGGTCTTAAAGTATCTGTTCCTCTGCCCAAACCATTTTGTATTTGTACTACAACCAATATTAGATTTTTTTACTAGCCAATTATTTCTGGATAGAGGCTTCAATTGAAACTTCTGCATGAAATACTGAACAGCACAGTCCCTTAAACTATTCAGCTTTGCTTGTTCCCCTTTTCCCATGCACTCAAACAGACGAATGTTCTCAGAAATAGTCTCTAGCTGGTATTTATGAAAGAACACACAACATTCTTCGTGTCTTTTAAGAAAAGACTCGGGAATCATATGATGGGGAAAGAGAGCTTTCCTGGTTATTTCAGACCCAAAATTCAGCACCATCTTAGATAACAGAGGGTAGATCGCCTCTCTCCCCTTATAGTAGAGACATACCACATAGACTTCTGAGTTTCCTGCCTTGCTGGTAGCAGGTTTGAAAACATGGACTTGGTCAAAAGAACAGTTTAGCAGGTACATCAGATTTATGGAACAATGTTCAAACAAAGTAAACATCTTCAAAACCAAAGAGCCACCATTTCCAAGAGTCATCAATGCAGTGACAACTTCACAGTAATGCAAAGAAGAGACCAAAGCTTCTTGTTCACCTGGGTTTCCTTGGCAATCAAAACTCCCATCTGCAGTGATCAAGTGAACAGTAGCCATGCTGCTTATGAAATTCTGAAGTCCAGTCAGATATTTCAAGGTCATGATATCACCAGTGTTATCCGGACCAAAGTACCAGCAAGGCAAGGTATTTGCAATAAGTCGGTCATCCATAATCATCATAAGATTGTCATTTGCTTCATGGTATGGATTCAGAGTATTAGCTACCCAACTCCAGTCACAGGGGAATCGATGGGATTTTAAATAGTGATTGAGACTAGCTATAAAAGCTCCAGGAGCTTCACAAAGGTGTAGAGAATTCAGTTTTCCATTCTGAAAAGCTTCCTGTGGAATAAGCGGAAAGCTGCACAAAATTTCATGAAACTTACACCATGCCTGAGTACAAAGTTCAGCGTTCACAGATTTTCTTACATGAGAAATTATTTTCCCAGCTTTATTAGTGAAAGCAGTGTGCTCATGCCACTCATCCAGTTTCTTATCACTCAGCAGGTTTTTTACTTCATTTAGGGAGTTCTTCAAATTAAGAAATGCATTAAGTTCCGTGTGGTCACAGGTGAAAATCTCACTGGGATCTGGTAACTGCCACTCATTATTAAGAGGCTTGCCATAAGAAAAGTTCTTGGCAAAGAGTTCAAAAATGTCAGCAAGAACATCTGGGCTGAATGTCTCAGGACTTGAACCCAGTGGTGGCTTTCTGCACTTACTCATTTTCAAATTAAATTAAAATCTAGAAAAAGAAAACACACAATTAAATGAATCAAATTTATTAGTGAGTGAAATCTCATCCACTGCCAATTGGATCACATTCATGACAAACCACATAAAATGGGAAGACTAATAAAAACACAATGCATTACATAATGAGGCAATCTGGAAGAAAGAAAGAGTAAAGGCTCTGACATCCAACAGACCTGGGCTCAAATTTCAGCTGTACCACTTAAACAACTTAGTAAGTGGCCTTGGGCAAATCATTTTACATCTCGGTTTCTTATTTAAAAAACTGAGGTATCACTCTTTTTAGATGAAGATAAAACAGGCTAGCATATAAAAAGCATACACCAAAGAATATTAATCAGTAAATGGTAGCTTGTATTACCAAGGTAACCCACCTAGCTCCTCCCAAAAGTTCTCCTCTACCTATGGCTGAGACATCACCCGCAGGGCCCCAAACACTTGCTTAGACTAAGATTTATCCCTGAACAAGACCTTTGATCAAGCTCTAACAAGTGACTTTGAGCTTTTTTTTTTTTTTTTTTAGCTCCCTCCACATCTCACTTCCTTCCAGGAAGAGATTCCTGTACCTGAACCCAGTACTGATCCTGCCTCCAGACCTCTCTGCCACCACCCTTACTCACCTACCAGGATTGCCAAATATGTCCTCTGTCCACATCTTACTCTCTTGCTAAGTCATGCACTTTGGTGGTACCAAATCACCTTTACAGGCTACCAACTAACACTCATCCACCATAATGCTTGTTAACTGTGGTGTACTTGACTGGTTAGCCTCCTGCTCAATGCTGAAACTGATCTACAGTTCACTCTGGCATGTCTCTAAACTACAGATTCGTGCCTCATATTATCAGTCAGATAGCTCCTTGATTATATTATAAAATATTACTTTTTTGCCACTAAAACTTAACACACTTTGACAGAATCATTTTAAACTAAAGAAATATCCTTACTGAATATACAAATTACAAATAGTCACCCTACATTCTGTGTACCTAAGAAACCAAAAACATCTGTCTACTGGAAAGGGAAATGCATATAAGAGAAAGATGCAAGGCTTAATGGCATCGTGTTGAAAAAGTTCTAAATTCCAGCAGATACAGCAATGAGTATTATGTGGTACTTGTTGGCGCAATGTTAATCAATAGGTGCTTCAGTTCCTGAGTTCTGCATTTATTTAGCATATTCAACACATTCTACACCAGTTCGATGATTAAAATGGCAGATAAAGGTGAACCAGCACTACAATAAACACGATGACATCCTGAAGACTGTATTCTATTAGCATTCACTTTGTACTGTTCTCTTAACACTTTTTTCATCCTTTTACATATTTTTTAAAATTATTTACAAGTCTCTACTAGCTTGTAAGTTTCTTGAAGTAACAAGTATCTTCTCAGTCATTTGTTTGCCACAGTATATTAAGATGCATGAAATCTGTGGACAATAGTCATAAGTACCCATCAATGTCATTTGCTTACCTTAGATCTACTTTTTTAACCTTAACTTTAATTGCTGAAAGAAGGCAAAAAGCAGTCATTTTCACATTCACTAAAATCCTAAATAAAAGCAAGTGAAAATTTATTACAAGTTATTTGTCCTAACTTACACCGTGATTACTGGAACCCACAACCACCCTGAGATCTCAACTATATCCTATTTTGGAAAAAGTCTTATTTTAGTCATTAACTTCACATCCTAATTAATGCCTGTAAGTCCTAAACTCATAGTAAGCTAAGAGGTAATTACTTTCACATGAGAACTAAGGCAATTCAAACACTCCACTGTTCTTCCTGACCATACCTGCAGTACACAGACCAAAATTACACATTATATATAAATTATATATTATATTGAGTAGTGTTCAGGTCAATAATCCATAATTTATCCAAACATTGTTTCCTACTATCGTGGTGCCTAGAATCCAACCGCTTCTCACCTATCTCTTGCTACCAGCCTGACTGCAGACACTGTCAACTCTCTCCTGGATTACTTCCATAGCCTTCTAACTGGTCTCTTTGCATCTATTCTTGCCTCCTATATTCTATTCTGAAACATACTGACCAGAGTAATCTTGTGAAACCTAAGTTAGACTGTATCTCTGTTCTGCTCAAAATTGTGCTGCAAAGTCACTAAGTCCTTACAAAGCCTACAAGGCCCTTGAAGATTTCTGCCTTCCAGGAACATCCTATCTCTACCCTAATGTTCTAGTCCTACCCCTTACTCATTGTGTTCCAGCCACACACACTTTTTTGCTGTTCAATGAAGACACCAGGCACACTACAATCAGAAAGTCTTTGAACTGGTCAGTCCCTCTGCATAGAATGCTCTTACCTCAGATATCTGCAAAGCTACTTCCTTCACCTCCTTCAAGTATTTACTCAAGTATCATTTTCTCTGTGAAGCCTACCTGACATTCTAATTTAAAATTGCATCTTGCAGAGGGGAGAGTATAGCTCAGTGGTAGAGTGAGTCCATGTTTAGCATGCATGAGGTCCTGGGTTCAATCCTCAGTGCCTCCCTTAAAACAATAATAAACTTAATTACCTCCCCCCCAAAACAAAAGCAAACAAACAAACAATAGAAAAATAAAGAAAACTGCATCTTGCATTACCAATGGTACTCTTGCATTTCCATGGCACTCTTTTCCTTCTAACATATAATTTACTTATTTATATTTACTATTTATTTTGTCTTCCCAAAATTGCAATCTAAGCTCCATCGGACAGAGATCTTTGATTGCTCATTTATCATCCCAAGAGGTTAGAACAGTGCTTAGTACACAGCAAGCACTCAATAAGTATTTACCGAATAATTGAAAGGATATCAGACTAGCACAAAAGGCGGTCCTCTGATGAAGTTTTGAATATAAGTCATAATAATGCACTTCAACTTCACTCTAGCACTCCAATGCGTAACAACAACAAAACAGCATGTTTATAGGATGTAAGTAAATTTTTCAGAATGTTTCCTCTGTCCCTCTCATTAAGCACTTCATGGAGCTTTGTGGCATCATAATTCTGCTACAAGGGTCAATATTACCATTCTTATTCTGCAGAGTCGAGCAGGAAGTCCCGTAGCCCCCTGCCCAAAGCCACGAAGGGAAAACCTGCAAAATTCTCCAGGCTAACATAAAATGCACAAAACCTCGTCAACAATTGTCACCTCTCCAATTAACACTTACAAAGGAGTTTTAGAAGTGTTTCTACCAACTCCTCCTCCCAACAACGGTGAAAATAATGCCTAGTGGGTATCCAGCGCTTTACTTTGGGCCGGGGCACCCAACAACTCGTTTCCTCCGGTGGAACTGAGCCCCAAGCTCCATTCAAGAGGCCTGGCCCCTGAGCTGGAGAAACCCTCAGTCCCAGCCACTGTCTCACCACAGGAAAGTCGAAGGAGGACGCGGGCTCGGAACCTGGGCCTGGATTACCTTCGCTCACGCCCACCTCAGCCCTGAGTCTGCGATTCACTCGCTCTCCTCACTCGAGGAGGGCATTCTCCACTTCCGCTCCCGGGGATGATTCCCGGGGGCGTCGCTCCTTCAGGTCTTCTGAGCCTCCGCCGCTGGGAAGGAAGGTACCACCCCTAAAGGCCGGGACCCTCCCTCAAGACACCCGTAGCGGAAGCACACCTCCAGGTCGCGCCGTCGCCGAACGCTGGACGACGGTGGCCTGAGGGCCCAAACACATGCACCGCGCATGCGCCTCGAGGCCCAGCTGACGTCACGCGTCAACGTTACGCACGCAGGCGACCATCTCAGCGCCCAGGCCTCCCTAGGTTTCGCTTCTTTGCGAAGTACACGCCCCATGGCTGCTATGGCAACTGAGCGCGCATACGTAGCGTCATTTGGCCCCGCCCCCTCGAGGGTGGACGAGTGGGATGAGGCGGGGCAAGCCTGTCGGAAACACGCCGGCCCCGCCCACCTGGGCCCTGGACGCCAGAGGCTTTCAATCGCTTTTGGATGGAAGTTAGTTACTAAGACTGGTTGAATTAAAACCGAGTTCAACTAGATACATGAGATACGAAGGCAAAATTTCAAACTGCTAAGTAACACCATGTAATTTCCACAAGGGAACCTGGTTAAGCATCAGAGAAGACAGTCCAAGACAAATTCCATCTGTAGTGAGAGTGCATGTCTAATTTTTTTAACGTGGAAGTGTATAAAGACCGCTGAATTCTAAGAGATTAAAGATTTCTTGTCAAGACATTAGAAAAAAACAAACTAGTGCTCGAAAGACAATATGAGGTTAAAAAGCCAAACTGGGGAAACTGCGAGATAACACTCTTATCTGCTATGTTTATAAACCAATAAACCAATTAAAAAAAAAAAAAAGACAACCTCAGAAGAAAAATGGAAGATTTAAAAAGGCCACCCCCCAAAAAATAAAAAATAAAATAGCCCATAAGGATATAGTACAAAGCTGTTTAACTTTTTAAAAAATATTGGAAATGAAAGCAATGTTTTCTTTCCACCCGACTTAGCAAAGATTTTAAAAGATCAATAATTGTCACTGTTGGTGAGAATGTGGAGAAATAGGTTTACATACTCTGGGTGAGACTGAAAATTGATACTACCTTACTTTAAAACTGCCTTGCACCTTAGACCAGCAATTCCCACTCCTAGCAATTTATCTTTAGGAAACCAACAACTGGCACTCACTTTGGACAAAATGTATATTACAGCATCTTAATAACAACAATAACAGAAACTTGATACTCTTTAACTGTTCACTTTAAGGGAATTAAATTCTTTATCCATACAGTGAAATACTATGTAGCCATTAATAGGCTATATGTGCCAATAATATTGTGTGAAAATAGGAGAACTGTGTGTAGAGTTTGAACCATTTACATCAATTTTACATCAATATACATACATGTTTTGCAAGTCTTCCAGAACATGCATCAATGGAGGAAAAAGTCTTTTCAAAAAAACGGTGCTAGGACATTTGGATATCCTTATGGAAAAGACTTTATTTGGACTCTTACTTCACATCAAAAACAAAAATAGATTTCATTTGGATTGCCAATCTGTATTTTTAAGGTCAAACAATAACTCTTTTAGCAGAAAATACAGAACATCTTCGTGATCTTGAAGTAGGCAAAAAGTTTCTAACAACAGAAAAAGCACTAATAAAGAAAAAATACATAAATTGAACTACATTAAAATTAAGAATGTTCATCATAAGACACCATCCAGAGTGAAAAGTCAACCTACAGAGTGAGAGAAGATACTTACGATACATATATACAACAAAGGACTTGTATCCAGAGTATATAACTCCTACAAATAAGTGGGAAAATGGGCAAAAGACCAGAACAAAACTTTCAAAAAGATGATATCCAAAAGGCAATAAACATATGAAAAGATGCTCAACTTCAGTAGTTTTTGGAGAAATATAAACAAAACACAAAGTGAAATACAATTACCAAAGTGACTAAAATGAAACACTGAAAATAGAATGTGTAGAGACTGAGGGGCAATCAATGGAAAGCTGTTTGGAAGAAAAAGATCTTCCAAGATCTTCCAAACTCACCGGTTGGTTGCCTTTTTTTCCCAGTTTTTTCAAGGTATAATTTACATACAGTCAAGTGCTTTGATCTTGTGTACTTAATATTCAACCACTTTTGCCAAACGCCTTTTAAATTGCAGAAAGTTCTCTAGAACTCCTTTCCAATCAGTCTCCCACTCCAAGAAGCAATCACTGATCTGTTTTCTAACTCTATAGTTTAGTTCTGCCTAGTCTAGAATGTCATATACATTCTATCATTACAGTTTATAATTTTTAGTTTTCAGCCCCTTTCTACTCAGAGTAATTTTTTTTTAATTTTAGGGGAGAAAAGAATATTTTTCTTCTACCCTTCAAGGTTCTCAGCTGGGGCTCTATAACAAAAGATAGATCAACAAAAGAAAGGCTTATAAATGTATTAATGTTTTGCATGACATGGGAGCCTTCACAAGGGAGTGAAGATCTGAAGAAACTGTTAAACTTGAGTGTTTTATACTAGGTTTGATGAGAAGTGGAAAATTGTGGGGAAATGTGGCAAATGAGTATGAACTAAGAATAGTAAACTGGGGGAAATTTAACAAGGTATGTTCATCCATTCCTCTTGGAGGCCTTCCATCATTGGAGATAAGGATGTTCCTTTCCTCCAGGTATAGGGAGGGCATCTCTCATCCAACCAAGATGCTTATGACCTGCTTCAGGGCAAGGTCAGACAGTCTTTCCTGCACCTACCATTTCTCAAATTTCTTTAGCTTGAAATATTCAATATGCCACAGTACTATATTTGGGGGTAGTGTGTTTTGAACCCTGACAGTATTCATCCACGTTGTCTTATGTATCTATAGTTTGTTCCTTTTTATTTATCAAGTAGTATGCCATTGTATGGATAGATCACAGTTTAACTAACCTGTTCTGCTATTGATAGACATCTGAGCTCAGTTTCCAGTTTGAGACCATTATAAATAAACCTACTAAAGCATTCTAGTACAGGACATTTTTGTGGGCATGTTTTCTTTACTCTTGGGTAAATACATGATATGGCTGGGTCATGGAGTGCATCAAGGTTTCTCAACCTCAGCATTACTGTCATTTTGAAAATCACTGAGGTAGATATATGTGTAACTCTTTAAGAAACCTCCAAACGGTTTTCCAGCTTGCACCATTTTACATCCCTATTCAAAGTACTTGAGAATTCTGGTTGCTTCACAGTCTCACCAACTTTTGGTGGTGTGAATCTTTCTTATTTTAGCTACTGGTGGGAGCTGGTTGCTTTTTACATCTGATTCTTTTTTTTTTTTTAACTGTTGTGGTACCTGGCACCATTTTTTAAATTAGCTTCTCAATCATCATCTGGAAAGAAAACATTCTAGAATAGTAACATCATTAAAACCAGCTCTGATAAAGCATGGTCACTACTACGTATCATAAAGCAGGTACAAGATATTTTACATTCAGAGAGGTATGATACAGTACTGGAGGATATAATTTAAAAAGGCATTATTTGAGACTTGATTCTACTTTCCCAGCAGAGGGCCCAAAGCAGGTTACAACACAGCTCTGGCACAGCTATGCACCTTCTTAGATAGGATTTCCTTTCTTTAGTGGCACAGTTCCAGGTACTCACTGTTCTTCATGAACATCAGCTAAAAACCATTTAAAAAAAAAAAACAAACAAAAAAGCCACTGGATTCATAAAAAGATGACCGAGTAGAGGCAGGCAAGACTCAGCCTAACTAGTAGTTTACCAGCTCTGTCATGTCTGAATGGTAAGAGCTCCATGGAAAAAAGGAGATGCCAACTTTCACCTCAAAGCTTCAGGCCACAACCAAAACATAGCATCATTTCAAACAGAAGCAGTAGCCAAACACTGCCCACTTGGATATGTTCAAGGATGCTAATATCAATATTTCATCGTCTGCTCACATCTGCTCACTCGTCCAGGAAGAAGGGGACATCAGTTACTGTACTTTGATTGCATTCAACTCAATCATCATGTTACAAAAGTAGCAAGCTGCCATAATAAAAAATAAGGCTCCACTATCTAGCACCAAATATCTTCTGTTCTTCACCACCAAGCCTATAAATGCTATAATCATATCCAAAGAACATAAGGGAGCAAAGAAACCACATCTAATGTCTTAGTACATCTTAATAAATTCTTAATAAATATTAATGTAAAAACTAAAAGCTGTTGATATTGTTCTTTCACAGGACCAAAGACTAGATGAAGGATATGTGATCTCTTAAACACAATCACTATGTTCCCCATGGTTTATAAATATTATCAGAAATATTCTAAAAGCAAAGCTTATAGTGAGCCTGTCTTTACTAAAATAATCACATTAATTTTTTTGAGTACATAATATGTGCTAAGCACTGAAAACTACTGCCACTTTTCATGTAATCTTCTCAACAACTCTGTGAGGTAGATACATGTACTGTCCCTGTTTTATAAACAGAAAAATCAAGGACAAAAGCGATTACGCAGTTTGCTGAAGGTCCATCAGGAGTGGAGTCAAGGTTTGGACCTAGGTCTGCCTGGCTCCAAGGCCAATCTGTTCTGCAGAGAATTCCTAGAAATTGCCTCCAGGAATTTAAAAACAACTTTATAGTCTACATTCATGGCCATAAATTTCTATAATAGGTCAATAATTTAATTTTTTTAAAGATGAGTTTTATTAATTTTGTCCTCAAAGCAGGAGGGTAGATTGTTGCAAAGTTTTTGGAAAAGACAAAATGTTATGAATGCATAAAATTAGTATCTAAAACTTTGAAAAGTTGAAAGGCCTATGTTTGTAAATTTGTATTACAATGCAGTTATGTGAATGCATTTAGTATCAACTTTTAAAAATATAGTTTAATGATCATACACTGTATCTGAGTGGATGCTAGCTATAAGCAGTTTTTCTTTCCAGTTCCTGAATATTCTTTACATTCAATTGGCATGACTAGAATGTAAGTAGCATCCAAGAATTAAAACAGCAGGCTCCCCAGCCCCTAATCTGATTATATTTCTCTGTCAAAGCAAACAAAAACTAAACTGCTTCTGTGGTCATTCATCACTGTCAACTTGCTGAGTCTCTAATTACAACCTCAGACAGATTCTGTCAGGTGACAATGTACAAATCATAGTCCCAAAACCCCAGAAGGAGTTTTCTGGGGCATTGGAAGTGTCCTATATCTGGATAGGGGATTTCAGTTAAGAGGTATAGGTATCTGTCAAAACTCATCAAATGGTATGATTTAGACTAGCATTTCACTAAATATAAATTTTACCTTAAAAAAAAAAAGAGCCATAAACAAATATTGAATTCTAGTTAACCATTTGCATGCTGAAATGTTTAGGGGAGAAGTGTACAGACATCTGCATCTTACTTTGAAATGTGCCACACAAAAGATGGGTTGATGGATAGATAGAAAGATGGAGCAATGAAAAAATGAGTATAGCAAAGTGTTCATGATTGTAGAATCTAGGTGGTGGACATGTGGCTGTTCACTATGTAATTCAGCTTTTCTCTACTGAAATTTTTCATAATAAAATACTGGGGGAAATAAACAGAGACTCACATCATGAAAGGCAGGGATGTCATCTCTCTCCATTAAAAATAAATACATACATAGAGTGAGTATCTAGTATTTGCCATTAACAGGAAAGAGAGCCTCTGAGTGAGCTTAAGTGAACAGCTTCAGACTTGGTGAAGATCAGGTAGATGTTCTAATGGCTCAGTCACTTGACCCATTTATCTGACTTAGTGAACACCATTCAGGCTTGGTTTTGACCATTACACAGTCTTAAATTGTTCCTATTCTTTGTCACATGGTGTTCCTCTTCCTCTCTTCTTGCCACATGGAATGGACCATTGTTGAAAGGCAGCAAACTAAGGGAACATGGACATTAAGATTCCAGAAGTCAATGAAGGTTATAAACTGATAATAATTCCTCCAATTTCCTTCATGTTGATTTTTCACCAGATTTTTAAACTGCATTCTGATCAATTTTCTCATGCAGCACCTTAAACTGTCAAACCACAATGTTAAGAGAAAATACAGTAAAAATTATAACTAATTTCTCTATTCAACTATTGGGTAGAACATCTACATGGTGGTATTTGTAGGAAAGTGCTTGAAAACAGCTGCCTACAGTCTGTTTTTTTCTTACTGTTTAGAAACTAAACAAAAATTAAAACAAATAAATTTTTAAGCATAAATGCAAGAATTCTACACATTAGATCATTAAAGTAGTTTCTGTCTATCTTTGGTGCTGTAATGCATAGCTAAACTTCATTCTGCATTTTAAAATATATTCAGAACTAAAACTCAATGTGAAATGTCTTCCTTAAAATTTATTTTCAAAATAAAAATTATTTTCAGAAATTCATGTGTTTTTCTTATACAGTTAAAGTTAACTCAACAGAATGAGTCACTTACTAAATGAAGAAAAGTTAAAATGTGTTTTTATATGTTATGAATATCATTAAAGATTATATTTAAAATGAACTTTAAAATAAGATTTAGAATAAGATCATTCATAATATGCTGACCTAAAATACAATTTTACTTAAAATCACTTTACTTATTCTTCATAGAAGAATAGCCAAGAGGAAATATCCAGGAGGGAGTTCCAGAAGAGAGTTCCCAGGAGGGAAATCAATGGGTGGCAGAAGTTCAGGCAAGAAAATTGAACTGAAGTTAACACTCAACCCTGTGAATTTTTAAGTACTTTGTTACTATTTATTATTAACAATCATTATGATACTTAATTTAGAAGTGAAATTAATACCAAAAGTTGTTAAACCACTAGCCCTGGGGGTTCTTACTGTTAACAGATCACCTAACACTGTCCCTCCTTGGGATCAGTATGGCTTCTCTTTTTGAATGGTTAGGCATATCAGCTCTAGCATCTGAGTGCCCCCTGGTTAAAACCTCCACCTACCAGCTCTGTGACCTTGGGCAAGAAAGCCCTCCAAGGGTGGAACTGAGGATTAACAAATGAATGTGAAGTGCTTACTATAGGTTTTTTCACTAAGCCAGTATCTGATAAATGTTAGCTGCTCCTGGAAAATGTCTATTCTCTTCTGGAAGAGAGGGTGCTAAATTCAGATCCTCCCTTCAGAGGTTTCCTTCTGCTGTTTCTTTTTACAATCAAAATACTTAATAAAGTGGGAGAGGAAAAGAAGGAAGGAGACTAAGGAGAAGAAGGGGGATAAAAGAGAAGAAAATTGAGACCAAATTATTTTATAACTGCCACCGAGAAGCTGTCAGATGTATCTGCTTTCTGTCTTCACCAATTTGGGCAGGTTTCAAAGAACAGAAAGCAGACTGTCTGTAAAATGAATGAGCACATGAATCAACATGGGTTTCAGAAACATAATGTCAAATGATAAAGACAAGTGGCAGAAGTTTTCACATTGCCTCACCATTTGTGTGATGTTTCACAACCCATGAAGCAATTCTGTTTAATGTTTATTGATACAAATACAGTAAAAATATAAAAACACAGATGAGGAAGATGCCCACTAACTTCCAGGGAGTAGTACTCTTTGGGAAGATAGAAGGGATGGGAAAGAGGCACAAGAGGGACATCTACTCTATCTGTAATGTGTTTATTCTTTTTATTAAGCTCTGAAGCAGTGGCAAAATATTAGCACTTTAAATAATCTAGGTAGTGGATACACGGGTGTTATATTTATTTTTTACTTTTTTTTAACATTTTTGAATGTAAAAAAAGAGGACAATCTGCTTCATTCTTAAATCGATTCAAATTCCCATGCACTGTAGAAATCCATTTGTTCAGCGAAATCATATGTAAGGATGATTTTCAGATTCAGTTTGAAAACAGTATAATGAATTTATTAAAAATAGGTTATGTTTTGTGTTACGTTTACATGACTAAAACAGATTTCAAATTCTGATACCTGGATTGAATTACACATACTGCCATATTATTAAGTTTTTATTTCCTTTTATTTTATTAACAGTTGATAGTCAATATTTGGGGGTGCTTTGTGATTAACAAATAGCTTGTGTATACCTTAAGATCACCAATAGGTTTCATCACAGGGGCAAACTCTGATTGATGGTGGCTGCCCAGAGTGCCATGGTGAGCCAGTTGTGAAATGACATCTGGCCTCCACCAGATGGGCAATGATCAGCTAGGGAGATGTGTCAAGGCAGGATGGTAGAATGGTGCCCTGTATGGCCCAACGACACTCCTGACACTTTCCTGATTCTCCTTTTGCCTCTTTCACTGCTCTTTCTCCAACTCCCTTCACTGACCCCTTTTATCTTTTATCTTAGTGCTCCGAAGAATTCCCCCTCCTTCATTCCTTTTGATCTTCATTCAGCCTGCAACAATCCCTGGCTGATTTCATCTTCACCCACAGCAACCCTCCATGCTGATGAGTCCCTCTTCTGTTTTCCTGAGAAGCCTTCCCAGACTCATCTGGGCCAGGTGAGACACGTCCCCTTCATCCTCATGGCTCGCACGGAGCATTTATCTCTAAGTATTCCAACTATTTGTTTACCCATCTATCTCTGCTGTTGGCCTTTGAAAGAACAAGCCCGGGTGTTATTGATCTCTGCACGCCCAGCTTCTGGCACATGGTGAGCAATCAATAAATGTTTGTTAAAGGAAAGACTGATTTAATGAATGGTGCCCTTATTTTGCAGAAAAGGAAACAGACTCAGAAGTTGGGGTTTTCTCAAGGTTATCCTTCCTCCAAAACATCCCCATCTTTCCTCTAGAACGGAGGATGACAAACATTTTGTGTAAAAAGGTCAGATAGTAAATATCTTCAGTTTTGTGTGCCATAAGGCCTCTGTCACAAACGTTCAGCTTTGATGTTATAGCTGGAAAGCAACCATAGACCTATTGCAATATAATTTTCTTAAAAAAACAGGCAGTTGGCCAGGTTTCGCCCATGAGCCATAGCCTGTGGACCTTGCTATAGAAGATGGTAAACAGACACTCTTACAGGTCTAGTTCCTTCATTGAACATCCTCTCTACCTCAACCTGAATCCCAGGATCCTGATTCCAATGTTTCCACAGTGCCTGTTGGAGCTGGACCAATAATCCCTTCTATGTCCAAGTCAAGGAGGTTAGGAAGGCTCATGAGAGAACCAGCTGCAAAGCTGTGACCAGAAGTGATGAGAGGAGTTTGTTGACAATGGCTCTCAGGAGACCTAGAGAAATTCAAGCCCAGCTTATCTACATCCTCTTTGAGCACTCGTTTTGAATCCCCTTTATCATTTAAAAAAGAGGTTCATTTCTTGAATGGACCCACAAACTTGGTCAACTAATCTTCAACAAAGGAGGCAAGAATACACAATGGAATAAAGACAGTCTCTTCAGCAAATGGTGTTGGGAAAACTGGACAGCAGCATGTAAATCAATGAAGCTAGAACACTCCCTTACACCATACACAAAAATAAACTCAAAATGGATCAAAGACTTAAGCATAAGACAAGATACAATAAACCTCCTAGAAGAAAATATAGGCAAAACATTATCTCACATACATCTCAAAAATGTTCTCCTAGAACAGTACTCAAGCAATAGAAATAAAAGCAAGAATAAACAAATGGGACCTAATGAAACTTACAAGCTTCTGCACAGCAAAGGAAACCATAAGTAAAACAAAAAGACAACATACAGAATGGGAGAAAATTTTTGCAAATGAAACCGACAAAGGCTTGATCTCCAGAATATATAAGCAGCCCATACGACTTAAAGACAAACAACTAAACAACCCAATCCAAAAATGGGCAAAAGATCTAAACAAGCAATTCTCCAAGGAAGACATACAAATGACCAATAGGCACATGAAAAAATGCTCAATATCACTAATTATCAGAGAAATGCAAATCAAAACTACAATGAGGTATATCACCTCACACCAGTCAGAATGCCTATCATTCAAAAATCCACAAATGACAAATGCTGGAGAGGCTGTGGAGAAAGGGGAACCCTCCTACACTGCTGGTGGGAATGCAGTTTGGTGCAGCCACTGTGGATAACAGTATGGAGATTCCTCAAAAGACTAGGAATAGACTTACCATATGACCCAGGAATCCCGCTCCTGGGCCTATATCCAGAAGGAAATCTACTTCAGGATGACACCTGCACCCCAATGTTCATAGCAGCACTATTTACAATAGCCAAAACATGGAAACAGCCTAAATGTCCATCAGCAGCTGACTGGATAAAGAAGCAGTGGTATATTTATACAATGGAATACTACTCAGCCATAAAAACCAACAACATAATGCCATTTGCAGCAACATGGATGCTCCTGGAGAATGTCATTCTAAGTGAAGTAAGCCAGAAAGAGAAAGAAAGATACCATATGAGATCGCTCATATGTGGAATCTAAAAACAAACAAACAAACAAACAAACAAACAAACAAAAAAAGCATAAATACAAAACAGAAACAGACCCCTAGACATAGAATACAACCTTGTGGTTGCCAAGGGTGCAGAGGGTAGGAAGGGATAGACGGGATTTCAAAATTGTAGAATAGATAAACAAGATTATACTGTATAGCACAGGGAAATATATACAAGATCTTATGGTAACTCACAGAGAAAAAAATGTGACAATGAATATATATATGTTCATGTATAACTGAGAAATTGTGCTGTACACTGGAATTTGACACAACATTGTAAAATGATTATAAATCAATAAAAAATTTAAAAAAAAGAGGTTCATTTCTTGGATGCAATGAACAAAGAAGAAAGTAGAACAAATAACTCCCTTCTATTCCTTCCTAACCCCTGCTCCCTTACTGTGTTTCCAAATGACTAGTCTTTTTCTTTCCCAGAGACTACTTCACACTTCTCTCACTCTTCTCATATTTCCTACCCTATTGACTTCTCACTGTCAGATGACCTCACCTCCTCCTTCACAAAGGAAATAGAAGCCATCAGAAAAGGACTTCTTCAGAATGCTGCCACTCATCCCACAATGATCTGCGTCTATACCCACTCTTTTCCTGTCATAATGCAATAGACTAATGCCTCCTCTGTTCTCTGTGTCCTAGGTCTTTCCACTTTTCAGGGAACCTGATTCCATCAATTATTTCTCTCTCTTGTATTTCTCTCTCCCTTTCTCTCTTGCTCTCTTTCTCATCCCAAAGGCACAGAGGAGCCTCTCCCTTCCCCTACCCTCTCTCCTGGTTCTATCAACATTCAGATATGCATGTCTCTGTATCTTGAAAATAAGTCTCCCAATTCAGCAACCCCAATCCCGGGCATATATGCAGAGGGAACCTTAATTCGAAAAGACACATGCACCCCAATGTTCATAGCAGCACTATTTACAATAGCCAAGACATGGAAACAACCTAAATGTCCACTGACAGATGACTGGATAAAGAAGATGTGGTATATTTATACAATGGAAAACTACTCAGCCATAAGAAATAGTAAAATAATGCCATTTGCAGCAACATGGATGGATGGACCTGGAGAATGTCAGTCTAAGTGAAGTAAGCTAGAAAGAGAATGAAAAATACCATATGATATTACTTATATGTGGAATCTAAAAAGAAAAAAAAAAAAGACAAACAAACTTACTTACAAAACAGAAACAGACTCACAGACAGAAAACAAATTTATGGTTACTGAGGGGGAAGAGGGTGGGAAGGGATAAACTGGAAGTTCAAAATTTACAGGTACTAATATATATAAAATAGATAAACAACAAGTTTATACCGTACATTGCAGAGATCCATATTCAATATTGTAGTAACTTATAGTGAAAAGAATATGAAAATGAATATATGTATGTTCCTATATGACTGTTGTGCTGTACAACAGAAATAGACACAACATTGTAAACTGACTATACTTCAATAAAAGTATATTAAAAAAAAAAGAAAAGAAGTCTCTCAAACTTATGTCTTCCTCCCATCAGTACCCTGTCTCTCACCCACCTCCTTCATAGCCAAAATTCTTGAGAGAGCTGTGTGCTCATGGTTTTCATTTCATCATCTCTCAGTATTCTTCAACTCATGAAAAGTTTGTTTCTCCTCTCTTGCATCCCTGAAACTCTCACTGAAGACCTGAAATAACCTCCTTTGTTGCTACATGCAACCTGGAATTCTTCGTCCTTATCTTTACTGAATTCCAGGTACCATTCAACCCTGTGGTCTTCCTTCTTCAAACATTCTCTTCCTGAGACTTTGATGACAACATGATCTCCTGGTTTTCCTCCTATGCTCATTCTTCCTTAAGTCTCTTTGTAGGCCCCAGTACCTTCACTTATTAAATATTAGTGTCCTCAGAATTCTCTACAAGGCCTTCTACTCTTCTCAGTCTACATGCTCCACTAGTATATCTCATCTAATCTCCAGGCAACCTTAAATAAGTTGATGATTCCCAAAGTTACTTCTCCAAGCCCAGAGCTCATTGCTGAGGCTAGAGCCAGCTGGCCAACTGCCTAACAGAATTAGAAATTATCCCTCTATCCTTTATGCACCACATCCAGTCCCATCTTTAAAAAACATTATCTTGACCCCACCATCCCAACCAGGTACCTCCCCATTTTCTTTGCCCCACATGCAACATTTCTTAAAAATTGTCTCATAAACTCCCTTCAGTCAGGCTTCCAACTGTACAACTCCATTGAAACAGCTATGGTCAAGGCCACCCATGACTTTCCACATTGCTAAGGGCAACAGACAACTTTCAAGTCTCATTTTACTTTGATCTCTGAGCAGCATTTGACACAGCTAATCATCTACTTTTCTATAATACCCATCCTTCACTTGGCTTTCCAGACCACCCTCTTCTGGTTTACCTCCTACTTCACTTGACTTTTCTCCTCAGTTTTCTTGGCTCATTTCTTCTTTCTCTCTGATTCTTAATATTGGGATTGATCATGGCTCATTCCCTGGCCCTCTTCTCTACCCTGATTCCCTGGGTGATCTCATCCAATCTCAAGTTGTAAACGTCATCTATATATCTAAGATTTCTAGATGCATCTCTTCATCCCAGACATCTAGTCTCTCATAAACAAATGCCTATCCAACATCACCTCTTGGATGCCTCAAAGGCATCTCAGGTTAAACTGAAATCCAATTCCAGTCCCCAACACATCTTCTGCCCACAGCCTTCCACATGTCAATAGATGGGAATTCACTCTCCCAGTTGTATAGGCTCAAACCCTGGTGTTATCATATACATGCAAGTTGATGCATTTCCTTTTACTATACTTTCTCCATTCATGTCTTTTTATGATGGGTTCCTAAGTGCTAAGTTTGAGCAAGCTTTAAAAATGTCTTCTTTATTTTCAAAGGACATTTATACTTTCTTTCCCTCATAAATTTGTAGAATTTGTCCCATGATCACCTGCTAATGAGTGTTAGATTAGTTCTTCTTTCCTGACTGCTCAATTCATCTTGTGGCTTGTTAAATTTCACCATTTAAGTAGGTGGGTTTTTTTTTTTTTAAACTCTAGGCTTATTGAATTCATGTTCTTCATGCTGAGCCTCTGTAACTCAAAGAAATTACAAGGAACTTTTCCTAGCTTCCTTGGATTGGGGGGGGGGGCAGTCTTTCATCTATTCTATGCCTGCAGTGTTCATTTAAGACTTCTCTTCATTTCACTCACCTGCAGAAAGCTTCCTTGGTTACCATGTTACTTTTTTTCACGTTGCACATGCTTCATCTGGACCATTCTACTCAGTTCTTCATTTTGCTCTGATAGAAAGAAGATGAATTCTCATTGACAACTTCTTAACCTTGTCCTGGGACATTTTTTCCCTTCCAGCTACATTTTGAGGCCTGGGAATTGTATTCCATCCACTTTCCTATAGCCTGAAGGCAGGAAATTTGAAAGAGCTTGGCAAACTTCCTGCAGCCTTTACTAAACCCAGTCTCCCAGTCTTAACTTCTCTTCTAAGATTTTGCCATTGTCCAGACTGGGTACTCCCCCTTTCCTTGGGGGTGGAGGGTGGAGAAGGTATCCTCAGGCTTCATCTCAGTCCCCTGAATCAGCATGGAACCCTGGCAGGTGATGACACCTGGCGGCTTTTCCTGGCTCAGCCATGATGCTGAGATCATATATGGGAACTTCTACCCTTGGAAGAGATTTCTCTGACTTCTGTTTCCTACTTACAATTTTATCAGCTTCTATCCAAGTCTGGAGCATTAGTGAGAAATCTCAAGGTTTTGCATCTCCCAGTTTTCCTTTGTATCACTTTCTGGGGGAAAGGGTGATGTAGGAGCTACACCAACTCACACAAAAATTTTCTGCTTTACCTTTTGTTGGACATTTTTCAGTCTGTAGCATGAGGATAACCTCTTTCCTTGTTTGGTTGTTGCTGGTAATCATTTGTAACTGATTTATTTCATTGAGTGATGGGGGAGGGTGATTTGGGAAGCAAAAAAGTGTTGTTTTTTAATTGTGAGAAGACTGACCATTTTACCCTACCATCCTTAGAGACAAGGCTGGGTGGGAGAGGAGAGGAAATGTGGTGAACTTAGCAGACCCTAGCCTCATGGCAGTGGCAGCCCCTTCTTAGGGAGCCTGGTTGTTGTTGTTGTTGTTGTTGTTGTTGTTGTTGTTGTTGTTGTTGTTGCTGTTTGAGAGCTATCTGGCTACCACACCTCTCATTTACTCTTTCTGCTGCCCTGTGTTTTCTCAGCAAGAAGTAGCGTCACCCTTAACACAGAAAGGTCTTCTGTTATGCTTGAATTTACGACAGCACAAATGAGGGAGGCAGGAAGCTATTCCCAACTCTGCAGCCAGGCTCAGGAAGGGAGCAGCCCAGCAATGTGAATGAGTGGAGATGAGGTGGGGCAGGCTGAGCCCCAGCTGCAGTAATAAAAACACAGCTTGGCAGAAGGAGACAGTGGAAATCAGCCTTGGGGAGTGGCCTTGGGGAGGGAGTGGGGGAAAGGATGAAAGTGAGGTGGGTGGGAGATCTGCAAATCTGACATCTCCCACCATCACACAATGTCCACAGCTCCCAGCGGGAGAACAACAGCATCCCCAAGGAGTAAGGAAAACACAGTAACTGAGCATTTGAGCTTGGAATTAATCAGCAAACCGCATCAAACCTTTGACACCACGGGCTCCGGCCTCAGAAGGCAAAAGCCTTTTAAGTGCCAACGATCATCCCCGTGCTCTTCATCTTCAGGCTCCGTCTTGGTGATGGATGGCCACCTGCATGGTGCCCTGGCATTTCCACACACAAAATAATTGGCTGCAGAAGGTTGCTGGATGCCTTTGTGTGAGGGAAGCTGCAAAAACAAATTCAAGTCTGTCAACTCAAATGTTTTTTGATATTTGGATTCAGAGAGCACGAATTCTGTTATTCGTTTTCTCCTTAATAAGAAATAGTTCTTTACTATAACACCAAATAGAGTAAAATTAAAATAGCCTGCCATATTTAGCAGTTAAAGAGCCATTTGTTTCAAAGAGTTTTTGCTGACCATCATTTTGTATATTTTATGTGCCTCTTTATATCATTCTTACAAAGGGCATAGAATTCTCCACCTCTTTGAAGAAGAAACTGAGGCAATAGTCACCCAAGTGTACAGGGTTAGCAGAGCTGTGAAAGCTCAGTAGCAGTAGCTAAATTTCATTGATATTGCTAATATTAGTTAATTAATGAATATTAATAGAGAAAACTGAGGGCTGGCACTCATTTAGTCCTCCCAGCAATCATATTACTAGTATTACCCCCTTTCTACAGAAGGGAATGTAACTTGAACAGGTTCAGTAACTTGCACCAAACCACGCATCTGGTACCTGGTGAAGTTAAGACAAGATGTAGGTCATCTGACCTCAGAACCTCTCCAGTTACCAAGTGCCTTGCTAGGTATCTGTTGCTGCACGACAAACTCCCCCCAAATTTAGTAGCTTCGGGGTGGTGGAGTAAAACTTGGTGGCTTAAAACAGCTGTTATCTTGCAGCTTCTGGGGGTAGGGAATCCGAGCACAGAGAGGTGCCTGTGGCTCCAGGCCCCTCACAAGGCTTCAGTCAAGGTATCAGCTGGGGCTGCTGTCATCTCAAGGCTCAAGTGGGAAAGGATCCACTTCCAAGGTCACCCCTGTGGTTGTTGGCAGGGCTCAGTCCCTTGCTGGCACTTGGCTAGATGCCCTCTCAGTTCCTTGCCCTGTGGGTCTTTCCGTAGGACACAGCCTAGCAGTTGGCTTTATCAGAACAAGTCAACATGAAGAACCAGAGACAAAGTCTGAGCAAGATGGAAGTCCCAGTCTTTTGTAACCCAATCTTGGCCTAGTCCATTCATTAGAAGCAAGCGTCACTAGATCCAGCTCACACTCAAGGGGAGGGGATTACCAGGCGGCATGGGTACCAGGGAGTAGCAATCAGTGAGAGCCACTTCAGAAGCCATCTACCACAGGGCCCTTCTCAGGTAACGGCCCTCTCCCATCACTCACCAGGGCAGGCTAAATGGTATGATTGTATAAGGTGAATGTGACCCCCAAGCAACAGCTCCCTGCTAGCCACAGTCCAGAAATGGACACCTGACCCAAACCTGGCCGATTAGATACTTTCCCCCAGGAATTCAGAACTGCAATCCAGAGACCTGGTTGGTTTCTACTAGAGGCTTGAAATGGAATGATATTAACAGGAGCTATGGGGCAGCTGTCTTCTGTGCTCAGAAATAAGCAGAGAGAGCCATATATGGGGGAGAAAGAGAGAAGAGAGACAGACAGGCAGGCAGGCTATGCTTCCTCCCCTGTATTTGGAGAGGTACAATAAAAACTTTAGGTTTCTGTCACTTGCAACCAGTGATGATAGTTGTAATATTTAACCATTAATAAGACTCAAATGCCAACCAGTCTGGAAGGAACTCACCATAAACATCTGGTGCAGCCCCATTGCTGGACACTGGGTGTCCACCAGCTGTTGGTTATTCCGAAGCTCAGCTGTCTCCCACCTTGAATGCACTGCTGCCCTCAGGGACTGAGGCTGCAGGAATGTGTGAAATAAGAACTTCAGGATCACCCGAGCGGGAGTCACAAGGCAGCCTAGCCCAAACTTTGGTGTGATCACAGATTTCCTCAGTAGCCCACAGGGGAGTTGGTATCTCTGTCAGACAACTCACAGATGAGTTTTTGTGATAATGTCAAGTGCATTCACTTTGATCCCTGGAAAAATACACACAAGTGGCCTATGCAGGGATGGAAAGTTTCTATCTGATTTGTATGAGAAGCTGCTGGATTCACCACTGGGTAATGGGATTTGGGGGACTTGCCACTCCTTCTAAAACAGGTCCATGTAGCTCCTTGATACACTCTGGGGACTGTGAACTCCTTAACTGTACGGACAGAGTGTTGTGAATATCCACAGGTATGTAGCTAACATCAGGTACTCTGATCACACAACCAAGACAAAACAATTAGAGAGGCTAAGAGGTGGCGTTTAGGGAAGGGGTCGTTTATTTTTATTGTTTTTTAAATGAAATCAACTGACAGTCAACTAAATCAGTGAATGCTCACACCGCCTGATTCTGCTCAGGAACAAGGAATTGACACAGCATTCCTCTCTAGACTAGGAAGATTCTCCACCCTGACTCTCCGTCTCGCCCACAATTTTCCCTCTCCACTAGGAATAAATGTCAGTGAGTGCCCTCTGAAAGCTGGTGAGAAGCTGATAACTGAAGAAAGTTTTGCCCTGAACATTAGACTGAAATATGATTTCCTTTTGAGATCTCCTGTCGAGTTAAACCTTTGTATGAGAGCTATACAGTCAGATGATTTTTTTCCTACATTCCACATTGTAGATAATTGCTTTCTGCTTCCTTGTTCAATGAAATGAGGTAAATTGTTACAATTTGTAACAAAGATAGATTGATGCCCCGTCTCACAACAGAGCATGGAGTGCACATTTCTTTCTTTAAAAAATAAGGTCTACCTCTATGCAATGAAGCAGAGATCAATATTCATAATTATAAGTCATAACTCACAATACAAATTTTAATTGAATCAGGCATTGTGCCCCAGAAGATTTTGCTTAAGGTATATGTTACTTTTTTTAATTAAAGAAAGGAGGAAAAATAGAGACATGCTTGTAATCTGTTATCAAAGCTTTAGATGAATTAACTGAAAATCTTGTCCTGCTTTACCAGTTGGACCTGAGCAACCACATGCTTGTATGTAGGGATGTCCTTTGGAGATTAAGTTCATGATTATCAGTAAGAATACATATTTTTTGAGCATGTGCCATGCTCATGGGCACCATACTAAACACTATGTGTATGTTAGTTCATTTTATCCTTGCAATAGCCCTCCCAATAACTATTACTATCTCCATTTTATTGAAGAGGAAATCGAATTACAGAAAGGTGCAGAAATTTGACCAAAAGCATACATTTAGTATGCGGTAGAGCAGAGATTAGAACCAGGACTGTTTTATTCCAGTGTTGACTCTGAACCACTATGTACTACCCCTAAACTTGAGACTCTAAAAATATCAATTTGCCTTAGTATTCAGGAATACAGTAAGTAACCCTGCAAATAGTCTCACCCACCATTACCCCACCTCCTTCAATTAGCCTACATAAAACTTTAAGTAGCATATCTGTTAGCTATTTCTACATAGTAAACACTCCCCAAACTAAGCAACATTAAACAGTAAGTATGTGTTATTGCTCATGAGTCTGGATGGGTCAGCTGAGTGGTTCTTCTGCTCTCCCACTGGACTTACAGACCTGAGGTAACTGTGGGTCAGGCAGACAGTCCTGCTGATCTTAATTGGGCTCTCTCACACGACTGGGGGCTGGGGGCTATGGGCTATAGACTGGTCTGATGGCCTCAGCCAGGTCCTCACCCTCCAGCAGGCTAGCCCGGGCTTTTTCATACAAAAATGGCAGGGTTTCAAAAGCAAGCAAGAAACTGCAGAGCATGCAAGTCTCCTGGAGGCCCCGGCTTAAAACGAGCAGATGCCATATTCTCCTGGCCAAAGCCAGACATGATACAAGGCCAGTCTGGAGTCAAAGAGGGCAGGGACCAGATATTCTCAAAGGGTATGGATACAGGGAGTCATCAACTTTGGCCACTGATGTAATTAAATCTTCCACAGTGGTAGCTATGGAAACCATAAATCTATTTTGATACTGGTAGCAATACTGGTTGAATTCAGAGTATGCATGGACTGGCTCACACCTGCTCTATTACAGTTGCCCCTTATGTGAAAGGAAACTGAGGCTTAAAGAGATGAAGAAACTTGCTCACAGTATGGTGCACCTGCACAAAGGACATAGTCTTAGCTTTGGTTGCCTCTCTCCAACCAGCTGGGCCCTGAGCCAGAGGCTCTTGTAGCTTCTTTTCTTAAAAAAGCATGAAGACTGATCTCCATCTACCTGTTCCCAAGGGTGTATTCAAGGGTTTAGCCCTTCGACTTTTCATCCTTTCTGTGGAGGTCCTGTGAAATTGATAGGACCCCAGAGTCCACAACTCTGAACGAGCCCCTTCTGTTCACTGCTTTGGCAGCTTTTGCTCTAATTCCCAAGTGTGTGTGGTGCCTGGTGGGATAACAGCCTTCTCTAGAATGAGAAACAAAATCAGCCTCACTATTGGCTTTCATGTCCTGTCAGTACACTGGAGGAAAGAACAAGGGATAGGGACCTGACACCTCCCTGGGCCTCTGTTTCTCCATCTTCAGATGATAAATATGTAACCTGAACCTGTCTCCCTCATAGACTATTTAGGAGGACCCAAGGAGGCCATGGGTGTAAGCACTCTTTACACAGATAAAAGGTGGGACATGGGGATGTGAGACAGAGCAGAGGATGCAGGAAGCAGAACAGAACAGGGGACAAGAGAAAAAAGGGTAAAATAGGATCTTGGATAAGAGAAAAGGTGGGCTCCTCTACCCAGAATCTGCCCAGATAAGCACGGTTTTACAGAAACTCTTCCCCAGACCCTTGTGCGAAAAGCAGACAACCCCTCACTCACAAGTAATACATTGGCTACACTGCCCCCTGCTGACCATCATGTGTAAGAGCACAGACGCTGAACCACCAGTGAAAACAATGAACTTAGGTTTCAGAGACCACCAGGCCACATAGGTATGAAGGAACCTGTGATGACTCTGCCTCCTCAGCCCCAAGATGCTCCTTAAGCTTAATTCAGAATCTCCCCCTTCCTTCTCCTTTTGCCTGGGGAATGCAGAGAATCAGCATCTGTTCCTTTGCCTCAGGCACTGATACCACCCATTCTCTAAGCTATGGCTGTAACATGGGACCCAGTCTTCCCAGTTCCTCTGTTTTTTGCAAAGACAAAGCCCAACGGTCCTATTTCTTTCCAGAGTTTTATTGTTAGTCATCATGGGGAAATGGCTGGGGGAGGGAGTGGAGAGGGATGCAATACAGCAAAAATTTCAATCACGTTATTTAAATAATGATGCGGCTCTACCGAGGTCACAGAGTTACTAAGCAAGGATGCTGGGATTTGAACACAGGCTTTCTGGTTCCAACACCCACCTGCTTAACCATTAAGCTACACTGCCCCTCCCTACAAGTAATGAGACTGATCTTTGTGGCTTATGGGCTCTGGGACTCAGTTTGGGTTTTAATTCCCCTTCTGCCTTTCTGTCTTCTGCCATCTGTGTTAACTTGGACACTATACTTTGATTCTTGAAGCTTTAGTTTCCACCTCTATAAAATAGAAAGAATAGAATCTACCTTACATAGTTATGACAACTATTAAATAAAATGATGCATATAAAGCACACCACACAGAGCCTGGCAATACTAAGCACTTAACAAACGATAACTATATTTTAAAAATATTTTTTCAACTGGACTGAATCCATTTACTGTTGGAAGAAATCAATTTTTTTTTACCCCTGGATCTACCGTTAACTCACCATACGATTGAGGAGTTATCGCTCATTTGGATGATAGCAGAAGCCTTCTCCCTATACTCCATGCTTACCTGTGGCCACCTCCAATAGACCATTTTCTTTAGACAGCTACAGTAGCCCTTTCAAAATAACATCAAATCACTTTGCTTCCCTGCTTAACACTTCCCAATGGTTTCTCACTGCACAAAGAATGAAATCCAAAACACTTGCCATGACTTGCAAAGCTATGCATGATGTGACCGCAGCCCGTGTCTTCCACCTTACCTCTCGCCTCCCCATCTCTCACTGTGATCCACTCACACTGGCCTTCTTTCTGTTCTTGAATATAACAACTTATTCCCACCTCATGGTATTTGCCAGAGAAGCAGCCACTTTGACCTTTGTAAGATCTTCACTTTGACCTTTGTAAGGCTGACTCCTTGTCATTTAGATCTTCATTCACATGTTCATTACAGAGGCATGTTCTCTCAATCCCATGGCCATCCCCTCTCCCAGTCACTCTCACCTTGTTTGATCTACTTCCCAGGATTCACCACCATCTGAAAAATTCTTATTTATTTATTCCATGGGTTTTCTCTCTGTGCCCCTCCATCAGAACATAAAGAGCAAAGAGTGTCATTAGAACGTTTTCTGTTTTGTTTACTACTGTGGTCCTGTAGTAACATGAGCTCAGTGCCTGACATCTAGTAGATCTTTAAGTTATAGAGGTTGTATTAATGAAAAAATGAAGGAATTCAATTAAACCAAGACTCATTTATGAAACAAGATTCAATGATACCACATGTTCTTTCCAGCTCTAAAATTGTAAGAATCTTGGGACATCTTGGGGTCCTAAGCCAGTATAGGGAAGAGAGAGGGTCTGTCTGGATTGTGGAATTCTAGGAGATATTATTGATAATTGATGTAAATCACTGCAATATTTCACAAACTTCTCTTGGGTTTAGCTTTCTTATCTCTTCTGTATCCTCTTAATCACATCCTAAGACAAGCAAGAGGGCACTGTCAGAAAAGATGGTGGTTGACATTGGCTGATGTGATCTTTGCCTCTAATCCAGAGACGTTGGTTGACTTTCAGAGCTCTCACTTTATGAGTACTTTCTTTTGAGAATGTCCCACTTTATACCACCCAGAAACAATGAAAGCTCTTTATAGGTGGACTTAGGCTGTATTCAACATCTTGGCACCAAAACTATCATATGGGTACTTGTCCAGATCATTTCTTTTAATTAACCAATTCAACGAAATGTATTCAGCACCTGCCACGTGCAGTCAAAGGGAGATCAAAAGAGATACCAATACCTATTCTTATGGAGTAAGAATTGATCAACCACCAAAACTATGTAACTGCTGCTTGTCAACTTCGATAAAGATGATGGTGAAATATTCTCCGGAATCCTGTATAATAGGTAAGAAGATGCAGGTTGAGAGCACAATAGTACTTACAGATGAAGGACAAAGGATAAGAAATATTAACCCACAGTTTAAGTAGAGTTCTGAATATCTTTCTACACATAACCTGTTTGAAACCACCCTCTTTTGAGACTTTGCTTGTTTATGGGGTTCTAATCAATGCTTTTGATTAGAAATTGAGGAACCCTGGAGAGCCAAGCCCATCATTTCTACACAATGAAAACTCACTTCTTAAAGATCCTGATTGTCATCATGTGCTTGTCTCCATGCACACATTAATTTGTGTTCATCCCTGAGGAAACTGGGGAGGAGTTTGCAGGAACAGAAAAGAAGAACAGAAAGAGACAGATGAGGCCTCGTGCAATACACAAAGCCCCATAATCAGCAGTTCTGGAAGGGAGGAGACTGCATCAGCTTCAGTAGCAGATGAGCCTTGCCTTATTTTTCTTTCTCATCTGACCAGGTACTCCATAAATGTCAGACAGAAGATAAGAAGAAGCAAACATGTTATTATGAAAAAAGAAGGGAGCCAGCTGGTTCATGTCAGATGTCTGGACTGTAAAATATTGCAATGCCCAGGTGACCTTGGGGAAGCTGACACTGGTATAATATTGGCCACTTACGTAGCTATATTAAGCTCTCTGGTTAGAGCCAGAGTGTATTTATGCGGATTGCAAATGGGGTGTTCTTTGAACATGTGTGCGCTCTTCCTGCTCTCTTGAGTTGGCTGTGTTCTCCCTGGTTGGATTTTCTATAAGCCAACATATAGGCATGTGGAAGGTATGTTTCACTGCAGGAGTACCTGCTGTGGTTAGCAATACCTCAAAACATAAGAGAAGCATATGTCCAGATGGCAGGTGCTTTGGGTTCAGAGGAATGTGTTTTGGGCCATCAGCAAGGCTTAGTCCTCAGAGGACTTGGACTTTCTGTGAAAAAGTAAATACTATACTGTGGACTTGATCTAAATTATTCAACTCCCATACCTACACATCTTAAGGAGAACATTTTATTAAAAAATCTTTGATGTCAGAGAGATCTGGATTTAAATCTCAACTCCACTTCCATGTGACTGGGTAACCTTGAGCAAGTTATAAAATCTCCTTGGGAATCCACTTATTTATCTGAAAATGGAGATAAGAAAAGTGTCTACCTCTTGTAAATGGGGTTACTATGAGGATTAAGAGAAATAATATACACAAAGTGCTCAGAAGAGTGGCTGACTGCTAGCAAGGGCTTTTTTCAGTGCACGGAGTTCTGCATTGATACCTCCAGCCCTATAGCCAGAGAGTATGTTTCAGGGTGCGAAAGAGAAGCTGAGCATAAAAGTGCATCTTCTGGTGACTAATTCAAGAGGTTTTAGGATGCCTTTTTTCACATACCAAATCTACTTAGTTTGCAGAAATCAGCACTGTGGACAGCTCTACCAACAGTAAACAGGACAGAAGGTGCTGGCTTTGAACATGGACCATCTATATTACTAGTGTTTTTAAAACTGTGGATATAGTGAAATCAATACTAGAGGGTTGTGACCAGCATTTTAAAAAGAAAAGAATGGAATAAGAAATGCACAAGTGTATTTGCACAGAGTACGTACTGTTTCATGACGTGTGTGTGTGTGTGTGTGTGGACTAAAATTACTCCACTAATGGCATGCAAGATAAGTGTAATTAATACATGGATAAACATCTATAAAACTATAAAGCTTATGTAATTTATCATACCTTACTATTACCTTCTACTACAGTAAGTAATAATGGTTTTGGATTAATGATAGATAAATTTTCCTTATAAAATAAATTATCTAAGCAAAAATATGGGCCTGTTGTTTTAAATTGTGTAAATAAGAATGCAGGTGGTACAGAGATGAGGTAAGAATCATTATGGCAACATAAGAATACCTGACATTTAGGAAACACTACATTACACGTGGTAGGTAAAGAACCTAAATTCAAGATCAAGACTTGAATCCTGGCTTCTTGTTCTCTCTAAACATAGCAGCTCATCCTCCCTCAACCTTGGAGTCTACATCCACCAAACAGGGAATCACAATGCTGGTAGCATTTACATATTTGTTATGAACCTAAGCTCAGCCACAAAGTGGTACAGAAAACCTAAATATGGTAACCAATCAAGATTCCGAGTCCTTCCCACACAGTCCACTGAGCAGCAGTTGATGTTTACATGTTTTAGACAGTTTTGCCTTGGGCTAGGCTCAATTCAGTGACCTAGACATGAAAGACTGTCTGTGTCCCAGTTCTAAGTTTCTCAGTTGTGTTGTCCTGTCCCTCTGCTCTTACTGTTCATATCAAAGTGGGTTCCAAAAGACCAAAGAGTTTTCCTGTAATACATTTCTTTCTTTTTTCTTAAACAAGGTAGCTTTAAAAATTAAAGTAACACCCACACAGCTAAATGCAAGTTTATGCATGCATTCTTCATGTACACTTCAATAATTTCACTAACCAGAAGGCATATTTCAGAGAAATTACTCTTAAGTTGTGACAGCTGCAGGGCTAAAGTCCCAATCTTGAAACTGTAAAAAGATCAGAGAGTATCAAGGATGAAATAGTATCTCTTAAATGGGGACTGCCATTCTTTTGTAATCCACTGGCTTGCTACAGAGCAGAAACTGCAAACCAACAGCCCATAGACTGGATCAGACCCATACATGAGGGTAGGGTGGGGAATGTCAGGGGCACAAACAGAGAGGACAGGCAGGGGAGGATTTATTAGCATGAATTGCCTAAATCTTTAAATTGGAAATTCTTACATAAAAATGTTAATATCCACCTTCTTTTGACAAAATACAAATATGCCACAACACTGGGCCTCGGGACCACATTCAACTGGAATTCATGAGAGGCTGTCCCCTTTAAGTGGCCATGTACTTTCCAGTTAACCAGAGTCCCTGTTTATCCCTATTGTACTACCCCAACCCCCTTGACTTCCTTATATTACCTGCCTGAGACTATAGGACAGTGATAGGTCACTGTCTTTCCATCACAGAACTGGCCTCCTCTGTACAAAGATGCTCAGGAAGGAGGTGGTAAGTTTCATTAGGGCAGACATTCACTGCATCCTTGTTATTTTCTATCATATCCCTAGCATATAACATATATCAGGTGCTCAGTATATTTCCAGGATGGATGGATGGGTGGATGGATTGAATTGGCTGATGGATGAATAAAAAGATCTTGGGCCCCTCATTGGAGAAGATGAATATATGAAGCAACTCAAAGTCATCAGAAACTATTGTTTTGTTTAGGTGGCTATGGAGAAGTTTGGTAACTCCAAACCCAACCACAGAAAAGGTGACCAGCCCATCAGCCCATATTATACCCATTGTTCTAAAAACTCTTTCTCCTGAATAGGAAAGAAGCAAATGAAGGAAAGTGAAGAGGGACTTTCCCAAAGAATTTAAAAAGAGAATATTGGCTAAGACCATGGACTTTGGTGTCAAAAGAACCTGGATTTGAATCTTGGATCTCCCACTCACTAGCTGTTTGACCTTGGCTAAGTTGCTTGATTTTTCTGACCCTCAGTTTTCTAATATTTTAAATGGGGACTGTGTTTACCTTGTAGACTTTTGTGAGTATTTGATGATACATGTAAAGCATTTAGCATTTAACAAATAGTAAAGTCTTAATAAACACTGTAGGGGGAGGGTATAGCTCAAGTGGTAGAGTGTTTGCTTAGCATGCATGAGGTTCTGGGTTCAATCCCCAGTACCTCCTCTAAAAATAAATAAACCTAATTGCCTGCCTCCAACCAAAATAAAATAATTAAATAATACAATAATAAATTAATAAGCACTGTAGCTATTGTCCACTCTTGTTACTGAATCATCAGTTTTTTTCTTTTCTACTAGATTATTTCCATAAGCATAAGACACACAGTAATGGCTCCTATTTTTTTTTAAAGATTAATTTAAAATCCTTCTCTTGATCCATATCCCTCTTCACCTATTGCCCCATTTCTTCACTTCCCTTTAGAGCAAAATGTTACAAAGCTATCCAAACTCAATGTCTCTGAGTTCTCTTTTCCCAACCTCCTTTGAGGCTGTCAGGCTTTTGTCTCCACCACTTCCCTAAAAGAGCCCTGGTTAGGATTACCAATGATCTCCCCATGACTAAGTCCACTGATCAAGTCTCATTTCTCATTTCACGCAACTGTATCATCAACACTTGACACAGCTTATCACTATCTCTTTCTTGAAAATCTTTCCTCATTTGGCTTCTAAATGCCACTCTATCTCACTGGCCATTCCTCACCTTCTTTGCTCTCCTCTCATGTCTCAATTGTGTTAGGAAGTCTCATCAAGTCATAACTTTATGACCATTTCCACCATGATGAGTCTCAAAATGGGCATTTCCAGCCCAGATCCCTCCCTGAACTCCAGACCTCTATGTAGAACTGCCGTTTAGGTGTATATCTCAACTTGGATGTCAAATGAAAGGCTTGAATTTAATATTGCCAAATTGAACTCCTGGACTAGAAGCAACAATATCTCAGTAGCAACAAGCAGACCTGGTTCCTAGATCTTGGTAATACCATTCTCCAGTAAAAGGAACCAGGGATCCTTGGAGAAATAGCTAATTTTAGGACTGGGGCAGAATATATACAAGACGAGCCTGGAGCATACTGTAATGCCAGAGGTAAGGAAATGCTCAAAGACAAAAAAATAATTATGATGGGGATATGTCCAAAGAAACACAGGAGTCAAATGAAAGCGCTCTCCGTGGTCAAAGCTGGAACAACTTCAGCAACAAAATAAAGTAGCACTAGATTATAACCTCAAGTATAAAATAAAAACCCTTGAGTCCATACTAATATAAGTGATTGAATGAATAAGTGAATAAGTAAGTAAATAAGTAAATGGAGGAGATTAGCTAAATGCAGAAGAACTTCAAATAATTTATGAAGCTACTCTGCCCTCAAGGAGGTGGAGCATAATTTTTCTTAAGTGTAGGCTGTGCAGACTGACTTCCTTTCAGATAGTACAACATGGGGATAGGGTAAAAGAGTAACTTTACAGTAGAGAAACCAGAAAAACACTATCTTAGCCAGATGATCAAGTTCAACATCAACATGGTAAGTCATGTTGATCGGATATACCTTTGATACGATATGATAAAAAGAGAACTTTGAGGTCTTCCTCCAAAAAACCCACAGCCCTAATCAAGAGGGGAAAAAATCAGGCAAATCCTAATAGAGGGATATTCTATGAAATACTTGACCAGCACTCCTCAAAACTGCCAAGTTCATCAAAAAACAAAAAAGGAAAGTCTGAAAAAACTGTCACATCCAAGAGGACAGATGACTGTTAATGTAATATGATACTCTAGATAGGATCCAAGAACAGAAAAAGGACATTAGGCAAAAACTAAGTAAATCTGAATAATGAAGGGATTTTGTTAACAATAATGTGTTAATACTGGTTCATTAATTGTGACAAACATGTACTAATACACATTAAGAATAGGGGAAACTGGGTGTGAGGTATATGGAAACTCTGAATTATCTTCACATTTTTCTGTATATTAAAAACTATCCTAATTTTAAAGGTTTATTAAAAATTAAATTCCTCCCACAGTAAAATGCGATCTTTCCTATCTCACAATATGGAAACTCCACTCTTCAATTGCTTAGGCCAAAACTTTGGGAGTCACCATTGACCCCATTCCCTTTTTCCCATGCCATATCCAAGATCAAAGCGCATCTTCATCTCAGAGCCTTTTCACTTGAGAATCCCTCTGCCTGGAATGTACTTCCCTCTGACCATATTGCCTCCTCTCCATATCCTTCAAGTATCTGCTCAGAAGTTAACTTCATTGGTGAGGCCTTCCCTGAAGAGGCCTATAAAAATCAAAGCACACTCCACCCTATCTCCCCTCAAACTGCCTTACTTTTCTTCATAGACCTCAGCACCAGGAGAAAGAGAAAAGCAGCCCTAACAGCCAAGAATTTGCCTGGCACCATAAGCTGGGCCATGGTATTCTTCTGTTGACCATAAAGAGTTTCACAGAACACCACCACCAGACAAGGCCACCCTGTGTCAGTGATAGGTCAAGACAAAAACAAGCACTGTGTCTGTGCTTAATCATGTTTAAGCACAGACACAAATATAAACATGGTCCAAAACACAAGAACACCCAAACATCCCCACATTCTGGCTAATGTGAGTGACTGCTGCTGCTTTACATGTTACAGCTCTGGCCGTGCTCCATTCATCTTGATGACTCCTGGATAAGAATTACTGATAAACTGTGGTAGACTGAATAATACACCCCACCCAAGCGGCCCATATCCTAATCTCAAGAACTTGTAAAGTGTCACCTTACATGGCAAAAGGAAATTTGCAGACATGATTAACTGGGAGATTTTTAGTTGGGGAGATTATCATGAATTATTTAGGTGGGTTCAATATAATTACCATAGTCCTTAAAAGAGGCAGTAGGGTTAGGGTCAGTGGAGGAGATATGATGACACTATGCTGCTGACTTTGAAGATGGAGGAAGGGGCCACAAGCCAAGGAATGCAGGTGGCCTCTAGAAGTTGGGAAAGACAAGAAGACAGATTCTCCCTTGGAGCCTCCAGGAGGAACCAGCCCTGCAGATACCTTTACTTTTAACCCAGTGAGACTGATTTTGGACTTCTGACCTCGTGAACTGTGAATATAATAAACATTGCTGTGTTAAGCCATTAGGTTTATGGTGATATGTTACGTCAGCAATAGGAAACTAACACAGATCCCCAGTTACAGAATTATCCCTACTTCCTTATAGCATTCAATCTGGAACAAAGCTCCACTTATTTGAATTCTCCCCCAAATCACTCAACACACTCATAAATCCTATAATTAGTCCTTTCTCACAACTTCCTGAGGAGCCCCACAGTCCAACAGTATACATTCTCCCTCATTGCCAAGAGCTAATAAACCCAACTGTGCCCAACTGCGATTGTACCTCTGGTGGTCTTTGGCTGTAGAGCGCTGACAACCATCTGATGCTCCAAATATTTAACTGTGTGTTTACTGTCCAACTAACCCAGCATGGCATCTCCCAAGATAGGATGATAGGAGCATACAATAAGTAAATCATCAATCTGTGAATAATAAGTTATTATTAAGGTTATTGGACAAATATGATGAAAGAGAAGCTCTCTAGAGCTGTATATCAGGTAAGCTAAGCCAGCCAAATGAATGTATGGCAGGCAGACATTTATTGGCTTAATTTTTTATTTTTAGTCACTAGAAGCGTTCATCAACCCTTCTTTTTCTTAGTTAAGTTTCCATTAGAAAAATTTTGGCCTTGGAAAAATGGGAAAACATGAGGTCTATACAGAAGCCAGGAGAACCTGGCTGGATTAGGGGTGAAGGTGAGCAGGTGAGAGTGACCCAGAGACCCACTGTGGTGGTGATGTCACAGTAACCATCACTATTTATTGACCCTCTTACTAGGTACCAGGCATTCTTCTCAAGCATTATCTCAGGTAATCCTATAAATAGCCCTAGAATTAGACACAACTATTGCTCCATTCTATTGATGAGGAAAGTGAGTCTCAAAATGATGAAGTGATTGCCCTGAGGTCACATAGCTAACAGGTGACAGAGGCTGGATTTGAACCTAGATCCATCGGATGCTGAAACTCATGGTCTCAACCACCATTCCATGTGTCAGGACAAGGGCTCAAGTAACAGATCAATGCACCTGGTGCTAGTTTCCTGAGCTGACACTTGTCTCAACTCCTGTATGGCTGATAAGTTCTCAGAGTTTCCTGAAGAACTTCCTGGCTCAAAAGTTATTAGTTATGGAGGCAATTTATTCATGTATTCATTCATTCAGCATTTATTCATCAAGCACTTAGGATGTGCCAGGCACTGAAGCAGGGTCAAAGGCCTTCTGCCGAATTATTTACAAATGGAAAATATTCCCAGTAGATCTGGTTTGCCACATTTCAGCCTGGATATTCAGGATCCAGAAGTGGACAAGATGACCATAGCATTCTCTTCCAGCTTTGGGTCTACTGATCTGGGTCCTCCTGAAACTGATCAGGTGTCCAGTGAAAGCATCTGAGTGATTGATAAGATGTACAAGCTCTAAGGCTGCATTTCAGCCCAGCAACACATACACCCCAAATGCCTGGCTTGCCACAGTGCTCAGTTCTTGAACAAGGCTGGGGAGTCTTGAAATAACCCCATGGTGCTCCCTATGGGGTCTCCAGGAAGGCTTGAAGGGTCCACTTGGGATTTTCTATAAATATCTCTTAAGTCCAGGCCTTTGTCCTTCAGCTGAGACTCTGGAACAGCTGCCCTTGCCAAATAGTGGGGAAGAAATACTGAAGTCACACCATGGGCTGGAACCAGCAAAAAACTGCCTATTTGGTGCCAGCAGAATGATAACTCCATCTGCTGCCTGTCTTTCCTCAGGAGCCATTGGAGGGGCCATCCTGGAGGACAGCAGCAAGTTCAAGAGCTATTGTACACAGAGCATGGCAGAAAAGGCTTCCCTGGGTCTAACCAATTTACTCCTGTTGATTTTCAGATCAAAGAGGGTTAGCTCACAAATCAAAAGAAGCTTCACAGTCCCTCCTGCTAAGTCTGCAGTCTCTCCCAGAACCTCATCAATCCCCCTTTGGCCTTGATTAGCCTGGATTCCTCTAGGTTAGAAATGGCATAGAGGGGGCAGGGATCTGAGGATGATCTGGGCCACAGCAGTCAGCTTCCCTAGGGTGATGCTCTGAGGTCCTGAGCAATGAGGCCTGGCAGCCCAGTGGTGAGTGCTGGGACCCTGAGTCACCACCCTCTAGGTTTATAACC
The DNA here is from genome assembly GCF_009834535.1 of Camelus ferus. Lineage (NCBI taxonomy): Eukaryota > Metazoa > Chordata > Mammalia > Artiodactyla > Camelidae > Camelus > Camelus ferus. The sequence continues at coordinate 48,210,911 of NC_045704.1, read as the reverse complement.
CTGTTTAAGTTCTTTTAACTCTCTCAAGGTCTCTTTTTCTCAAAGGGAAACAAAAGCCACTCTAGCCTTATGGTTAAGGAACAGGGGCTTCAGAATCAAAGAGACCTGGGTTCAAATCCCAACTATGTCCTCTGTGACCTCGGGCAAGGGAACTCACCTCTCTGAGCCTCCATTTCTACATATGAAAAAACGGGCTTCCAGCAGTTCCAGCTTCTCAGGCCACTGTGAGAATGAAGTGAGATGAGGCCTGCAAAAGTACTTGGCCTTTCCCTAGCAAGACCCACAAACACCACTTGTTAGGTTACACCTATATCAGGCTTTGGTAAGAAATCAAACAGAACCATGTGTGTAAAAACACTTTGGAAAGTACAGAGTACTTTAAAAAAAAAAAAAAAGCTAAAGGATTCTGGGAATTGCATTTTGGAGTTATGGGTTTGGGGAAATCTCCTTCAAGGATGGGTCAAAGGCAGGGCACCCCAGAGCAATACGTATGAGGTTGGAGGAAACCACTGCAGAGCAGGACAGGTGACTTTCCAGGACAATTTCTATGTGATATTGATGCTCCCCACCTCACCCCACTGTCACCCTCAGAAATGTCTGTTCTGTGCCAGCTCCCCTTCCAGGTGACAGCCATGCAGGTAACACTGCCTGTCAGCAGAGCCTTCTAACTGAGGTAGGGACTGTTTGATGCTTATCCTAACAAGATTCTCACCATCTTCCTTTATAACAGAAGGCCAATTGTATCGGGGCAGCAATATTTCCCAGACTCCCCTGAATCAAGGTATAGCCAGGTGACTAAGTTCTGGCCAACAAAGTGTAAGTAGAAATGTTATATGGGGCTTTTGGAAAGACTCTTTTAGAAAGAAGGTATCTCTACCCCCACCCCACTTTTTTTCCCTCTGTGACCTGTCCGTATGGCTTGGCATGGGTGTCTGATGACTGTGGTGCACTGGCAGCCATTTTAGACCATGAAGTGACTTAAGGATGGCCATGAACTGGAGGTGGCAAAGCAGAGAGATGGGAGTCAACCTGCACTGTGGTGCCCCCATTATCAGGCCCGGAACACCACCTCTGGAATTCCACATGAGAATAAGCCCTTGTATGTTTTAATCTGCATTTTTTTTTTCAGCTTTTAGATGATGGGAAGGAGTCATACCGCCTTGAACTGTTTAAAATTCTGCTCAGGGGCCTAGCATTTGGGTAGGTTATTTTCACCCTGAACCTTGACCTGAGACTCATTTCCAATGGCTTTCAAATCAGAAGGAAACAAAGTTTGGGTCTTGTTCATCACCCTTATTGGTAAACATTGACTAAGATTCCACCTGTGCCTTGGAGATAGGAGGGAATGTGGGCTTCTCCACTGAGGCTTCCATCACATAGGGAATCTGCAGGTAGAGGATGTCTCTCTCCTGCCTCAATTGGGAGAACCAAGGAAGATTTCACGGAGGAGCAATCAGGCTAGGACCCAAAGAATGAGGAGAATATCAACCAGCAAAAAAGGAGATGGGACAGCAGGCAAAGGGAAGGTGGTAAGCAAAGGCCTAGGCAGGTAAGTTTTGAAAACTGATGGAGTAGTGTAGGTTACAGACTGCTTTGGAAGTTACACCAGATTATTCAGGCTTTACTGTAGAGAATTGTCCCTTTGAGAAGTTCAGGAAGGGATCACTACTTCCTAAAATGGTCTCAAGTCAGAACTGTTAAGAGCTCAATCACAATTTCCTAAGAACATATCTATGATATATAAATGCATATAATATACAGGTTTTATATATATTTGACATATACATAAGTTTTTAAAAGATTGGAATGAGCTAAAAATAGCTAACACATTGAACATTGATTACATTCCAGGTGTTCTTCATGCATTATTTAACTTGATCCCCAGGACAATCTTCCAAGATAAGCATTGTTGTCATTATCCCCCACTTTGCAGATGAGAATTTTAGTCACTTGCCCAAGTTCTTATATTTAGTACATGGCAAGTCCAAGATGTGAGCCCTGCTGGGTCTGTTTGACTTAAAGTCCACTTCTTAACTGCTAAGATCAACTCCTTCTAAAATGATTCACACCAAAATGTCAACAGTGGTTACTCTCAGATGGAGTGATCATAGGTGGCCTGTCTTTCTCTATTTTGTATTTTTTCCTATTTTCCTAATTTTCTACATGCAAGATATATTGTTTTTATATTTATATTGTAAAAAAAAACACATCTAGAAATACATGCATGAAACATCAATTTGCAGCTTAGCAAACTATAGAATAAACACCCATGGAACCACTACCCATAACTGTATCCCAGAAGCCCCACTGTGTCCTCTCTGATCACAGCCCCTTCCTTCCTCAATAAAGATAATCATTCTCACTCTTATTGTTTGTGCCCTTCTTTTCCCTCAAAATCACCACTTAATCTTATATCTCTAAATAACAGTTTAATTCTTGTTGAAGTTCATATAAATGGAATAATAATATCCTCTGTATTCTGTTGTATCTGGCTCCTTTCACAAAACATTATGTTTTTCCATAATATGTTCTTTAATAGCACATTATTAAGAATACGTTATTTTTATAATCTGAAAAGAAATCAGTGTTACAAACTATTTTAAAGCTAGAGTCACACAAGTGCCTCTGGAGTCTGACTCGGTGGATCTCTTCTCAGTGATACCTTCTAAGTGGAACTGAAGTGCCTTAAAAAATAGGATTTGTCCCCTTTAAAAGCCCTGGCCAGAGAAAAGAAGGAACAGGGCCCATAGCTGGTCCTGTTGCCCAGCTCTCTCTGCTTGTGCTAAAGGCTGCCCTTCCACCAGGCCAGCTCAGCCAGCTGCTCTAAACGGATTATGCAACTCACTGCCATGATTTCCGAATCACTGCCTAGGTCACCAGTCACATGTCCCTCTACCCGGTAGGCACCACGACCTGGGGCAGAGGGAAGTGCCTCTGCTTCTTGGAGATGCCTGGACTTCTCTCTTTGATGACAAGCTAAGAATCCTTCGACTTGTGAGACTTATGGAATGCCCCGCTCTTTCTTCTCCTACTCCTTCTTTTCTTTCTCTTGAAGGAATATTTTTTGAAATTTTTCAAACCAGCAAAAACACAGAGAATAGTACAATGAACCCCCCACCCCACGTAACCAGTGATCAATGCATGTCCAGTCTTTTCTCTTCTATACCTCCACCCATTCCCCCACCGCCATTCCTAATGGATTATTTTGAAGCAAATCCAAGAGTTGTCTTTTGCAACTACTTCAGTATATATGTTTAAAAGATAAGGCCTCTTTTTAAAAATACAGGCAAATCACAAATATCATAATTCCTTAATTTCATCAAATATAAAATTGGTCTTCAAATGTTTCCAGTCATTTCAGGAAAGTTTGTTTACGGTTGTTCTGCTCAAATCACAGTCTAAACACATTCCACACACTGCGTTTGGTTGAAATGTCCCCCTTCTAGTGTTGAATGGTATTTGGAGACTATAGACTGAGTACTGGGCATCTCGTTGCTATGGAATTGGTCATTGTTCTAGGCTTTGGGGGCTTATAGATGTAGGATGTACAAACTGTGTGTGTGTATGTGTGTGTGTATGTGTTTTAACAGAAAAATATATGTCATAAATTGAAGCTATTTCTAATTCAAATTTTAAATTATGGAATTTTTACTTGAAGCCTTAAATTTATATTTGCATCTTTTCTCTCATGCTGAACATCTTGGTTTCTAATAACATCATTTTCTCTATTTTACTGTGTCTGTGTATCTGTGTCTCTCTGTGTGCGTGTGTGTATGAGAGAGAGAGCAATACTTTTGAATACTACTACTATTATTTTAATGACATTTTTACTGAAAACAGTTTAAGATCTATTTTTCATTTATTTTTGTCCTTAGGATATATTCTACTAGGTATGCACAGTTAAATACTGTTTTAAAAGTCGTAGGAAATAATTTCTCTTTGTGGGTCTCCAACTTGGTACACAGTCAGGTTCCAGTTTTTCATGTTTCTTTCAATGAAAATGTTATTTTCATTTTCCAGGCTTTTTCCCTTTTTTTCAGTTAATTTTGTTTCATCATCACCAAAAATGCTTATACTGTTCCAAAGTCAAATTTACAGGAAAGGTACATTCTGCAAAGTTCAGCTTTGGACCCTGTCCCTTCCACCTATTCCTTCTCCCCCTGTAGGTAACTAGTTTTATTACGATTATCATCATCATCACCATTTTATTACTTCATCTGTTAATATTAAAGAATGAATTTCTAAGGAGCAAAGACTCCTTTTCAATCAGTGACCATGGAATGCTTTTTTAATGAATAGCATTGCTGTCTGTTTCTTTCAAGATCTTTCTTCTGGGGATTTCTAAGTGTTCAGAGTCACTCACAAGAAGAGAGATTTGCCCACTTTCATAAATAAAGAAACAGGAAAGAATAAGAAAATTTCCCAAAAGCACACAGCAAATCCCGCAAAGAAAGAGTCTCACTGGCTACTTTGTAGGCACTAAACTATCCAGTGGAATACACAAGCCAGCCCTACCCAATATAGTCACATTCTCTAAATATAAAAGCACACATGTGTGTTTTTATAAACTCCCTAGGTATTTCTAAGAAGCAGCCCTGGTGGATAACCACCAGTATAAGCCAGTGACAGCCAACCAGTCTTCTTTTTGTGAATCTTGAAGCAATTTGTTATTGCAGAAAGAAATCTTGTATCCAAGATTCAGGATTGACTGCAAGAAACATTACCTTGTTTTTCTTTCTTTTTTTTAAATTTTTTAAAAATTGTTTTATCTTTTTTGTTGTTTTTTTTTCTTTCAGCGAGAGAAGGTAATTAGGTTTTTTAATTTTATTTATTTGAGGCGACACCAGGCATTGAAGCTAGGACCTTGTGCTTGCTAAGCATGTGCTCTACCACTTGAGCTATACCCTCCGCCACTACTTTGTTTTTCTTTAATGCAACTTAATCTCTATTCTGATCTCTCTTCCCACCAGAGAACAGACACCAAATCTTGGCCAAACTGAGGATCCCAACTCCACTTCCCCACATACTGGCATCTAAGTTTCCAGAAGTATCGAGGGGTAGTGGTGGAGGAAGGTATGATTCTGGCTGTTCCCTGTCCACTCAGGCCTCCTCAGATTCAGCCATCACCCCATCCACCCTCATTGTTTGTCCACACAGAAGATGGCTTGGAAAACTGACCAGGCCAGAGCATCGGTCAGTTTCAGCAGCTCGCTGGCCAGCTTGGATGCCGTGCCCACAGCACTGAAATCATCCCACTGCCCCTCACCCTTGGAGGCCCTGTCTGCCTAGAATTACCACACAATCCTCTATTTTCTGGAGCTCCACCAGGGAAATGGGCACAAGTCACTGCAATTCTTGATTCTGCAAACTGACCTGAGATTTTTGCCACACCCTCCCGCCCTAACCAGGACTTGGCCCAGGGAGCAGAGTGCACGGTCCTCTTCCCAGTGAGCCACTAACTTCTACACACTTGTCTCTTCTCCCTCAGACAGCCCAAGGAGTCTTTATTTAGACTGAGGCTGAACAATCCTTGTTCTTACTTATCCAGCATCCTCTCATCCTTTTATCTATACTTGGAGTTCATTTTGTTCCCCTGAAGCCAAAGTTTTCAAATGTGAAATCCCTGAGGCATCTCCCTTTTCTTTTGTTGTTAAATCCCTTTTCAAGGCTATCACACAGCACAATTCAGGGAGTATTTTGTGAACTTATGCAGTGCACAACATGAACAGCTGTATGCATATCCACAGCTGTATGTTTTGCAAAATATTGACCACACAGCCATACAGTCCAAGTGGGAAGGAGAAAAAATGCCATGGGGAAATAACATTAGTTAATGTTTCAAAAATATTGTCCTGACACTTAAGAAAGCTCCAGGAGGAGGAAGTGCCCATGAACCTGGACAGTTATTTGGAAGTTTGACTGGAATAGAATATTAAAGGTGTGTGTGACCTTCACCTTACTGCTTCACCATACCCCTTCCCCAGTCTTATCATCTTGGTGTACCAAAGAAAATCTTAGCCTGCCTCATCTGAGCCCCAAACAACCTGGGATCCAAGAGGATAAGAGGCAAAGGCCACAAATACAACCAGTGAAAATCCTTAAAGACTCCTTTCCAGAGAGGGAAGCACCGAGTGCTGGCATCATGGGGCACTTGGGAAAAGTCAGTTCTCACTGGTGAGCTTCCAAACACCAGAACAATTTTAAAAAGAGCCCCTTAAAGGTTATCTGGTCCCTGGTCTGTTCCTAGTCCTCAAGTTCTGAGATTCAGCCAGTTACCATGGCAGCTGCTGCCCAATTGAAATGTTCACATTTATAGAAACTGGCTAAAGCATTTGAATCTGACAGGGCTGGTACACCAAGCAGAGAATGTCAGTCCCCTAGACACATAAGGATGCTTTATCCAGAAACCATGAAAGTACCTGACCTTGAAACCAACCAGGACCTATCAGGATGCTCTCTGGTATATGAGCTCTCCCCCTCTTACTCTGCTCCTATCTCTGGAAGTAAAAGGCTTCAGATTTCCTCTGAGTCTCAAAAGGCTGGCTCAAGAGTTAATGATTAGGAAAATGTGAACATGTTTTAAGAAGAATAGCTGTTGGGCCAGGAAACTGGTAGTAATTTAAACAATAGATCAGTCATATAGCAGAGTCACAGGACTTTTAGTTCTCTACCTGAAGGACATAGATAACAATGCCTGATGCACATTCCTAAGTTGTTTTTACAGAAACCAGACTCCCACCAGATGAAAACTGCTGACAACAAGCACATGGACCCCAGACCATTGGGACCATAAGGTTGATGATGTAGACTCCCAAAACATCATCCTATTACCTCACCACTAGCCAATCAGAAGAAAGTCCATGAGTTGATCAGGCACCCTGCAACCCACACACCTAATGTTGCCTTAAAGGCAAACCCTTCCCTGAAAGCCACTGGCAAGTTTGGGTCTTTTGAACACTAGTTGCCTGTTCTCCTTGCTTGGCGTCCTGCAATAAACACTGTACTTTCCTTCGCCACAACTAAGTGTCAGTAGATTGGCTTTGCTGCACATAGGGCAAGTGGACCCAAGCCCAGGTTTGGTGATAGCCTAGGAGATAGAACCTGAGACTCCAGGCCCTGGCACCAGTTAACCACATGACTGAGAGCAGGCATCCCACCCAAGAGATGTCCCCTGCTGACAATTAGTGGTGCCTATTTCATCATTAACTCATTCATGCAACAGTATTGAATACCTTCTCTGTGTCAGACAAGGCACTGAGGATAAATGGTGAGCACTGCAGGGTCCCTATGTTCACCTGGGTTGGGAAGGTCTATAAGAAAACAGTGAGGAGGGTATAACTCAAGTGGTAGAGCACATGCTTAGCATACACAAGGTCCTGGGTTCAATCCTCTAGTACCTCCTCTAGAAATAAATAAGTAAACCTAATGACCTCCCCTCCCACACACACACACACACACAAAATTATAACACAGTGTGAGAAAAACAATGAGAGCAGACATGGGGACAGGGAAGCACCAGACTGGGGAGAGTGGTGGTAGGCACTTCCCAGGTATAACCTGAGCTGAGTCTTGAAGGCTGGGCAAGAGTTGGCTGGGATAGGGTGAATGAATGGATAGAACAAAGAAAAAAGTGCTCAGGCAGACAGAAGTGTTTATGCAAAAGCTCAGAGATGGGAGAGAGCATTCAGGGTGCAGCAAGCAATTCAATGCAGCTGCAGCGTGGAGAATGAGGGCGAAAGAGAGGAGATATCAGTTCAAGAAGAAAGTATGTGCAGGAAAGGGAAGGTCCCTTAGTTTTTCATGGCTTCCAGCTGCCCATCTCCGCTTTAAAATCAAACAGTCCAGGATGAGATTGGTTGAGAGGTAGCTCTGTGTTTGGGGAAGGGGCAGTGTCCCTGAGAAGAAGGGAGCACCATGGCCACACCCCCTAACACCCATCAGCCCAGCCAGTTCTGAGTCCTGTGCCATCAAGGGCTGCTCATCAAATAGGATACCCCTTCTGCCTCCTGCCTCCTGTCTCCTCAGTGTCACCACTGCTCAGACCCCTGGAACATGCCATTGCAACTTCTCAGTCATTCCATTCAGCTCTTCAAGGAGATGAACAACAATTTATTGCACATCATCTTTGGCTTGGCACTGTCCTCAGTACTTCAAATGCAAAATTCATTCATTCCAAAAATTATGTTTGAGTACCTTCTATGCAAAAGACAATATAATTCAGATACTGGGGACATGATCATGAACAAAAGAAACTCCTACCCTGTCAGAAATGTATATTCTTGGGATGGAGAAGGAGAAAGACAGAAGCAAATAAACATGTCATATGTCAGAAAGGCATAGTGGTCTAAGAAAAATAAAACCCAGTAAAGTGACAGAGAGTGATGGACGGGATAGGCAGAAAAGGGCCTGACCATCAGAACCAAGATCTGAGGAAAGTGAGGAAATGAACCATGGGGAAGTCTAGAGGAATAATGTATCATACTGAGGGAATAGCAAGTGCAAAGGTCCTGGGGTGGATATGCCACTGATATGTTCCATCAGTGAGGCTGGGGGAGGGCAGGAGCAAAAGCAAGAGAAAGAAGGGACCAGGTGAGATCGATGGCAGAGAGTCAGATCATTATCATTGTAACATGAAAAAGTCAGGCATTCTTGTCGTTCCAACATTACAGACAGAAACTGAAGTTAAGTAATACAGCCAGGGTCCCAAACCTTTTCTAGACAGAGCTGGGAATCAAACCCAGCCACTCAGTCTTTAGAACATGTGTCCTTAATTGCTCCCTTAGAATATCTTGTCAAGAAGCTGTAGGTAACTAAGAACAAATCAGTAAGATTCCAGCCTCACCAAAGTTACCCAAAGCCCCGGAGATTCCACACCTAAAATTGTAAGGGGGTTATCAAGGGGGTGAACAAAGATTTAGCTACATCATTTATAATAGCAAAATAACTAGAAACAATACCTTTTCCCTAACAGGAAAGAACTGGTAAATAACGAACTTATGATATATGTATGCAAAGAGTGTATCATGCATAGATAGCCATTTTAAATGACACCGTGGAAGAATATGCAATGACATGGAAAGATGGTCAAACTATGCCACTGAAATGAAGCCGTATGTACAGTAGGATCCCATTTTTGTAATAAATAAATAATGTATGAGTATGTAAGACTGGAAGGAATTAAACCAGAATGTAATAAATCACTCATTCAGGGGGTAGGATTGTGGATGGGTTTTCTTTTTTAGCAACATTTACTACAATGAATGTAAATTATTTTTGCTCAAAGTTTATACACACACACTCACACACACACACACACACACACACACACACCCAGAGGAAGCTTCTTGGGTTGGCTGCCATTGGGTGGGACCAACCTGGGCTCCTCCAGCCTCCACCACCCTGAGTGTGCAGAAAGCAAGGTCCCACCACATTCCCATCAGAATCATGTTCAGGATGGAGATCCTTATAACGAAGCAGCTTCTTGGTCTGAGCTGGAAAATTCGGTGCATACTGACTGCCTCACCTCACTCCTCAACCAAGACTTCAGGATTCAAGGTGAGGGGAGGGCTCCAAGCCTGTGTGCTGGCAGTGGCACGGCACACAGGCCAGGGTGCCTGAGCAGCAGGGTAATTAACACTCTTCTCATCAGAAAAATCTGGTGCTATTTTTAAAACTCTTTCCACCACGTAGGTTTCACAAAGGACTCCAGGAGCCCTTCTCAGTCCACCCAGTGCTTTAGGAAGGCGAATGAACAGATTAATGATTTAGTAGAAATCACTCAGAACTTTAAAGGTGATGCATCACCTCAGGGATACAGTTGCTATTTTTCCTTCTGGAGATGGAGGGGAGTTAAACCCACCAGAATTTTCTCACCTGCACCTTGTTTTCTTTCACCCTGGAAGACACTCAGAGCCATTCTCTTCCTAGACCCCTGCTGCGGGAAGCAGTTCAGGACAGATGCTTCAGAGCCAGGCTGCCAGCCCTGCCACTCACCAGCATGTGACCTTGGGCAGGCTCCTTAACTTCTCTGTACCTCAGTTTCCTCAGCTAAAAGAAAAGGATGTGGCAGAGCCCCAAGCTTCCAGGGCTGTTGTCTTCAGTCTAAGGTCAGCAAGCCATGGCTCTCAGATTAAATACAGCCCACCTCCTGTTTCTTTAAATAAAGTTTTATTGGAACACAGCCATGTAAATTAATTCACATAGTGTCTACGGTTCCTTTCGCAGTAGGACGGCAGAGTTGAGTAGCTTCCACAGACTTTAAGGCCCACAAAGCCTCAAATATGTATTAAACAGTTATTACCTGGCCCTTTACAGAAAAAGTTTGCTGACCTCTTCTTAGGTCAGACTCTCTCGGAAGCAGAACAAGGATTCTGGGGCAGTGATTTATCAAGGAAATGTTGCCAGGAAGAACCATAAGGAGGTAGAGGGAGCAGGACAGGGAAGGGAAGGAAGCTAAGCCAGGACATGAGGTCAGGTAGAGTCTCAGCCCGGCTTGACACCGCATGAGCACTTCCCTTACAGGTGGAGTGGCTCAGATGGTCCCTGAGGAAGGGAGCAGGTATGAGCTGCTAGAAGCAAAGCCCACAGAAGCTGTCACATGCCCAGGTCATCGTGTCAAGCGCTTTGTGTACCTGACAATGTGGATTCCTTGCTGCAGTGATAGGAGGTGGGAAATCTGTGATGCTCATGTGACAGCTGAGAAGTAGATGAGATTATCCGGGAGAGGTGCTCAGCCTGTCACTGACCACGGAGAAAGCACTCACACAGAGGAGCAGATCCTGGGTCTGGATGCTTGCTGAATTCTGGGGCCACAGAGATAAAAGAAGCAAGTCTACAAGCACTGTGATTGATCACTGGAGAATCCAGCATGTAACTTCCACCAGAGCCCTAGTTAGGGTTCCTATCTGGGAGGTTGGAGGAGGCACTGGGAAGGAGTCTTGAAGGAGAAATGAGAGTTGCCAGGTCGGGGAAAAGACCTTTCAACACAGAACACAACTTATGCAAGGGCTTGGCTTTGCGGAACAGCACACACTCTGGCAAGTGCGAGAAGTTTGCTGTGGGTGGATGAGGGCCAAGCGGGGGACAGTGGGCGAGGAGGCCAGGAGCAGGGAGGGCCACACAGAGAGCAGACCTTAGCTGATGGAGAGCAGGTGCAGATTTTAAACAGCAGGTTCTGCGGTTAGGCTGGTGTATTCACTTTCCAGGACTGCCTTAACAAAACACAAACTGCTTAGCTTACACAAAAGAAGTTTATTTCTTCATAGTCCTAGGGGCCAGAAGCCCAAGACCCAGGTATCGGCAGGGCTGGTTTCCTTCTGACCTCTCTGTGGCTTGCAGGTGGCCACCCTCTTGCTGTGTCCTCACGCATCTTTCCGTGCACGCGTGTGCCCCTGGCCTCTCTCTCTCTGTGTCCAAATTTTCCGTTCTTAAAAGGACATGAGTCAGAGTGGATTAGAGCCCCCTCAAGGGCCTCATTTTAACTTAATTACCTCTTTAAAGGTCCTATCCCCAAATACAGTTACAGTCAGAGGTACTGTGGGATTAGGACTTCAATATACAAACTGGGAGTGGGGACACAATTTAGTCCACACCAGCAGGCATTTCAGAAAGCTCTCCCTGGTTCTGGTAGTGAGGGCAGCTTGGAGAATGCAAAGCAGAGGCAGCAGGCTGGGTGAAACTCCTTGCAGCTATCCAGCTACTTGGAGCCTGAGGTCAGGATGGCTGAGTCCACAGTCCATGGGATGGCTGAGCAGCAGTAGCCAAGCTGCACTGGCCCTGCCCTCCGGCTGTGACTGACCTTCAGATCCGGGCAGCAGAGAGAACAGGAGGACAAAGGTATGCTTCTGTATAAAGGCAAGCAGCTGGTACCCAGAGCCCCGGAGCCCGCAGAGCAAGTGTCAAGGCCAACACAGGCACAAAGCCAGCTGTCACCGGTCCTCTGGTCACGCCATGGGGGTTTGACCTCCTGGGCAGCACCTAGGGTGGGGGGTGGTGCCCCCATTGTCCTGACTTGTCCCCAGACTCCATGTCCTCCCAACACTGTCTGGTCATCAAAGGAGCCTGGTACCATCCGGGTGAAGAGTTCACACCAGGAAGCATGGCACTCTCTTTATCTCACCCTTGGAGGGACGGGGGGCCTCTACGGGGGCTTACACCACTCATCCCAGCTGGTTCCTTCCCAAAGAAGCTATTGATCTCTTCCCTTAGGGCCAGGGCCCTGCAGCTTCCATCCATTGTGACTACACATTTTTCTCTTTCTCTCTTTCTTTCATACACACACACACAAGCACGCACATGGTCCACAGTTCCTAAAATTCCACCAAAGATTTATTCCTTCAGTCCAATATCCTGGGAGAAGGAGGGTGCAATACATTAAGTCACCAACACCTTAGTGTGAACTTATTAATCAGATTCTTCTCTCTGCCTCAGCCAGGCGTTAAGAAAGTACCAAGCATTTGAAGGGAAGGGTTATTGAAAAGACATGGAATCGTGGCGGGAAAGCAAATACAAGCAAGAGAGAAGCAACCTTCCTTTCTACCTGGTCTTGGTCAGCCTGATGCTCTAAGTCAGAAGTCAGCCAGCATTTTCTGAAATGGGTCAGAGAGTAAACATTTTCAGCTTTTCTGGCCATAGAGTCTCTGTTGCAATCACTTGACTGCCATCCTAGCACGAAAGCAGCCTCAGACCCAATGTAAGTGAAGGGGCGTGGCTGTGTCCCCGTAAAACCTCACTTATGGAAGCTGAAGTTTGAATTTCGTGTCATTTGCATGAAATCTTCTTCTAATTTTTTCCAGCCACTTACAATGTACAAACCATTCTTAGCTTGCAGGCCATGCAAACCCAGGAGGTGGCTGGATCTGCCTGAGAGCCACAGCCCGCTGACCCCTGCCCTTCGTGAGACAGAATTTACACCTTTCTCATCTTGTCAAACCATCCTCCCGGCAAGGACGAGCCCTTGGTTATTCTCTGCTGCTCACCATCCTCACCTCCCCTTTGCCAGTGTTCAAGAAAAAAAGAGCCTCCTTGTTCTGTGTCCATGATCCCTGGGGATCTGCTTTCAAGTGTGGAGGAGATGACAGGGTGACAAATGGGCTGGCATGCAGGCAAGCCACCGGTGGCAGGCTGCTGCAGAACAGAGGCCTCGAGTTCATGCCAGCTGACTGGGGGGCGGGGGAGGTACTCCATCTGCCTACCCTTCCCAGCCCACAGTCGATGTATCAGGCCCCCAGGGTTCCATCTGCCACACTTCTGGGCCACCCTTTAGGCACCTCTCCCAAATTACCAAAGGTATGTATTATTATTATTATAATCATCATATCATTATTATATTTGACTTTAGACATTAATCATCCACATTAATAAAACAACAGTCCACATTAATAAAACAACAGTGCCCACTTCATACTGAGTACTCGGTCTGTGCAGCATAAACTCTGTATGGTTCGTATTCCCTAAATGGGCCAGGCTCTGCTGTAAGTGCTTTGCATGTACTTTGTGCTCTCAGGAACCTACGGCTTTGGTACCAGGATTACCGTCCTCTCATGGATGAGAAAGTGCACATGAGAGGCGTTAACAACACATCTGAGGCACGCAGCTGGGCAGGTCGATCTGACTCTCAAGTTAGGTTCTTTTTCACTGGCTCCTCCAGCCTCCTGAACTCACAGCCACACTGCAAGACTGTGTCATGACCCTAGTTCCTGATTTAAAAGCAGAGCCCAAGACAGGGATTCTGTGCAGGTGAGTTATTGAGGGAGGTTGCTCAGGAGGAACCAGGAGGGGAGAAGCCGGGCGAAGGTACAGGTTCAGCTGAAGGCTGGCCTCAGCCTGATCCCTGGGGAGCTCTGGAGCATGAATGGACCACAGAGTTCTCTCGCCTTGAGGCAAGGGGCCAGGCCGCAAAGCCCGGTATCTGTCAGTCACTGGCTATGGGTTGTCCCATGGTGGGGGTGGGGGTGGGGGTGGGGGAGCATCAATGGGCAAGGTGGTGATCCTCCATAGAATGGTGCAGCTTTGAGCCCCAGCAGTCAACACTCCAACTGCTGGGGAGCATTGTACCTTCGTTAGAGGGGACGTCAGTGGGGTCCAACTGGTGTCTACTACCTGCAGGTGACCCTGGAGGCCCAGACCCCACCGTCTGTGTCTGACTGCTGGAAAGCCACATCCCCTTCCCTCCCCTTCTCCTCTGCACCCCGCTCCTCTCTTCCTTTTGGACCTCATCCTCCTCTGTCACCCTCCAGCACTGGCTGGGCTGGGCTTGGCCCCAGCTTCTGGCTCCTGTATCAGATCATCGGCTGTGACAGCTGGAGCTGAAGATGCCAAGAGGCACCCCACTGCGGGTCCTTCCAGCTGAGACCTGCTCCCCTGAACCCTGATCCTATGGCCTGACCGTGAGGGGATCCCCGCTGACGTGATCAGGAAGGCAGGGCAGGGGAGAAGTGATGAGCCAGGCCTGCGGATTAATGAATGAGGGAGAGGACAAGAGCCAGGCAGCACCTCCTGAGCAGACAGTGCTGCAGCCCCTGCAGGGAGAGCAGCTGCCCTCCTGAGGGTGAGCTGTGGGGGCCAGTTGCACGGAACTTGATTGCCAGGAGGTGAGCCGGCCAGGTCGGTGCAAGAGGTCATTTCTAGAGCTTTCAGAGGGTCCTGATTATTTAAGTAGAAACATCCTCTTCCTCTCTGCTGCCTTTCATTCATCCATTCACCCATCTGTTCATGCAACAATTATTCATTGAGCGCTTATGAGGAAACACACTATAAAATTTCCCATTTATGGTACTACCATGCTGTTTTGCTCACAGGGGCACTTTTGGAGAAGCTGGTTTCTCCTAGAGAAATGCTCTGTCTTTTCCATCCTCTCCTCACCTCCATCTCTGGGCTGGTGTCTGAGCATGAGGGAGGGCAATGACAACCGGATAATAGTGGTGGGGGGTGGAGGTCACTCAGAGGGACACTGTGTCCTCCCTGCTGGCTGCAACTGCAGAGTGACTGGCCTTGTCTCTCCCTGCCTGGACTGCTCAGAGGCACCTGTTCTGTCTGGGGTGCAGCTGCTGATCTGGGGTCCCACCCAATCCCCTTCAGTGACCAGGGCTCCCACTCACAGCTGCTGCAGGTGTTGGCTGCTAACTTGTCACACCTGCACCCTTCTCCAGGTGACTGCCCTTGACCGAAGGGAGGTGCACCTCCCCTGGAGATGGACCCTGGCCAATGCTTACCTCTCCAGGGTCACCCTCACCACACACGCCACCTGCCCTACGCTCCAATCCCACCGGCCATCTTAAAACTCCTTCACCATGGAGCATGGGGTTGAAATCCCAGGAATGCTTACCACCTCCCTTCTCCTGGTTAATTCGCTCTTAGGATGACCTGCCATAAAAGCTAAATATTTACGGGACTCAGTTTGCACTTCTATGTTCCATTGTGTGAGTTGGCCAATATCTTTCTCCCCACTCAACTTTAAACTCCTGAAGGGAAGGACTGTTTTTCTAACCATAGAATCCCTAGGGTCTAGTACGGTGCCTGACACAAAGCCGATGGTTATGAAATTTTTTGACAGCACAAATAAATTCAATTTTAAATGAGTTTATGAATGAATGGAATGTAGCACGTCACACCAACATCCCTACAACATCTTGGAGAATCCTGGAAGTGGGACACTGCTCCTCTAGGGACCCTTTACCCATCCTTGGTGAAAGGATCCAAATTCCCAACCACCAGGAAGTCCCATTCTGGCAGGAAATGAAGGAGGTTTGCTTGCAAATCAAACCCAGGGCTCCCTGCCAGGTCCTGGAGCAGAGGCCAAGCCAGCCTCACATGGGGGCTGTGCAGACTTGGATTCACCTGCAGCTCTATTTCCCTTTCTGCTCTTTGCCTGAGCCTCGTCTTTCTCTATCTCCTCCACCCCTGTCCTTTAGTGATCTTGTCTCACCTCTTGAGATAGGGGTTATCAGCTAGCTCCCAGCTCAGCTCAGAGAAGATGAAGGGACTCTTCTAGACTCATAAAGCAAATGGGTGGATCTAGGATCCAGTTATTCTGAGATCCCACCCAAGGATAAAGAGAATAAAAGCAGCCAATATCTATCTACTCTGTGCCAGACACTGTGTTAGGTAACTTACACGCACCATTTTACTGAATCATTACAACAATTCTTCTACATAGGTTCTATTCGTTTTCCTATTTCATAGAAGAAGAAACTGAGGCTTGGAGAAGTTAGAGAGAGCCTAGAGTTCATTCTACTAGATCAGGGATCAGCAAACTATGTCCCACAGGCCAAATCCGGCCCATCACATGTTTTTGTAAATAAAGTTTTATTGAAACAAAGCCATGTCTGTTTATCTATCGTCTATGGCTGTTTTGGGGCTAGAACAGCACAGTTGAGTAGCTGAGACAGAGACTCTGTGGTCTGCAAAGCCAAAATAATTTACTATGTGGCCCTTTACAAAAAGAGTTTGCCAACCCCTGTTCTAGATGGCATCCCCTCCCCTGGCTCTTTTACATTTGGACTCATTGGTCAGAGTGTTTTTTACCCAGGCCCCACTGCCTGTTTGAGTTTTCCACGTCGAGTATCCAATACTCGAGGTATGCATTAATGCCACTGTGCCCACAACTCCATCTAAAGGGAAACAGCCCCCTCTGTACATTGCCCCCACTCCCCTCACCTCCCTATCCCCCAGCCACAGCTGACTGGATCAAGGGGTGGGCACCATCCACAGCTGGGCTGCAATGATTTGAATGGCCTGACATAAAAAGATGAACTAGACTGATCAGATTTTTCTCTCGGGAATTTGGGAAAGGGAAACAGAGAGCCCCAAGCCATTAGGGGAAATGGAAGCCGTGACCATAGAGGACAAGTTGAGGCCAGGTGGCTTGATAGGCAAGGAAAGGCAAAGTCATGAGGACATGTGCTGTGGGAGAGAAGAAACTGGAGGAACTGTGCGAATGGAGACAGAATCTGTGCAGGAGTGGCTTGCTGCCCTAATTAAAAAGGAAAGAGAGGCACCTCGGTCCCTGTTCCCCAAGTCCAGCTCTTTTGAGAACAACTATCTTCTTCTTGGATTATCAGTTAGGACTTTTTGGTTTCAAATGAAAGAAAATCCAACATAAATGGGCTTAAACACTAACGGTATACATCGACTCATACAATGGAAAAGTCCAAAGATACTTCAAGCTCAGCTTGATCCAGCAGCTCAAATGATGTCACATGTGACCCAACTTCTTGTACAGTTCCTCTGCCTTGCCTTTTGCAGTATGGGTTTCATCCTCAGTCTCCACTCTGTGCCCTTCCCCAGCCTGGGCCACTCTAGACTCTTCACTCATGGTGTCAAAATGGCTGCAGCAATGCCACACCTCACAGCTTCATACCAGTCTGTCTGCCATAGAGAGGGTGTCTGTTTCAGTAGCTCCTTCAGCTTCTGAAATGCTATCTCTTACTCCTTATCCTTAATTGCATTTTGGCCAGGGGGATTGGCTCCACTGACTGGGTGATACCCTTCAGCATCTGCTCTGTTTTCTCACCTGTAATAACAATATTTGAATGCTTGATATGTTCCAGGCCCTACATCACCCTTTACATGCATTACCACTCTTAATGCTCACAAAAGTCATGTGAGGAAGTTACTAGAATTATCCTCATTTTGCCAATGAGGAAAGGAAAGCTCAGAGAGGTTGAATGCCTTGCCCAGGGTCACACAGCCATCACATGGCAGAACCACTGATTAGCAGAAAAACCAAGAGCTGAAAGGGGTCTGTGGGATTCTGGAGACTGAGCTCTCAGCCTCTGTGCCCCTGCCTGTTGAGGGAGAATATTTGTCATTCCACCTCCTGTGGCTATCCTAGTGACCCAAATCTTTTGCTCAGAGGGAAGTATTTTGTCCACAGATTCTCAGGCTTCAGACCGAGTTTACGCAAAAGTCTTGCTCCCACCTCTGGGTTCCTCTAGACTTTATTATCCCTCTACCTGATCCGTTTCCATGGAAACTGCTGGGTTCCTGCATCCTTTTCATCCTGCTTTCTGGGAAGCAAGGCCAGCTCTCTGGCACTCCAGTAGCCAGGCCTAAACATTATAAAGACCAAAGAGGCAATATTTGGAAGAAATATTTCCAAGCAGAGGGAGGAACTGAGTGAGGTTTCTGATTTTTTTTTCTTTGATGTTCTCCAAAATAACACCAGGTGCTCTGAGCAGCTCTGCCAATTACCTCGGCCCAGTGAATACTGGCTGGGAAGTTGTTTGTCATCTGTTCTCCTGAATCTCACTGTCTCGCAGTCAACAGGCCTCCCTCCCTTCTTGGGGAAGCAATTCTGGGGTCTGAGGTGGAGGGCAAGTCTTCGTGCCAATCCTTGACACTGGACTGCAGCACTCACAATGCAGCTGGTGGGCTGGGGGTGCAAAACAGAGGATGGCACCCAATTTGCCCCTTATAGAGAAGGAGGAACCAACCATCAGCCCAACTCCTGAGCATCTCAGAAACAGTAGACATGATGTCTCACCCCTCACCACTAGGAGGTGCCC
Organism: Camelus ferus; assembly: GCF_009834535.1. Lineage (NCBI taxonomy): Eukaryota > Metazoa > Chordata > Mammalia > Artiodactyla > Camelidae > Camelus > Camelus ferus. Next base: position 48,192,405 of record NC_045704.1, on the reverse strand, counting down.
TGCAGCTCTGGGGGGTCAGGACATGGGAAGAACTTTGTATATATTGCCCAGGGACTTGGCACCTAGTCCACAAGGACTCCATATACCAGAGAAGCCATTTGTTCCCTATATCCCACCCCTGCCAGGTCTTGGTTTGGTGTTACTCTCTGAACTTTGGTTTCCTCATCTTGAAAATGGGCCCACTTCTTACAGTGATAGGCTAGTTGTGAGGACCTAACCAAGCAAGACACATTACAGCCCTCTTTGTAAAGTCATCTAAAGGTATCCTTCAGGTCATCATTATAGACCCCTCCAGGATCTATAACGAGAACCCCAGACATCTAAAAATAATTACAAAAATCTCAACTCATTGAGATATAAACATAAAAGCATTTTGTTTCTATAGTCACTGCTTTCAGATATGCTCATTGAATCTCTCCCCCATCCCTGAACCATTTCTGGATCCGAGTCTGTTTTCCTTCTCACGTTCAGGTATGTAAACTTGGTCAGGACCAGCTTAAAACTCCAGTCTCTTCTCCTATTCAAAGCTTTCCTCCTTCCCCCTTGCCAACAGGACAGGAGATGGGACAGCCTGGGCCTTCAGACAGCTCTAAGTCAGACACAAGCAGCAGTTCTGTCTTCACGCCAGGCCCGGACTCCAGAGTAGCGCAGGCATCTCCCATGACCTGGAAGAGTCTTCTGGAGTCAGCCCAACAAAGTATGGCTTCAGAGGAGCCACAATGCTGCACTTCCCAAAGACTAAGGCTCCTCCCTCTCCCCTACACAGCTTCTCCTTTCACAGCCCAGGACCTTGTTTGGAAGTGGAGGGCAGCCCAGCGGACAGGAGGTGCCTGGCTCCTGGGGAGAAGCTTTCCAAGTGGGGTACTCAGCCCCTTTTGTGCTACTATTTCAGAACAATAAGAAAAATTCCTACCATCCAATATTAATAATACTATCTATCTTTTAATTAAGCACTTACCTCTGCCAGGATTCTTGCTGGCTAAACCCTTGACTACGTTACACTGACGGTGGGCTACCAAGTATTATTATTACCTCTATTTTCACTAAAGTTCAAAGAGCTTAATTAGCTTGCCCAAGGTCTCAACGTGGGTTTTACACCTGCATCTGTCCAACCCCAGAGCAGGGACTTGTAATTCCTCACCATGACTGCTCCTGCAGGACTCAGCTTGGGGGCAAAGGGATTCAACTGGGCTCTGCAGCTCTCCCCAGGAGAGTCAGGGATGGGCCTCCCAGAAGGAGACTCCAAGCCTGCAGCTAAGATGAACGGTGCAGGGCTGTCCCAATTAGGGGTTTGGAAGCCACTGTGGTCACTCTGTGGTCCTACTCAGGCCCTCTCCCAGTCAAGCCAACATCTTCCCCCATCTCAGCAGCTCTGGAAAGTAGGAGGCATGAGCTCCACTGTCTCCTCCTCACCAGGTAAACCAAAGCATCAAGTAGGTACTGGTTTTGGTCTTTCGAGAGCCAGAGATGAGCTTTCTCACTGCAGACTCAGGCCAGAGGTGGGTGCAGGAGGTGAGTCAGAAGAGACCAGATGACACTGTCAGAGCTGGAAGGGGCTGAGCCTGGCTCCAAGGGGCTGGCAGTTCAGTGGTTAAGAGCTTGTGCTTATCCTTTCCCCTTGGCCTCACTCTGGAATTAGCCCCTCTAGAAGCCGTTAGCTACCACAGGGAGGGATGCTGGCCAAGGAATTTCTTGCCCAGCCAACCACTGCTGACCTGTGGCTCCACAAAGGATAGTGGGAGCATGAATTCATGTAATCCTCTGAACAATTCTAGGAGATAAACGTGCACGTTCCCATTTTGTAGAAGAGAACAATTGAGGCACAGATAAGTTATATAATTTGCCCAAAGTCACACAGCTTATTCTGGGATCCAAGTCCAAGCAGCCTGATTCTAAAGTGCCGCTCTTAACCACTGAGTAATCCTGCCTCCTTAGACCCAGTGGCTTTGGTGCATTCCTCAGCCCAGGACTCTCCTCTGTGCATGCAGGCCTGGACAGCTAGCTTCTTACTACTCCTTTTCTCTCCCACTGTTCGTGCAAGTAGCTCTAAACACATATGCCCTGGCAAAAGTTTGCCCCAGGCAAAAAAATCCAAGTGGTTTTAGAACCTTCACTCCGTGTTGCCTCTTTCAGGCTCACTCGGGGCTCGTCCTTCCCCGTGAGGGACAGCCTGCCCCCTCTGTCTTCTCCTGGTATTCCTCTCTCCCCTGGCGACCTCCTTTTCATTCTCACCTCCTTCCCTTTGGTCTCCCTTGGGAAGGCAGTTCACCTAACACTCATTAGCACATGCTAATGAGCATCAGTGCATTTCTCAGTCGCTCAGCAGGAGAGGAGAGAAAGGGGGGACAAAGCTGCCACTCTGGGGTTACAGTCCACAAAGACAGGACTCAGGCCACCAGGAAGAATGGTGAGGGAGTCCAGCCCCCAGCTTGGGGAGTCATGTTCATATCCGGGGGTCTGTACTCTCAGCAGCTGCTTCTGTCTTCCCCGAGACCAGCGCAGACCATTCCTATGACAGCGTGGGATCTTCTCTGCCCACCTGCCTAAACAAATTCCCACGATGTCGGTAGGTGGGTGTGGCTAAGGCCTGGTAGAGGAGGATCTAGTTCTGCGACTTTCTAAACAAGTGTCTAAATCCCCCAGAGCCTGGGCGAGGCAAGCATCAGGGAGTGGAGGGAGGTACTCAAGCGAGGGCAATCACCAACACCCCAAGAGGGGACAGTGGAAGCCCCTCCTCCACTCCCATCCGGATCCTCCCTGGGGGTCGCTGTTTCCAGCTGCCCCCAGTAAAGCCTAGGGAACACTCGGCTTGTCTCCAAGACTGGGACCCATGAGATCATGGAAAGAGCCCGGCTGGGCAAGTCATTTGGTCATTTAAAGTCTTAAGTCCCCTTATCAGAAAAGCGGTCCCTAGTCTTCCTGCTATGAAAGGGCCAGACGAGAGGAGGCATGAGAGCGTCTTAGTGAACTCCGAAGTCGAGGTGCTAAAGACTTGTTAAACTTATATTATTATTACTACTGGTGGTGTTGCTGTTACTACTGTTACTATTATTGTTGCTGCTAGTGATGATATGCGGTGGCTGCACTCAAGATGATCAGAGAGAAGGAGAGGGAAGGCAAGGATAGCCTCTCTTCCCTTTGCACCCGAAAGCCTCTGTTTCCCAGGTCAGGAGCGGGCGGGGGTCAGCGCAGACCGGCGCCCCTACCCCGCGAACCCCTGCGGAGTCCCTGGGCGGCCGCCGCCCGGCGGAGACCCAGGCTGATTCTCTGAGCGCGCGCGCCCCCTGCTGGCGGCCAGGCGCGGGCGCAGCCTCCGAACTGTATATAAAGGCAGCGTGGCGCGCAAGAGCTGGCCGAGTGCAGGAGCGAAGCCGGCGCGCAGGGAGAGCGCGGTGCTGCCTGAGGTCTAAGAGCGGCTCGCCATGGCTGGCCCGCAGCAGCAGCCCCCTTACCTGCACCTGGCCGAGCTGACGGCGTCCCAGTTCCTGGAGATCTGGAAACACTTTGACGCAGACGGTCAGTAGAGCTCCCAACTTGTCTGCCCACTCAACCCCAGGGGACCTGCGGTGGAAGGAAGGGGGCAATGATGATGCAGGCAGGTGTAAGATTGCCCCAGAGGGTGTTCTGGCCACCGAGACAGCTGAGGTCGAGTTTGGGAGACACCCGGCTGCCCGGGTGACAACTGTCAGGAACTTTTCTTTCCTGACAGAGATGACAGAGCCCATCAGCTTTTGCAGCCTCATTCTGGGCAAGTTGGAGCTTTCCCAGGGAGGAGGCCTCGGCAGACAAGGCTCCCTGTGACTCCCCCTGCCATCTTATCTTCCCTGCCTTTCCCTTCAAGGTAACATCCTGCCTTCAGCGGCTGCTGCCACAGATCTCAGAAGCCCATTCATTTCTTCCCTCAAGTTTCCCTGTTGAAAAGCAGCATAGCCCTGTGGCATCCTGGGGGCTGGGGCAAGCTAGTGGGGGTCTTGAAGGGGGTCCTCCCCAGCCTGTTTGGTGAGAACAAGAGCAGAAAGGGTATCGGGTTTTAGCATCCCCTGGGCTTCCTCTGCTCATTTTCCGTCCCTCACCGGCAAGCAGATCCCACCCACAGCAGCAGTGGGTGTGGTGGGGGGCAGGTTTTGGTGCCAGCCTGATATGTTCCTTCACGGTGATAATCCTGGGTGCTTTGGGTGACTCCTGTCTCTGGGTCGGGGGAGGCATAATCTTAAATGCTTCAGTGACCCACCCTCTGCTCTGCATGGTCTTGACACTGACTCACCCAAAAATTGAGGGCTGGGCTGAATGATGTTTGGAACCTCCAAGCACTGGGGTTCCAAGGGTCTATGATGGTCTGACTCTGACATAAATAGGACAACCCCCTGCCACCTTGCTTTAGAGGCTTCTGATATCACTGGAGACTTTCTCTCCACCACTCCAAAAAATTAAGTGATCTGATTTCCTTCTCAGAGGTCCTGGCTGGGGTGGGCAGCCAAAATGTTCTGGCATCTATGACCACTGGCAGGGTGGTGGCCCAGAGATTTTATCCTGGGATTGGGAGCTTGTGGGGGGATGGAAGCCAGAGGGAGGGTCAGGTGGAGACTCTCTCTAGTCTTCTCCCTTCCCTTTCTCACCTCGGCTGGGTGGGTGTAAAGGTGCCTAAACAGAGGCTGTCTGCCCAGCATGCTATGGAGAGGCACAGGTTAGTGTCTGGGTATAATCTTGAGTGAAGTTTTGTTCCCTTGGAGCCAACTGAGAAATCTAGGAGTGCAGAGAACTGGGCATGTGACACCTAGATTAGGACTGTGATTTGCCTATGAATTACTGGAGGAGATGGGTAGATTGCTAAATCTGTAAAATGGGGCTGAGGAGGGGTTGTACTTCCAAGCCCCAGCTCATGCCATAAAACTCCCTTGGGAGAAATGGCTGTGAGAAGATCACAGCCTCCCCACATTCCAGATGACATGCACATTCCCTAGGGATGCTCCTGCCAGTTTATCTGCACTAGAGACTTGAGTGATTCAAGGAAAGTTACCAAGTGGCCAAGGTCATGCCACCGGCCTCCTGCCAGATGAGTCAGCTATAAACAGAGGACTCCACAGTTCCACTCTCCCCCTCTTCTCGTGGGGACAACAAATAGCACTCTCGATAATCATGCAAATCCTCACATTTGTCTGAGACTCTGTACTTTTCAAAACACAGTTGCACCTTCTTGAGTCCTGCATGGCGAAGCTGTGGGCAGATTATCATTCTCCTTGTGCAGCTAAGGGAACAAACTGTGACTTCTCTGAGGTCAGGTATCGAGGTGGTGGCGGGGACTGGTTCCTGGCCAGCACTTATTCCCCAACTCTGGACACTCATGGAAGAGCCCCCCACCCAGCCTCGGAGGTGATGGGCAGTTCCTTTAATACTAGAAAGGGGTCCTAGATGTGGCTAGAGCATAGCTAAGCTAGAACTAGACCCAAGAGTCTTTAAAGACCCCCAAAGCCATTGTACCTGCTCCTATATGAAAGAGGAGCTAGATTGCTTCTTGGTTCCTCCCGGTGTCCCATTGCCCTCTCTGGTCACTGCTTCAGGGAAGTCCCAAGGACGGACCATGGACCTCACAGAGAAGGAAGGCAAAGAGGACTAAAATGCCAGAGATGGCACAGAGGTGATTTAGGAAAATGAGGATACAGCCAAATTGGAATTCCACTGAAGGACCCAGGATTGAGCTGTGGGTCACCCTGCTCTGGACCTTTCCTACCTGTCCCCTCCTGAACTCCCAAGGCTGCCAGGGAGCTCCTCCCCACCCCCCAAGGTGCTCCCTGCCCTAGCTGGGCCTCCTTCCTACTAACTCCATCTTCTGTTTTCATCTTGGGGTTTCTCCCCAACTCCAAGAATCCCCCTGCCACTCACAGAGTTAAAGAGCTCTGGGAAGACTCCTTTGCAGCTCACTGGGTCTCTGGAGTGAGCTCACTGGAGCCCAATTAGCCACGGGCAACAGGTAGAGGGAGCCCCACCCTTCTGGACTAGTAAACAGAGACTAGGAAGCTGCAGGAGGAGCTGGATTCCGAGGAGAGTGAGGATGGGGCAGGGGATCTGACCCTAACTCAGCTCATTTCTAAACAGGAGGAAGAGTCATCATCCTGGTGACTTTTGCCCAGAGTTTGATTATCTTCAGAATGATCATAAGCCTTGTGGTAGAGGAAGGAAGGAGCAGGTGTCTGGAGAGGGGGAAATTGGGACTAAAAGAGGCAACATTCTTTTCACAAGATCACATGGCCAAGTGAGAGGGTGGGGGGAATCCTATCTCCTAGTACCCCCCCCAACTCCTCCTCAGCAGTCAAACAAGGTCATGCACTTGGAAGGGTCCAGGTGTCATCTCTTAAAGGCAGAATTATGGAAGACGGCAGCTAAGGGTACCCTAGGAGCCAAGTGGGGCCTGGGCTCTTCCACGTATCACCTCCAGGCTCTGAGTGACCCTTACGTGCCCAACATGTCTGGGCCCACTGTTCTGTTGTTTCCTGGTCACTCCTTTGTCAGAAACTTTCTCACTCCCAGATCCAGGGGTCAGAGCGATGCCCAGCTCAGAATTCACACTGGCCTCTCTTTGTGGTTCTAAGCATACGGCCACCAGGCCCCTATTCTGCTAACGACCAGTAGGTCAGTGAGGAGCCAAGTTTTGCCCTGAGCCTTTGCTACCCTTTGGATGCAACTGCAAGTAGGGATGTCTTCTTTCCCAGAGGCCAGCAGACACTCACAGGACCACAGAGAGAATCCCACTCACTCCAAGAATCTATCCTACATGGATATACTTGTACATGTGCATAAAGTTCCATCAACGAGGGGGCCTATTACCGAGTTCTTCGGAATACTGAAATTTTGAGAAAGAATGTGCTTCCTTAGGGAACAGAAAAATAAATCCTGCTAATCTCTACAGTGGAATATTATACAACCAATGGAGCTTTTGTCTGACATGGAAAAATGTCCATGATGCATTATTAAGATTTTTTTAATTGTAGCAGGACACTATTACAGTGTGAACCCATTTTTGCTATTAATGAAACATGTATGCTGGAAAATATTTGAAAGAACAGAACAGTAGTGGTCCTCTCTGCAGAGTAGATGATGTCAAATTAAAAGGCCTTTTTTCCTTTAACTTTCTAAGTTAATTTCCACAGCGTTTGAAATTTTACAAGAGCATGTGTTCCTTGTATACTCAGAAAAACAAAATAACTTTATGGGCACCTTCCTCTTGTCGTCAAAAGACATATATATAAGCTGCAGGTGTGGGGACCTGCAGTCTTCTGAGCCTTTTTCTGCCTCCAGGTGGCCATGTTGATGCAGTGGGCTCTCAAAGCCATGCACAGGGACGGAGCTTTGTTCCTTATCCATGTGTCCTCGAGGACTTTGACAATTAGTGACATGAAGGACCACGACGAGTGAGGAAGGCCCTTCCCAGTCTTCCCTCCTCTGCCCTCTTATACCCAGTGGTAATAACAGAAAGCATCCTCCAAACCCACCCATCACAGGGGCCACTGGCCAGACCCAGGGTACCCCGGCAGGCTCTCCCAGAGCACGAGTTACTGCTGAGTTTGTGTCCCTGGTCGGGGAATGGGAGGAAGGCTGAACAGCAGGTGGAGAGAGGTCTGTCTGTGCTGGAATTCTAAAAGAAGGTTTTTGGAATACTAGAAAGACCTGCCCAAACAGGGTTGCAAAAGCTCCAGTATATATTAAGCATTTACACAAATAGTGCAACTGTTACTATGCAATACAACTGTGCTATTCATAAGATAATTATAGGATTTATAAAAATGATTGCTTCTCAGCACATTAAAGTCGGACAGGACTGGTGCCTGGAACCAAGGTCAAAGTTGTCCGAGTGAGGCTTCCTTTTAACCCTGTCTGCGTTTCTCTGTGGGGTCCTTGTGTCTCAGGCATGTCAGGACTGCGCGTTCTTCGGGAGCAGCCTCCTGTCCCACCTGCGGTAAGCCTGAGGACTAAGTCCCCCACCTCACCTCCACTTTCACCCCCAAGCCCCCCTCTTGTTTTGCCAGCCCTGCACCGGGTGCCCTCTGCAAGCATCTCATGCCCCACGGCCCAGCCTCTCGGAGGGTGATTGCACCAGCCAAGGCAGGGGTGGAGTGGAGGGGGTGGCAGCTGCATCTGAGAAGAGCTGGGGCTCCCTGGGGAGGCAGCTGTGGGGCGTTTTCACAAACAAGCCCGCCTCACCAGGGCAGCCACCAACCCGGCGATCCCACATCCCTGCCCTACTCCTTGTTTATCCCCTTCTAGACTTCAGCAGTTTCACTAGCTGATCCCCTGGGGGAGGTTCCCAGGGCTAAGGAGACCCCTTTGGGAAATCTCTTCCAATGCCCAGGGAGCCAGAATTAATAGAGCATGCAGGCGTGAGGCTCTTCAAGAACTGGGCCTCCCCAACTCTGGCCCCAGGGGGGTCTGTCCTGGCTGATTGCATCAGATCCCGCCTTTGCCCAGCCGGTCCCAGCTGGGGCCTCTGGCTTCAGCCCTCTCCGCCCCGCTCTTTGGCTCTCTGCTCTCTCCCCTCCTCTGTCGCCCAATCTGCCCCATCCTTCTGGCCTCCTCCAAGCCTGGGAATCGGCCCAGCATTAGGCTACCAGATGTCCACGGGTTCAGGGGACCCAGGCCAGCTCCGGGGCCATTGTTGCAGAAGCAGCATGGCCCAGAAACACAGATGAAAAGTCAAGTGTCTGAACATTCATCCAGTAGCTGTTCGCACTGGGTTTTTCCCTTCAGGAGCCACCAGGAGAAGTGTGCGCATGTGCGTGTGTGTATGTGCGTGTGCATGTGTGCATGTGCGTGTGCGTGTATGACTGACAAAGAGAAAAACCAATACAAATACAGATATGAGCAGAGCCTGAATAGAAGGAGAACAGGCTGTTAGCTGGGACTGACTCTCTCTCCCCTCAAACTCCTCTCTAACACGACGCCAGTAACACCCGTTTGCTTACGTGGCAGAGTCCTGAAGACCAGACAGGGTGGAGAGTGGACAGCTCTTTGTAAATGGTGTGCACCATGCCAAGTACTATTAATGCGGGAGCAGAGCTAAGGAAGCCAATTTCTTGCCCTAAAGGGTGGTATCTGGCCCACAGGAACTCGTACTGGAGGGTAGAGGGCTATTTGCCCTTCCATGAATTTGGACAGCCAGGAGGCCTGGCCTCATGAACACCTTCTTGTTTAGTTAACAAAGAGTCTGAAACTGCATAACTTCCCTCCTTGGTTTTCTCCAAACTCCACATCACAGATTAACACAGACTGGTGAACACCACACCGCCGTGGCCCTAAGCCCGTGCTTCTCAAACTTGAGCACCCAGAGGGGCTTGTTCAAGAACCGATTTTCTGGGCCTCATTCCCAACAATCCTAATTCGGCAGGTCTGGGGTGGGTCTGGGAATCTGCATTTCTAACGAGCTCCCTGGTGATGCTGACACCATCAGGCCCCAACCACTCTTGAACAGCGCTGGTCTAGGCCCCCCGTGTTCAGAGAGGTGCCGTCACTTGTCAATAGGGAACCCTGGTCTACCATCTCGGGGTGCACACCAGCCAGCCCCCCACCTCAACTTCGAATGTGAAGCCAAAGGCACAGTCTCTCTAGGGAGGAGGCGCTCACGTTCAAAAACGGTGGTTCTCCAAAGTTCACGCTCCTACGTTGTTAAAATACGTTGTTAAAAGTCCTGGCTGAGCAGCTCTGGGGTGGGACCTGGGATTCTGCATTTCCAACAAGCTCCCAGGTCATTCCAAACCTACTGTTCCACAGACCACTCTTGGAACGGCAAGTCCTCATACTCCAGACCTACCTAATTAGAATCTCCATTTTAATAGGCTCCCTAGGTAATTCCTGCACACCTTAAAATTTGAGACACACTGCTCTAAAATAGTCCTTTACCCTGACTGCATGTCAGCATCACCTGGAGAGCTTTGAAAACATGCCCACGAGACATTCCCACCCCTCCAATTAAATCAGACGCTCTGGGGGTGGGGCCCCAGGCAGTGGTGCTGTTTTAAAAGTTTCCCAGGTGATTCTAACACACAGCCTGGGCTGAGAACCTGGACTCTGAAGCTTTAGTCATGCTGGAACTCTTTGGCCCAAAGGGTTTACAGCCATGGATTGGTTTGGAAGAACTTAAGAGCATAGGGTATAAAAATGCTGTTTACCATTTATGTTGGATTTTACATTTTTCCAGAATGCTTTCCCAGTCTTACCTTGTATGGCTGTCATAATGGCTATAAAGCTTTGGGTTTTTTGTTTTTGTTTTTCAAAAGGATAAATAGTTTTGAGAGTAAATAGTTATACCAATTTTAGAGATCAAGAAACTGAGGCTCCAGGAGATTGACTTCCTTGACAATGCATGGACAGTCACAGAGCTGGTGGTAGAATTACCCTTCTTACTGAGGTTCCTCTCACCTGTTCAACTCTCAGAAAATCTGTACACACAAATCTCAGTGAGAAATAAGCCCCTTTCCACTGTGGGGCAGGGCATACTTCAGTCAAGGCTTTCCAAGTGTCTGGTCAGATTAATTGTAAAGTGTTGTCTCACTTTACATTTGGGCAAATTGAGGCACAAAGGGGATGAAGACTAGGATAAGGAAGGATGCAGGGTCCCTGACTCCACCCAGCCCCATCTCCCTAATGTTCACAGGATGTGGTTTGATACTGAGGTTGGGGGTGATGGTTGCTATGGTAACCTTATGGTCCATCCTATTGGTAATCATAAGGATGATAACTACATCCTGATCAATGCCCATCACATGAGAGTTGCATGGTGGCCAGTCACCCCACCCACTGTAAGAGGGTCAGAGGAAAAGCAAACCACTTGCCCAGTGCTGAAGTCTACCCTGGAAGCAGGTGGGCCAACCTGTCCCCCGCTCCCCGCCTTGGATAATAGGTGCCTCCTGGGTGATGGGTGGGGAGTTGCCCTGAGGGAAGCCAAAATAGCAAAGACCTTTCCTCCCTGCAGCCCCTGCTCTTGGGGAACAGGCCTGTATCTAAAGTTGGCCATACCTCCCTGAGCTCCGGCCACGATGTTGAGCAGTTGTTCAGCTCAGAAAATAAAGACTTGTGGGAATGAACCACAGAGATTGTGGCAGAATCTCTGGCATGGCAAGAGGGGTTCATCCAGTCTCTGGGAGCCTCGGGCTGCCCAGGCTGCTCAAGCTAGATTCAGGGAGGAGCTTCTTTCCAACGGGGAACTAGCCCAGCTCCTGTCCCCCCTCCCTGCCTCTGCTAGGACTTCTCAGTGAGGCCTTCCCTGCCCACCCTGTCCAAGTAGCCCTGGTGGGTAATTTCAGCTGCCTCCTAAAACCCTCACGAAACAGACTCACACCCACTGACTCACGTGTCTGCCCAGCCCTGGCCCAGGCCCACCTCGGAGGCCTCTGCTACGTGGAACACCAGTGCATGCTCTCAGTGTGAGCTCTTGCTCCTCACCGCAACCCCAGCCTTGGGCTTCTGAAGCTGCCCCTGGACCCAGAGCTGAGCTCAGCTTCCTGCCTGAGAAATAGAAGAACAGCCTGATCACTGCAGGGAGTGACCGGGGAGAGAAAAGTACTCACTCCTCCAACTCAGAGGCACCATCACCTGGACAACTGTCTTTTTGCCTAGAAAGCCCTTCCTCCCTCCCCTCCTCACTCCCCCACTCCAGCTGGCTCGCAGGCTGTGAGCACACATGCATGAAAATTCCAGCTCTCCTGAGAGGCTTAGCAGAACATCCTAGAATAAAAATGACCACTCTAGCCGAGGGGGCAAAAGGGAACTCAAGTCTCGTCCCCCCACCCCCACCCCGGCGCAATTACAATCCTCTCTTTTCCCTGCAGATGAAAATACATAATGTGTCACATGATTCTCTCCACACACTATTTATTGTGGCATCTCCCCCACTAGAAGGCGCCGCTAAGGTTATTCATTCCACAGACCTCAGAGCACCCCCTGCTCATCACTGCAGTGGTGGCCTCCCGTGTGCCTGATTCCTGTGATGACCCCCTCCGGTGCCCCTATCCCATAGGAAAGATGCCCTACCTTTCTCTCCACTCTTACCTTCTGCATTATTCCCTGGAGCTGCCCTAACAAAGTACAACAAGCCAGGTGGCGTAAAACCACAAAAATGTATTCTCTCACAGTTCTGGAGGGTTGAAGTCCAAAATCAAGGTGTTGGTTCCAGGCTCTGAGGAGTAATGTGTTCCACGTCTCTCTCCTGCCTCCTGGTAGTTGCAATCCACAGTCCTCCTTAGCTTGGAGATGCGTGACTCTAATCTCTGCCTCTGTCTTCACGCAGCCTTCTTCCTTGTGTCTCTGTCTTCACATGTGCTTCTTAGAAGGACACCAGTCATTGGATTTAGGGCCCACCTCATCTGGTATGACCTCATCTTAACTAATTACATATGCAAAGGCCCTATTTCCAAATAAGGTCACATTCTGAGTTCCAGGTGGACATGGATCTGGGAGGACACTCTTCAACTCAGTACATCCTCCTACCCCGAAGACCCAAGTTCTGACTCTGACTTCAATTTGCCCTAGTGACCATGGCTTGCCACCTGGTGACAAACCTCAAGGTTGATGACCTGTTGTCCCCTGTCATCTCCAGTGCCTGCTGCCTGCCCACCTGGTTATGGACAGACAGCTCCCAGCTCCTGCTCCCTCTGCTGGAAGGCCCAGCAGCTGGTCCCTCCCAGTATTCTCTGACTACTGAATGTATACCCCGAAGACAACATGGTTATTCATCCTGGATCTCTATGGTTGCAAATGCCCAGAGGGCAAGACCCACATCCCTAACAGTCCAGGGCTGGCCCACATACCTGCTTGATGACCAATGAGAACTACTTATCTGTGAAGCCCCTGACTTCCCACCCCACCCAACTACCATAAGTCTTACTACTTAGCTCTGAGCATCATGGCTTTTTTTCTTTGCTATCTTTGCAGGAAATGGGTATATTGAAGGTAAAGAGCTAGAAAACTTTTTCCAAGAACTGGAGAAGGCAAGAAAAGGCTCTGGCATGGTAAGCCCACCCCTCTCTCCTATTGTTCGGGATTTTCAGTCATCCTGATTATGGCTTTGAGCATTGTCTGTCCTAGATCATGCATTTCATCAGCGGGCCTGACATCTCTGGTCTTGACCCTTAGGGTTTTTAAAAATTAGAATACTCCCTCAAAAGAGTACCTTACCTCACTATCTTTGGGTGTCTGGGATGGAGGGGTGTTCATGGGCATCAGGGATTGATGAACCCTCCAAAACTGCAGAACTCTGTATTTGTGTATGTGTGTATAAAAAGTGTTTTCTTAGGGAAGAGTCTATAATCTATCTAAGACGCTCGGGGGTTCGTGACTCAAGATTGGATGCCTAGTGGGTTTCAACTGCCTTTATTTAAGACTGGAGTTTTTCAGCCTCCGCACTACTGACATCTGGGGCCAGATGACTCTGTCATGGAGGGGCTGTCCTTGGCATGGTAGGATGGTAAGCAGTAACCCTGGCCTCTACCCATGAGATGCCAGTAGCATCCCTTTTAAATTGTGACTATCTCCAGACATTGCTAAATGTCTCCTGCAGGGGGTGTAGAATGATCCCAATGAGAGAACCACTGTTCTAGGCTGACAGGCTGGAACTTCGGCAGAGACCTAGAAGAAAAATGAGGATTGCTCCAAACCAAGTATCTGAACCAGACTGTACTGGTTGACCTCGTGTGTGATGTCAGACTGCCCTTCCTGGCCTGCCCAAAGTGGCTCCAAGTCACATCCCAGCCCCTTAATGGCAGGCACATTGTTCCCGCTGGTGTCAACCTGGCACTACTGAGTTCACTAAAGCCTTTTGGGGGAGCGTCTGAAATACTGAAAACATAAGGTGATTAGAGCTAGGGTGCTGTGACTTCCGTGTCTGGTTCTCAAATATATGGAGTCAGACCCATTCTCTCCCATCAGCTCCCAAGGGTCCTTGGTGGGGGGTGGGAGGTCTCTCTACTCTTCCATGCTGCATGTCTGTTGGCCAATCCACTGCTCATTAGCAAGTCTTTGTGGAGCATTTTGGGAGATGAGTCATAAATCCACTGGTGAGCACCTGGTCTAAAGCTTGGCAACCCACCCCAAAGAAGAGGGCGTCAAGTGATGGGCTTAAGTGATGCAGGTGATTCATGGGTTTGTTTATTAACAGTCCCCCATCACCCTCATTACTAGGATAATGAAGCCTGGATCACAGAAAGCACAGGCTTCACAACTGGTTCTGGGCTCACGGGATAGACAGAGGAATGTGTTATTATGAAAAGCTTCAAATCTGAAATACTTCTCTCAGTCATTCCCTTCCTCAGATGGCATCAGGTGTGATTTTCTAGTCTATCAACAACCATCTCAACTAACATCATCCCAGACTGGTTCTCAGAGCAGCTGCTATGTGGGAGAAAGAAAACTGGCCTTGGAAAGCAGGAGCCATGAGTTCAAATTCTGACGATTTTAACGGGTGACCTCAGGAGAAGTCACTTCATCTCAGCCTCCATTTGTCTGTAAAATGGGACTAACCTCATGGGGACTGCTGTGAAAATTAAATAGGACAGCCACACTTATGATAAGGGCCTAGGATCATTCCATGCACATTTGTAAATGTAAAGCAATGCATATTCATAAACAAATAAATGCTAGTAAATGACCCCAGTTCCAAAGGTAAAAATAAAATAAAAACCAAAAACCAAAAACGAAAAAATAAACAATAGAAGGGATTCAGAAAAGACTCTAAGAATTGGTAGAATTCCCCTTGGCCCAATCCTAGTAAACACATAACCCACCAGAAAGTCATCAGAAAAGCAAAGCAGCAGCATCAAATGCCAAGTTGATTCATCATTGATTAGGGATAAGGAAGAGCTCGTTAATGCAAATAATTAATCAGCAGCACCCCAAACCAAGAGAAGTTCTGACAACTTCAAAAGAGCCCTAGATATAAGTTAGGTGATGGCCCAAATGAACTTTTGAAGTTCTTTGCCTTTTTAGCAGTCACATTCACCTAGTGGACTATTTAAATGACACCTTGGCTTATGAAGACATTCTCTTCACATTCTTCCAGGCATAAAATCAGAGTGAAAAATATTTTGGAATTGCCAGTTCATCTTTAGAGAGGAAAATGAGCAATTCACCTTGCTCTAAGCAGAACCCACTGGGGGCCACTGGAATAAGGTGGACTTATTAGAAGCTGCCTTAGTAAAATGTTGGAGCCTGAGCTCTCACATCCCAGTGATGGGAACAGTCCTCACCCTTCTGACAGGGTTGTGGTTTAATCCGTCTCAAAGGCAAAGGGGCATGTTTAATTACATGGTACAGAGCATGTCCACATGTCCTGTTCCCCTCTGAAAATTATGTGAATGAGCCTTGAAGAGAAGTTAGATTTGGAGGGACCTGGGAAAATCTGGGTGCATCCCTGATTACTCAGAGCACTGGCTCGACCTGGTTCCATACCTGCGTATTTGGGGCATAAAGTGCTTCCCCACCATTGCTGCATCGAGAGGGTGAGAGAGCCATGGTTCTCAGGGGACCCAGAGCACAATCAGCACCCTTTATCTTTCTGCAGATGTCAAAGAGTGACAATTTTGGGGAGAAGATGAAGGAATTCATGCAGAAGTACGACAAGAATTCAGATGGGAAAATCGAGATGTCGGAGGTGGGTCCTACTGTCCTGCTAAGAGCTAAGTGAGAGGGGACTACAATCACCTGTGCCGCTTCCATGTACAAGCATCCTTCTAGAGACCTGAAAGAGGTGGCAGTCTTACAGCCCCACTCCCACCCCCACCCCCAGCACCTAGGCTGATCAAAGAGAACAGATGGGTCTTTTTCTTTGTCTCACAAGGAAACAGGAAGCAACAAACACTAAGACAGGGATGAAGACCTTAAATGCTCTCAGGGTCCAACAGGTGTTGTAAATGTGTGATTACCTCAACTTAAGACAGAAGACAGGGTGAAGACTGGGGGACAGGACAGCCCATGCCCCACCTAAGGGCATCCAAAGGTGTGTGTGGGTATATATTCATATGTGCATAGATATATACAAATTGTTAAAAGATAAATGGAGGCATATCAAAAATTGTAAGAGTTTGAGCAAAGATCAATTTGAATGGGCAGTACCAAACTAGAACTAGTTAGGGACACTCCACCAACAGGAGCTAAGGGAAGGACTTTTATAGAGACGAGACAGAAGCAAAGCAAGGAAATCATTTGACTGGCTATCACCTAAGTGGTTGCATTATGCACGAAAGCCTAGCTGGCTGCTTTGGCTGTTTGTTTAGATTTTGGTTTCCTTACGTGGGCTATTAAGGCATCAAGGCCACCTCAGTCTAATGGCTTCCTTGTGTAATTTTACAATTTGCATATACACACATACTTGTGTCTTGGTCTAACCAAACACCTCTGGCAATCAGTTTGCAGACCATAATCCAGTGGTCCAGAATGATCATGGCGGCACACAAAGGAGGGCATCGCTCCTCTCAGGGTGGGCTAGTTGCCATGATGCTTAGGTCAGTGCTCAGGAAGCAGAGACTGAGACAGAGATTCAAGTGGGCAGGATTTATTGAGGGAGAAGTCCTCAAGAGAAGGGAAGAGAGAACACAGGGAAGGGCAGAAGAAGTGAAGCAAGGATATGGTCTCAGCTGGAGCCTAGCCTTGATCTCAGTGTGGGGGCTCCAGAGTGTGGATTGTGCCACAGAGTTGGTCCCACCTCGAAGCAAGAGCTAGGATGGTCCTTTGTACCCCTGTGTTAATCAGGCCGTGGTTGCAGGCTGTCCCCTGCAGGGTGAAGGATGCAGGGAGGATGGCTGGGCAGCCCTGGTTTGATGGAGGGCATTTCTCCAGCAGGGGGCAGCTATGAGCCACTAGCAGTCAACCTTCACAGCAGCTGAGGGATGGCCAACCGCCCAGGTAAAGGTGATGTGGGAAAGGCACCAAGAGCATCCACTCTCGTTGCCTCAACTGCAAGTCTCAAATGGCCTTAAACCAGGAGTCGGCAGGCTTTTTCTGTAAAGATCCAGACCATGGTCAACGTTTTAGGGTTTGCAAGCCATGCAGTCTCTGTCACAACTCTTCAACTCTGCCACTGTGGCACAAAAACCACCACAAACAATATGTAAATGAAGGGCACTGCCATGGCCCAATACAAGTTTATTTACAGAAACAGGCTTCAGGCCAGGTTTGGCTCTTGGGCCACAATTTACCAACTTGTGGCTTAAACTCTGAGAGGCTCCTAAAGAGAAAGGCCATGGGGAGAGTTGGCTCCTGGTGAAGGAGGCCAGGTCTCCAGCCCTGCTTCTCTGCAGTTCTCTTGGTTCTGTTCTCTAAAACGGCTTCATCCTCAGGCTCACACATAGCAAGCTGGCCGCAGCAGTTTCAGGCATCACATCCAGACACAGCCACGCCCTGATGCAGAAAGGACCCATCTCATGTGGTCCCTGAGAAGAGCAAGGAAACCTTTCCCATAAGTACCCTCAGCAGACCTCCCCTCACATCTCATTGGCCAAGACTAGGTCACATGCCTATGCATAAGCCAATCACTGGCCAGGGAAGTGGGATTAGCACAGTTAGCTGAGACTAGTTAGGATTTACCTATGACTCAAGTATGCTGGGAGCAGAGAAGAGGGGGAAGGCCAGCTGGGTGTGCAGCCAACAGTGTTTGCTTCACAAGAGTATTTGTATTTTTTTTAAAAATCAGATTTGTTGTGGGATAATTTACATACAATAAACAGCATTGATTTGAAGTGTAAAATTCCACGAGTTTAGACAGTTGTATATTGTAATCACCACCGCAATCAAGACACAGCATTTCGATCACCCCTAAAAGGTTCCTCTGCCAGGTGCAGGCCATCCTGCACCGGCAACCACCAATCTCAGATTAGTCTTCATTTTCTAGAATTGTGTATATGTATATATGATCATATATATATATATATGATCATCTGTTAAGTATTGAGTCTGAATATTTGCATCTTAAAATGACACCACTTTCTGTCCCTCCAGCTGCTTCGACCTGAAAGTCTGGGGTGACCCAGAAGCATCCTTCTTCCCCATTGCAGGGCTGTTCTCAAGGAAGGAAGCAAAATGGAGCAAAATTTGACTCCCACGCTGCCTTGCCACTGGCTATTTTCCATCCTTCCTACAGGAAAGTTGGTCTGCTCCCTGGCCGGGCTCTCCATAATGTAACTGTCCCTCTCTGACCCCCACAGCTGGCGCAGATCCTGCCGACCGAGGAGAACTTCCTTCTGTGCTTCAGGCAGCACGTGGGCTCCAGCACTGAGTTTATGGAGGTGAGACCAAGATGCTGGCTTCTGTCTTACACATTGGGACCTGCCTTTCTCTCATGTTCAAAGCCAAGCCCACCCAATGGCTGGAAATGGTCCCTGAAAGACACTAAACCCCTTCTGAGTAGCTCAGCTACTCCATGGGCCAGCAGCATCCATGTCACCATCACCTGGGTGCTTGTTAGAAATACAGAGTCCCTGACCCACTGACTCAGAATCTGCATTTTAGCAAAATCCCCAGGTGATGTGTGTGCACATTAAAGTGAGGGGAATAAGGTGAGAAGTAAGCATGGGTGAAGTTCCTTTGGGAAATAACGTGTACACACTGGCTCCCATTTGGGGGATTTGTCATAGATATTTGCATATTACAGGCTCTGAGAAATCCTGCAGTAAAGAGATTTGTCTCACTCAGTTTGCCTCCAGACTCTCCTATACTTTCTTCTCACTCAATAGCATTGTGTCCCTGGAAGTCCCAGTTCCAAGGAGCCTTTGTGGGAAGGATGGATTTACATACCATCCTAAAGCTGAAAAAGATAAGTGAGAATTCCAGTTTCCAATATCTTCCAGACTTGATCTCAGACTGTGGTCTGGGCTTCCCTGCTCACCTTTAAAATGGACATGGTCGTCTTTGCAGTAGCAATGCTTTCAGGTTCTCACATGAAATAGGACATCCAAATTCATGTCTTTTGAGTAATATTCAACCAATAGACTGAACCATATGAAACTGCTCCTATTTAAACAGTCTTTATTTACAAAAATTGGAAACTCTATATCGTCTAACCAAATACATTACTAATGCTGATGCCCAGCAAACCACGAATTATCTTTTGCTATTTTGGGGGGGCTCTGCATCCTAGCCATTTAATGTATGTGTCTCTCAGGGTAAAATTCAACCAGTACCACCCACCCACCCACCCCTGCACACACACTGCCTGCTGTGATAAACAGTGACTGGCCTTCAACACGACTGAGTCGCCCTTCGTCACGTTAAATCCATTTCCAGCCACTGGTAATCCCCTCTCCGTGCTTCACTGCGTAAAAACGACTGGAGAGCCAGTCCAGAACCACAAGTGACTTTGAGCTCCCCACGTGGATAGAAAGTCAGTTAGAAATAATGGATTCTCAGCGCAGAAGGCTTATTTTTTAAGTGGCAGCTTGCCTAAGCATCAGATATGGATTTAATTTTACAGTGCTTTGAAGGATTTTCTCTATTTTTTTTTCAAGATGGCAAAATTCCATACGCTGATAATTGACATGTTGGATTCTGTTCTTAGGCCTCATCTTGCCTGTCTAGGAAGAAAAGTCTGCATATACTTAGAACTTGTCAGGGTGCTGCTTGCGTGAGGGTCAGTTTTTCTGTCTATAGAAAAGAGAGTGTTTATATCAGACTGCTCCCTTTCTGATAGGAAGGCAGCCAAAGATTGGCCCCTCTTCCACCTGTGATCTGGAAAATGGGGATGATAGCTTGCAAAGGGCAGAGATACTTAAAGAGGAGCAAAAAAACCCAAAAAAAACAAAAACAAAAACTCCCTCTCTCTCTAAATCATTAGTGGTTTCTCTCTCTGTAGTTGACATGGTTCCATATTCTCACCTGCCTTTATCCTTTAAGCCCCCGCGTAACTACTGAGCCAACACCACCCTGCTCCCTCGAATTTCCTGGGGCCCTCCCCAACCATCCTACAGGACCATCCCCCTCCCAGGGTTGTCCATGTGTTCTGTCTTTATCAGCTGGAAACATGAAATGGCCCCCCGGCAGCCCTGAAAGGCTTGTGCTGACAGATGGCTCCCATCTTACTGCTCAGCATAACATTTTAATTTCTAATTTTAGTGACAACTCAGGATTTCTTTGAGATTTCACAAAGCCCGGGTCTCTTGAACTCTTTTCCTTGAGTGAGAAGAAAATAATGACCCACGATGGCTGAGCGCAAAGTGCTGGAGGGGAAGAGAAGTCCAGCACGAGCCCGTGGGGGTGCGGTGGGGGTGCGGTGGATCTAGGGAGGGAGGGAGAAAGGGAGGTCAGACCTGCTGGGATGATCTCACTCTGAAAGCAGCTGGATGCTTTGCTCTCTGCTAGGACTGGGGTCCCTTCAGGTTATCCTCCTTTTAGGCAATGTAGGGGGTGCTGCCTTTTTACCCAGTCAAGACTCAGCCTAGATAAATTCTAATGCACTAAATGCATGCAGGTGGTTGGTGAAGTCATATTTGAAAATCTGCACATATTTCTTAGTGCTTTCTTAAAGGCAGGCTTTCAAGGAATGGGAAGGAATATTTTGATTGAATCAGGCATTTTTCCCCAAAGAAAATACTCTCTCCTAATCAAAAACCATCTACCCAAGGTGTATGTAGAATAATCCATTCTTTTTTTGGAACTTGGTCATGTCTCATAACTTAAAAAAAAAAAAATCAGGAACAAATTTCTTGAGCTACTACTGTACCATGAAAATTGCACAGCCTTGTTTACTGGTATGGAAGAAAATTCTAAAAAATCTATAAATTCTCAGACTCCTGACAATAAAAGGGGGACATAATGTGGAGAAATCAAGGAGGCAGGAGATCAAATTTGGGAAAAGAATTAGTGCCTGCTGACTCTCAGAAAATCAAGTGTTGCTGGTGTCCAGGTGTGCAGTTTGGAGCTGGGGGAGAAAGGAATAAAAATCAAGGGAAGAAAACTTGAAAGAAAATCTAAGAACTATGATCAGGCACCAAAATAGACCAAAGATTAAGGAAACACTGTTCTCTGGGCCTTTTGTCACAGATACACCCTCCTCTGCCCCTCAGCATGGTAATTCCCTTCTACCCACAGATGGCTTAAATAAAAGGCTGGGGCTTCAGGACAGTTGCATTCAAGACCAGCTTTTGTCAAGACCACTGTATTAGTTACCTATTGGTGCATAACAAATTACCCTCCAAAATTTAGCAGCCTAAGGCAACAAGCATTTATTATCTCACAGTTTCTGTGGTTACAAATTTAGGAAGCAGGTTAGCCAAGTGGTTTTGGCTCAGAGTCTCATAAAATTGAGGTCAAGATGTCAACTGGGCTGCAGTCACCTGAAAGGTTGACTGGAGCTGGGAGGTGCACCAAGATGGTGCCCTCACATGGCTGTTGGCAAGAGGCCTCAGTTCCTCACTACATGAGCCTTTCCATAGGGCTGCTTAAGTATCCTCCTTACAAGGTGGCAGCTGACCTCCTCCAAGAGTGAGTGATCCAAGAGAGAGAACAGGAAGGAGCCTCAATGTCTTTGTGACTTAGTCTTGGAAGTCACACACAGTCACATCTGCCATATTCTATTCATTGGACGTGACTCAGTAAGTTCAATCCACATACAAGGAGGGGGAAACTAGGCTCTAAACCACTACAACTATTTTCCCTTGTTTCTCCTGTGTGATGTCTGCTCCTGCTCAAATGGCTAGAATAGAGAGGAAGGAGGTGGTCAGACCCCTATCACTTGCTGAAGCTCTGCTTCTCTTTGGTCCTCCAGATGCTGTGGTCAGCAGGCAGTCCCCTGATTCCTCACAGGGACCCAACACATGCACTGAATAACTGGGACTTGGATCAGAGCCCAAAACTAGTATAGGACAAGACACATGGAGGGATCGAATGTCCAGGCCTAGGTCACATGCCTATCTCTAGACATGGGTCGGCCCCTCTTGAACCACATGGAATGAGTATGAGAGAGGGGTGGCTTCCTAAAAAGAGGCGGGGAGATGCTTTTTTTAGAAAGGAGGAGGAGTGGCCTTGGGACAGTCTCAACAAACTGATTACGCTTCAGGCATGGCTGCCACATGGATCACGAATGGAGGGGAGAGGAGGCAGTACAGTGAAGAGTAACCAAAGCCTGTTCCTGCCCCTTCCAGAGGGTTCTTACCCTTGCCCCAAGCTCCCACTCAGGGGATGAATAAGAAGCTTCCAGAACAGTAAAAAGGGCACCCAATATACCCACAGCAAAAATGGGATCCACCAGATCCTAATGCTAGTCTTGGTAAAAATCTGTCTGGTTAGCACCTTAGAAAACCATAAGCCTGGTTACAAGATGACCCAAATAGACATTCAGGCCAGGCCTGTAGCCAGTTAAGAGTTAGGACACCTTGTCCCCACAGTTTTTTTCCCTTCTCTATGTGACTTTGGCCAAGACACTTTCTCTTATTTCTTCAGCTGCAGCATGGAAGGGCCTGGGTTAGACCATCTCCATGTCCCCATCCCACCTGAATATCAAGACCTGGCCTGGCCCATTAAAGGGAGGTGGAGGGAGGCTTGTAGGTGTGCACAGGTCTCTGAATACACTGACATTCCCGTTGCAGGCATGGCGGAAGTATGACACAGACAGAAGCGGCTACATCGAAGCCAACGAGCTCAAGGTAGGATGGGCCTTGGGCAGGGCGGGGAGGGCGCAGAGAATGGTGAGGCCAGAGTGGTGGTGGTTTTAAGGAACCTGGGGAGGAGGAGACGTTGGGTGAGGAATATGGGTTGGTGGTCTGCTGAGGAATACTCAAGTCTGGCTCTGAACTGTTGGACTTGTTCAGCCGTGTGAAATCAGTAACATGGAGCTGTGGGGCCATAAAGTTCAACCAATTCACACTCCTCTGAACATTGGGGCCCAGGAGAGGCATCCTCAAGGCACCCCAGCAATTTGGACTTCCAGCTTGTATGTCTACTCCTAAATTCCTCAGGAACCAGGGGTCCCCGGGCACTGCTTAGCTATGTGTCCTGGACTCTCTCAGGAGAGCCAGTCTCCACCACCTGTCCTATGGGGTGAGGTTACATCCAGGAGCTACCTCCACCCTTCAGGGTGACTCCACAGCATTGCGGGGCGAGGGAACTGTGAGGCTGTAAGCTATGCAAATGGCAGAAGGCAATGTCAAAGTGACTGAATGAACAGGTAAGTGAGTGATGGATGGACTGACTGAGTCAGGAGCTCTCAAGACACCCTTTGTATTCCAGGGATTCCTGTCTGATCTGCTGAAGAAGGCGAACCGGCCATATGACGAACTCAAGCTCCAAGAGTACACCCAAACCATAGTGAGTGGCCAAAAGTAGTACTCCTCCCCAGGGGCGCAGGACATGGGCCCCAATCTGGTGGGATTCTGGGCTTGCAGGGTCTTTAGCTGGCTGATTCTTGAGGCCCTGGTGAAGTGACTCCTAGTGACAGCCAGCTAAAGGGATGCTAGTTCATGGCCCTCCCAACCCTCTCTCTGAGGTCACCACATAGCCAGGTGCTCCTGGGCCAGCATGTGACCAGAGCATCTGTTTGCATGACAATGTCTCCAGCTAGGGGAGAGGATAAACTTGGGGAGGGTGGGCCTCTGGTTCTGGCCTGCTCTCCTCTGCAGCCCAGTCCCTGAGCTGGGGAGAGGGTAGCAGTGACCTAGTGCCTGCTGATTCCCCAGTGACCGTGCCTGATTTAGACCATGCTGGCCCTGCCTCCAGGTGACCTCAGAGGACACACGGACACGCTGCCCCCAGCGTCCTTCCTCTCCAATATAGGGGGTGGCAGGTCAAGGTCCCCTATGAAAGGAGGTCAAAGCAAATAACCCAGGCACCACTTTCTGTCCCCAACAGCTACGGATGTTTGACCTGAACGGGGATGGCAAATTGGGCCTCTCGGAGATGTCCCGGTAAGTGCCTGTCCTCACTCACCCCAGCATCACTTTTCCCAAGACTGCTGCAGATCACACCTGTGCTGCCGTATCACTAAGATTAACCAGTGGATACAGTGACAGGTCAGGGGTCACGAAGCTCAAATCAAAGTTAGAGGAAATCATGATCATCACCTCAATGCTCCGTCTCCCTCTTTTTAGCACCTTCCACTGACTCCTGATTATTAAGTGCTCAGGGATCGTTTCCATAACTCTGGATACTAAGTCTGCATCCTCTCTGGTCTGAGTTGCTTTTGCCTCTTCTCTGTCCCCTAATCGCTACTCTAACGTTCTCTTCCCAGACTCTTGCCTGTACAGGAAAACTTCCTGCTTAAATTTCAGGTAAAAGAGCCACTTTGCTTTTCTTCAATTCTTCCCTTCCCCTTGTCCCTCTGTGCTCACCTTTCCACCCTCCTGTCCCGACTCAACACACACACACACACACACACACACACACACACTTTGCAAGGCTGTGGCTTCTCACTCTAATACCTTGGGCCTTTCAGGGCATGAAGCTGACTTCGGAGGAGTTCAACGCAATCTTCGCATTTTACGACAAGGTAAGACGGAGGATGGTGTGGACAGAGGAGGAGGTGGCCCAGCACCAGGGGAGCCCCCGATCAGAATGGCTCACCGTGGTCCTTGGGAATAGACAAGCTGTTGGAGTGGCAGCCCGGGCCATGTAGTTTCTTCCTGTCTCTCTGGGTTCCCTGCGGCATCTTCTGCTTAGTCAGAAGATAAAAGTCCTTCACAATCTGTGGCCTGGGGACCCAAGGTTTTGTTCCTTAAAAGTACAGGAGAGAATAGCTCGTGGAAGAGGGTTATGCTCAGAGTTGGGGTGCGATTGCACTGTTGGGGCCTAAGAGGAGGACGTGCTCAGTACTGCTCCCTGGGTGCCAGGTCATAATCTTGTCTTTCTAGGCAGTGGGGAGTGAGAGGCCCTCCTTACCACCATCACCTCTCCCTTAGCCGCCCCCTGCCTGCAGCACTCCAGTGGTCTTCCTTAGAACCAAAGGGTTGGGGGTAGACTTTAAATAGCCCCTGTGTACACCCTGATATCTAACTGTGGGATTCGACACCCAGGGAGTTAGCTAAATGCTTCCTGAGCCTCATTTACATTTTCAACACAAATGACAAACACCAGGATGAATAATTTGCCCTGTGCCCTCCCTTCCTGCAGTGACTGGTAAAGTTATTGGTTATTGGTTACTGGATATCTTGGCATCTCCTTTTGCACAGAGTAAAGACTGTTAGCAAAAGTTAGACTCTGGCCAGGGGCTGTGGGGCCTGAGGCCTGAGGCTCTGTGCTGACCCTCTGCTCCCTGCCAGGACGGAAGTGGCTACATTGATGAGAATGAGCTGGACGCCCTTCTGAAGGATCTGTACGAGAAAAACAAGAAGGTGAGCAAAGGAGCCTGGGGTGGGGAACTGTCCCGGCGGGAAGGTGGGGACAATGCAGTGGAGTGCATTTTGCTCCTCTCTGGTCACCCATCACAAGGCAACGGCAGTTTTTTGGTTTGGTTTTTTTTTTTTTTTTTTTTCCTGGTTGAATTGATTTTTTTTTTAAAAAACCACTCATCACATAAAGTTTGCCATCTTAACCATTTTAAGTGTACAATTCAGTTGCACTGAGTACATTCACTGTGCAACCATCCCCACTGTCCAGCATCGTCCCAGGATGAAACTCTGTACCCATTCAACAGTAACTCCCCCTTACTCCCTCCTGCCCCCAGCCACTGGCACCCACCATTCCACTTCCTGCCTCTATGAACCTGATGGCTCTAGATACTTCACATAAGTGGGATCAGACAGTATTTGTTTTTCTGTGTCTGGCTTATTTCACTTACTGGAACGTCCTCAAAGTTCCTCCATGTTGCAGCCTGAGCCGCAATTCCCTTCCTTTTTAAGGCTGAATAACATCCCACAGTGTGTCTATCCCACATTTTGTTGATCTGTTCCTCCACAGACAAGACACTTGGGTTGCTTCCACCTGTGTGCTAATGCCAATAATGTGGCTGTGAGGCAATGGCAATTCTGATGTGGCCCAGTTCTTGGAAGCGGCAGCCACATGGCCAGCAAAAAGACTTTTCACATATGGAGCGATCTGAGAGAGCAGGGCCCGGAGGGAGGCGCGGGTATTCTGAATTGACTGCAGAATCTGGAGCTGGGGAAGAGGGTCACTGAAGAATGTGTTTCCTCGAAGAGAAGGCTGGGAACTGAACTCTTACTACTTTTCCCCATTGTGTTGCCTCTTGGACAGACCCGGGGGCTCATCTGGGTGCCCGGGATGGGAGGATGCAGGTGGAACAGGAACCAGGAGACGAGTTTTGGCAGCCGTCTTCCTTTACCTCCTGGAAAATCTTTCTCAGAGCAAACGGTTTTGGTGCTTTCTTTAATTAGATGAGGAATGAGCTCTAATTTTTTGTGTTGTCTGACTGCCTGGGCCATCAGGCAAGAGCTAAATTTAATGCTCACTTTCAGAGAAAAAAAATCATTGCTGCCTCTGAGCCTATCTATCTCCCTTTCCAATTGCCTTCCGACCTCTTAATTGTTATCCTGAATATTATCCTTCATTTCTTTCACCCTAAATTTATTTTTTTCCTTTACAATACCTACCATTGCTTTTTGAAAGAGGAGGAAAATAAATCGTAAGTAAGCAAATACGTCCTAGGAAGAAGGAGGTACTCACCAAGTGTTTGAACTTGGTACATTTTTTTTTTGGGCACCAAATTCTAGGAGATAATTATTTGTGCATCCCTATATGTGCAAGAAATGTTGAGCAGCATAATGAAAATACCTTTAACTGCAATGGACATCACCTGCATGGATGGGGATTCGGTTTCTGAGTTGATTAATGTTTGGGGCTCCTGAGGGACAGGTTGACGGGCTCAAACTTTGCTATTTCTCAGCACTCCTAAGACAACTGCAACTCGCTAAAGCCTTCCCTAGCTTCAAGCAATACTTCCAGGCACAGAAAGCAAGCAGCCTACGCCCTCCATTCTGCTAAAGCTCTTGATCCCACACTGAACCGGAGGGTTTTCTCAAGCTCAGGGTTCATATATGGGGTCCCTTCCTTGGCTCCTAATTGAGTGGTAGATCGCTCGGGCACACCCCAGTGTCATAGACTAGGCAACACTTCCAGGAACTTCACTACTTTAGGGAAGATGCCCCCTCAAAGCTAGAGATGCTTGCAGCATGCCTTGGGGCTGGGTGGTGGCACAAACCCAGAAATCAGTAACAAGAGTGGATGTCTCCAAACAATGCAATGAAAGACTGACCTTTGAGCACCAAGAAAGCCATAATGGAGGACAAATGAGCCAGGGAAAAAATTACATAGACTTCAGGACTCAGGGGACTAAGGATATTTGGTAGTTTTGGCCCCATCCTTTAGCCAATACCCTAGTCTTTACACCTCAGTTTTTTTCATTCACTGAATGGGGATAATGACCCATTAGCCTGGAAGGGGAAGTATTTAAAAAAAAAAAAAAAAGACCTGCCAATATATTCAATACAAAAGGAGAAGGAGAAAGAGGAAGGAAGGAGGGAAAGAAAAAGATAGTTGTTTAAGTGACTTTGCTACATTTCAGAACTATTGGCTATTTGCAGCCAAAGCAACACAAGGTGTATGGGATGGCGGTGTTCTGTTTAATGCTGGCCTCCGCTTTATATGAGACTAAGGGTATATGTTGGTGAGTAACCTGTCTCAGTAGCATCTGAAGGCCACGAGGAGCCAGTACACAGGAAGTCGGCTGGTGGGCTTTGCCACCAGAGGAGATGGGAGTTAGAATCCTATGGTCCAGGGGACCTGAAAACAAACCGGGGTGCTTCCCTGGCATTCTCCTCCTCACCTGCAGGGCCTCAGATTGAGTAAATGGAGGCCCAACGAGGTAGAGGAATTTATACAAGTTATGCAGAGATAATGAGTGTCACCAATAGCTACTGCTTTTTGGGAGCACATGCCGTGGGCCAGGCACTGTGCTAAGTGTTGTCAATGTTCGTTTCCTCATCTAATCATCGAAACACCTCACTGAGGCAGGTTTATTATTGTACCCACTTTACAGATGAGGCAGCTCAGACTCAGAAAGGTTGAATCCTTTCTCCAAAGCAATGCAGCCAGTGAGTGTAAGGGAGAGGGTTTTCACCCAGGGCTTTCTGACTCCAGAGCCCATGCTTTTTACGCCTTTAAGTCACTTGCCCTGAGACGGGATAAGGGAAAGGTCCTGCTTGGCATGTCTGTGAATGATCAGGCGGGCCTTTAGGTGGGGCAGTCCTCTGAGCCTGCTCTTCTCTACGTCTCCTAGGAAATGAACATCCAGCAGCTCACCAACTACAGAAAGAGTGTCATGTCCTTGGCCGAGGCGGGGAGGCTCTACCGTAAGGACCTGGAGATTGTCCTCTGCAGTGAGCCCCCCATGTAATAGGGGAACACGGGCTGCTGCTCCACCTCCCCTAACCCCTGCCCCCACTGCCCTGCCACTCCCACCCAGACCCAGAGATCCTAAGCACCCCTCTGACTGCCCCTGCCACCTACACACAGCAGCCTATAAAGCAGGAAAGAAGAGGTGGAGGGGCTGCTGACTGATGGGCCTCTGGTGCCCCCTCCAGCCCAACCCTGACTGATGGGCACAGCGCCCGGCCTGCAGCGGGGCATCAACCGTGTGGGAGGTGGCGGGGGCACAGCTGAGGGGTCCCTGGTTCTCTTTGCTGTGATGCATGAGCTCTTTCGCTGTACGATTTAGGCTCCTATGTCCAACGGAGCAGACCCTCCCCTCTCTCGCTCTCCTCTGCCTCTCCCCCGGGCTACTACCCACCCTCCTGAGCCCCTGGGCTCCCTGCGCCACCTTGCTCATGGTGTAGCTGTCTTCTTGGCATTCCTTGTTCGTGGAAGGCACTGGCCCAGTCCTTGTCCTCTTGACTCGGTGTGCCCCTTTTCCCTTGGGTCTCTTGTTTACCAAAGAAGAGTTTACAGACAATAAAAAGGAAATGTTCTGCTGTGGAGGCTCTCCCACTTCTGATGGAGTGGACACCTTTATCCCCACAATAAGCTCCCTTCAGGACAAAGAGGGCGGGTGCGTAGGGAGGGTGTTGGGACCACCCACCTGGGGTGTAAGCACCAGAAGCAGGGGTGGAGGACCCCAGGACTCTGGGCTCTCCATCCCCACTCACTGCCTGCTCTCAACAGCCTGTCACTTCTGTCTCCACGTCTGTCTTTATGTCTCTGAGATTCTATCAGAAGTTACCAGTTCACTGAAAGTTTACTAAGTGCCAGGTGCTAGATAGCGTGCAATACAGCTCACCTGTGGTATCTCTCTCAGTCCTTAGAGAGAGGTGCCAGGATTGTCTCCGCTGTACAGACGAGAAAACTCAAGATTGAAGAGGTTAAATAATGAGTCCCACGTCTTAGGGCTGGTTGGCAGCAGAGCCGGGGTGTGAATCCTGCAGATTGGACCCACATTCTCTGCAGTAGGGATACCAATGGTCCTTGGCAACAGTGGGACTAGGTAATCTCCACCAAGCGGGGAGCCTCCACCCAGGAGTCCCAAACACCACGAGTACCATTTACCCCACAACAACGTTATCAGATGCCCCTTGGTATGGGGCTAGCTTGGCCTTTGGGTCCACAGAGCTCTTCGAGATCGCAGAATGGAAAGATAACTGATTTTTTTTTAATGCTCTCATTTATTGACTGTCTGCAAGATGTGTTTTGTCATGACTTCATTTCATGTCCCAACAACCCTTGCGATGGATACTATTTTCAGAAAGCTCAGAGACATTAAGTAACTTGTTCAAGGTGACACAGCTCCTAAATGGCAGGTGCAGGATGCCTGCCCAGGCCGCTCTGACTCCAAAGTCACCTCAGCACGTCCCTCTACCTGATGTCCGGGAACCCACTCAGAGCGGTAGACCCCCCCAAGGGTGGATATGCCTGGATCGAATGTACATCTCACTTATTTCCCAGCCACACACCCTTCTGAGAAAGCCCATCCTGTTCACCCCCAGATGACATAGCCTGTAAGTCACCCGACTTCTGTCCGCCCGGCCACAGCTGCTGGGCTGAGAGTGGACATCTGGTCCAGGCTGGCCCGTAAGAGTCTCCAGGAACCTGAGGTTGAGAGCCGGGGCTGTCAGGCAGAACGCATGTCATTGAAGTTGGGTGGTGATACAGCTTTGGGGGCAAGAGGTGGTACCACAGTGACCCAAAATGAAACCCAAATGGGTGCTGGGAAGAGTGGGAACCAAGAGCCTGGGGGAGGGAGCTGGTCAGAGAGCAGTGGAGGAAATACGCAGAGAAACACATGGGAAAGAGGGAAGTAGAAAGAAGGAGACGAGAAAGAGACAGAAACAGAGTGAGGAAGAAGGGAGCCATCCAAGAGCTCCCACCAGGCCCTGCTGTGCTTCATCAAACCCACTTGTGACCAACCCCACGTATCCTACAAGGGCATCTCCTGTCCACTAAGCACAGTCCCCTATCCCATCACCCCTGGTGTTTGGTCGGCGCCCCACTGGATGGGCGCTATCGCCCAGTCTGTGGTTTCACAGCTGCCCTCCCAACGCACACTGCTCTACCTGGGCTTCCCCTCAAGGCCTCCGAGGCCAGATGCGGTGGTGCGGTTGCACAGTTCGGGATCCATGCAGGGGCAGAGCTGGGTCCTTTCTGCCTGCTGTAGCCCCTTCTCCCAGGCACTCTCTCTGTTCAGCGGAAGGGGAAACTCATGCTGTCAGGGACACTTGGTCTTTAATTCAGAAGTCTGTTTAGTTCAGAAGTTAGTTTAGAAGACCCCTAAACGGTCTGGAACACTGCAGTGCCTTTCCCAAGGAAAAGTGTCAACAACAAAGATATCTTCCTGACAAACCACTTTCTACCGCAGGTTGCGTGGTCAGACAGCAAGAAGACAAAGACACAGGGGTAGGTCTGATGGCACTGAGAGGGCATGGCCCTGACCCTTGGGGAACACGTGATCCCACGAGGAGGCCCTCTTTGGCATGCTCGGCACCCTTGAATATGCGGCCTACACACTCGCTTGGCAGCAATAACAAAGGGACTGCCCCTTCCTCTGGGAATCCCTCCCTGGCTTCTTGATGTGTGGCGTGGGGGCCACTCCCACAGGCACTTTGTATTTGCTCCATTATCTTCCTTCAGTAGCAAATATTTGTTGAGTGCCTTCATGGAGCTTATACTCTAAGGTGAAAAAGAGAAAACACAGTTAAAAGTATTCAAAAAGTAGTGATACACACTCTGAAGTTCAACAAGGGAAAGGGACAGAAAGAGGGGAGGTGCTGTTTTAGGTTCTCGGAAAAGGTGAAATTCAAGCAGAGATGTGAATGAAGTGAGGGAGTAGACCTAGCTGCCATCTTGGGGTCGAGAGTCCAGATGGCGGAAACAGCATGTGCAAAGGCCCTGAGGTCAGAGAGTTCCCAGAAGGCTCAGAAAGGTCATCACTGGGGCCAGAGCAGAATGAAGAAAGGGGGTGAAGAGTAGATGGGTTGGAGAAACAGGGGAGGCAAGGTGGAGGCCACAACAAAAAGGACTTCGGATCTTACAATGTCAAGGGAAGCCACCAAGGGAGGCACATCAGGGAAGTGACATGATTTATATATACTAATGGTCAGTCTGGCTGCTGTGTTGACACCAAACCATAGGAGGCAAGAAAGAAAGTAGAGACATGAGTTAGGCTGATGCACTAGGGCTGCCAAGCAATGCTGATGACTTGGACCAAGGAAGTGGTGGGAGGGTTCAGTAAACAACAGATCCTGGACCTGTTTCTAGGACTGACTCACATGGGCTCACTAAGGACTGGACAAGTTATGTGGGAGAAAGACAGGAATCAAGAATGACTCCAAGGCTGTGAGCTTGAGCAAATAGGGGCACAGCGGATGCCAGTAACCGAGACAGGGGAGGAGTAGGTTAGGGGACAGATGGGGAGGAACCGGGATGTGGGACATGCTGCCTGTTGGGACACCAGCAGAAAACAGATGGCACGTTCACACTGTCAGCCTTCAACAAACACCCATGAGATGAACGAATGCTAGATGGTGGGGACGTGACAGCAAACAGGACAGTCCCTGGCTGCTGACAGCTTAAAGGCTCTGGGACCTGAGAGATGAGGGAACTAGCAACTCAGTGTGGTAAGTGGTGGGCTGGAAAAAGAGCATAGGTGGAGGCCCTTGGAATAGAGGTGGGGGTCAAGTCCTGGATGAGAATTCCCAGCAGGGAAAAAAAATTGTTGTCATCAGTGGCACCAGAGCCAGAGGAAGCCAGGCTCAACTGGGGGAGGTGCAAGTCCCTTGAGAGCTGAAGCTTAGAGGGGAGAAGCCCAGACGGTGACACGCAAGGACCGGTCAGGACTGGCCCATGAAGGGCCCTGCAGCCCCAAGGGGTTGGGACGTCACTCTTTTCTCCCAGGCTGCTCTGCGACTCCTCTCTTCTTCCATTCTTGGCTCAACTGCCACCTCCTCAGGGAGGCCCACCCTGATTAAACTGCAACCCACTTCCAACCCTGTACTCCACAGTCCCTCTCCAGGAATATTTTTCTTCACAGCACATGATCACATGATCCGATGTGTGTTCAGGGGCTCCTCCATCTAGGAGGTAAGTCCTCCAGGGCAGTGCTCACACTCTTCTGTCCTGCCCACACCTGCTCATCCCACACAGCAGGAGGTCCCGTTCCTCCCAGCCTCCTCCTCACCTAGTACCTCTCAGCTCCCCCAGAACAATGGCCCCTAAAGATGTCTGAGCCCTAGTCCCCGGATGCAGCCAACACATCATCTTACCTGGCAAAGGGGAATTAGGGCTGTAGAAGGAATTAAGCTTGCTCCTCATCATGACTTTAGGGAGATGACCTCGGACTATCTGGGTGGGCCTGAAGTAATCACAAGGGTCCTTCCATGTGGAAGAGGGAGGCAGAAGTCAGGGTCTGATGCAAGAAGCAGGAAGGCTTTAGAAACTAGGAAAGGCAGGAAGACAGTCTCCCTGAGAGCCTGCAGAAACCTCACAGCCCTGCCAATACCTCGATTTTAACCCATTTTGGACTTCCGACCTCCAGAGCTGTAAAGCTAATAAATCTGGGTTGTTTTAAGCCACGAAGTTTGTGGTAACTGGCTACAGCAGCAACAGGAAGTAAACACAGCCCGGCCGACTCACTGATATTTGTGTTCCTGTCACGTTATGATCGGGGGTAAGAATGCATCCTCCTCAGAGTGTTTTTGTGAGGCTGCAGAAACTCCTCGTTGCACATACCCTCACACAGCGTCAGGCCGGTGGTGAGTCGCTACCTGGCAGCCGCAATGACATTTACTGTGGTCTCCAGACACTTCCTCTCCTTCCCGCGGTGAGCCCGAGGACCCGCAGGGGCCCAGCTGGTTCCAAATCTGGGAAGTTTTACCTTTCAGAGGAGGTGGCCACCTGGGGCACTGCCTCCTCCTTCCAGGATGGGAGTCCTCCGAACCTGGCAGGCACCCCGAGGGGGCAATTCTGCTGCCATGGCCCAGAAGCTGACCTGCACCCACCAGAAACTGCCCAGAAGCCTGGCTTGGGGCGCTCAGTCCTCCTTACGCTTGTCCTTTGGTTCCACTCAGAGAGCACAGTCTGCAGGGAGAACCCGGCCCAGACATCCCCTTTCGGGGTCTCAAGCTCCCCATCTGTACAATGGGAAGTCTGCAGTGGACGGTGTGCAAGTGTTCTTCAAAATCTGACCTCCTGACGTTTCAGCATTTATAAATGGCAAACAAACACATCAAAGATGGTTGACATCATTGGCCATTAGGGAAATGCCAATTAAAACCACCAATGCAAAGAGAGTATCATTTTTTAAATGCTTTATCTCCATTTACAAAAGCAGAGTCTACTAAATTGTTGTGGATGGCAGGAAGGAGAAGAAAAGACTTCCTCACAGAGCCAGAAAAGAGAGTGTGGAAACTACGTTACTGACACTCTAAACAAAGAACCACAATGAAATTCCCACATCCCCTCATGGAGTTCCATGTAATTCATTCTTGTTTCACTGGCTCTTGGATTAGCAGTCTGCTTTCATGAAGCCATCTGTTTCTGGACCAAAAGGAATCCTGGAAATCCTGACTTGATCCACGGGTGGCACCTGAGAGCTGCTTAAGTGATGTCAGCTCAGAAGCCTGCACCCAACAGTCTGTTCTTTATATAAAGTATGGACAGTGTGCTGTATCTGGTACAGGCATTTATCACAAGGCTCCCAGACTGTCCTTTTTCACCGAAGACATAAGCTACAGCATCAGAGTAAACAAAAACCTCTGTGACATAACAGAGACTTCAGGGCTGCAGTTAATTCATTGCTCTAACCAATAATATTAGAATGGAAGAGAGTAAACTCTCTCAGGCTGCAGTACAGAACTGTTTTGTAAGACTCTGGATGAGCATTTCTCCTGACGGTAAAAATATAGGGCCAGTGAGGCACTGACAAATCAGCAGGAACTTCCATAAGGCACGCAATTTCTAAAATGCTTACATTAACATTTCACCCATATAAGCTGAACCTCAGGAAGGGCCACACATGTTTTCTGATCTGACAATTCTTCTTGTGCCAACAGTAACACATCAAACAAACCTAATTATCCCCAGCATCTCTCTTTTAATGAGACGCAAAAACAAATCTTTGTGATTTTCCAGGGCTCCTCTGAGAAACCTGAAAGATCACCTTAGGTATAAGAGAAATCCTGAAAGTTCCCCCTTTTTTTCCCCTGCATTTATTAAATTATTTGAAAAGGCACAATCTAAAGAGTTAGCAGAAGAGATTTGGACATGATGAATATATAAAATATGACCATGGGTTCCTGAGAAACAATTCTTAGTTACCCATTTTAATTAAGTGACAGCACTCGAAAGTAAACAGACCGCAAGGTATTGAAACCATATGTCCACATAAAAAGTTGCACACAAATGTTCATAGCAGCATTATTCCTAATAGCCAAAAATGAAAACAAACCAAATGTCCATCGACTCATGAATGGATAAATAAGATATGGAATAATAATAATAAGATATGGATAAATAAGATATGGAATGGAATATTAATCACCCACAAAATGGAATGAAGCATTGATATATGCTACAACATGGTCAAACCCCTCACACACGTTACACTAAGACGCTAAACCAAAAAATACCCCCACGTATCGTATAATTCCACTTATATGAAATGTCCGAAAAAGATAAAACCATTGAGACCAAAAGTAGATTAATGCTTGCCAGGGGCTGGGGTGGGGAGTGACTGACTGCTAAAGGGTGTGGGGTTTCATCTTCAAAATGAAGATGGAATTAGGTAGAATCAGATAGATCGTGGTGACGGCTGCACAATGTAATTATATACCAAAAACCAGTGACCTATATGCTCTCCAAAAAGGTGAAAAACATCTTAATTTTCTCTTAAAAAGCCTATGCAGGCACTGATTATGGGGGAAAAATGAGTAAAATAAACAGAGAAGTTCACATATAGCTTGTTCCTCAGTGAGGAGTTTCTATCTTTCGTGTTTTAAAATGATCTATTCTAGGACACGACAAATTCAACATAAAGCACCAAAGAGCTTTCTGGTAAGACACAGAATTCCTGTCATCTAGAATAACCTTCCATTTCGTAGGCAATGGTATTAGCCAGTAAACCAAGGAGGCGGGCCCATCAAACCTGAGCAAACTTTGCTGAAATAGACTACACTTCAGAGTTTCTTTTCAGACAAAGGCATTGGAAAGTAATATAAGCAAAATTCACTTTCCAAACTTTGTCCTTCAGGGTGCCCCTTCACTTTCTGACACAGGCTGACACTTTACTGCGAGTCCTCGGGGTCAAAACTATCGTCACAGTAATGATAAAATGTTATTTATGTTAACATGCAAGCTGTTCATCATCGCTATTTTCAAATGAATCAAAAAATAACTTTTTTAAATGTCTTCATTTTGATTCCTAATGCAGTAAATATCAATAGTTTTAACCCACCTAAACAAAAGCTCTTTGTGTAATCTCAATAAGTTTGGTGACTGCGGAGGGGACAATCACATCTTAAAACACAATACTGACTGAGTGAGAAAGAAACAGAATAAGAAATGGCATAAAAGGACCTTTGGTGGGAACCAAAAATACTTATACACAAGACAGCAACTATGCTTTGTTAGAGCATCAAGAAACCAAAAGACACAGGGAGCAGGAAATCTCACTCAAAGGCACTAAACCAAGGGCAGGACCTCGCAAAGAGCACAAATTTAGAAGTGTGCTTAAATCCACCCTAGGTCCCAGAGGTTCCCACAGCCCCTCTCCAAGGACGCTGCAGCTGCCCGGGACAGAGCTGGCGCCACACAGAGACCCTGCCCTGGGCTCGCAGCATCCTGGAGATGCCTCGCCCTGGAGGGTTTTCTCCAGCATACCCACACGCAGGGAGGAGCAGGGGAGAGTCTGCCAGCTGCCTTGGAGGGAGCAGCTCCCAGGAAAGGGGAGGCAGGAGTGGCTGGGTAGATACCAGAGAGGTGAGGCAAGCCTCTTTACCACATACAGACCACCCACACTGAGCAAAGGGGCTGTTCAGCTGCAGGGGTAAAGGTGGGAGTGCTGGCTGGGTGGGAAGCTTGTACCTAATGCAGAAATGGGCAGCTCTGTCATCCTGTAAAGTGGATGTTTTTAAGAGATGCCTGAGCTGGAGCGCCACGGTGCCTGCAGGGAGGGTGTGGGAGAAAAAAGGAACCCTGCAGAGAGACACAAAGAATGCAGAGGGAGGGCCAGAAGCTCAGAGAAGAAAGTTTTTCAAAAGGCGCAGAGCGATCCACAGGGTCAGCACCACAGGCTCAGATCCCAGGGCAACGTGCCGAAGGGTGTGTGCTCCTTCACGTTAAACCAACAATAGAAACACCAGTGATCAACACCGAGGGGCTTGCTGGTTCCTGCTTCCCCAGGCCCCAACCGACCAGGACCCGGCTGCTTGTCAAAGAAATAA
The DNA here is from genome assembly GCF_009834535.1 of Camelus ferus. Classification (NCBI taxonomy): domain Eukaryota; kingdom Metazoa; phylum Chordata; class Mammalia; order Artiodactyla; family Camelidae; genus Camelus; species Camelus ferus. Next base: position 48,155,569 of record NC_045704.1, on the reverse strand, counting down.
ATTTCACTGTCATGCAGCTGGGTGATGAAGTCTGTCATCATTTGACAACTGTTCTTTGGAGCATTAACCACAGGCTGTGAGCCCTTCGACACTCACACCGGGGCTTCTATAACGGAGAACCACAGCAGACCCAGTCGGAGGGAGAAGAGCGCAAATACAGCCAGAGGGCAAATCATCACAAGGCCCATACAAAATGCCTCACCCCTCATGCTATTCATCCCAATGATTTTAAGGTGGTGCCTCTCCCTTTCCCTCTGTGCTCACTCTCCACTCTCTCTCTCTCCTCAACCCCAGCCTCTCTGCACAACTCCTTCTCCAAAGACCTGTCCCAGCCTCCCTCGCTGCCCTCAGTGATACTCCAGGGACGCACTGAGGTCTCTAATTGCCCCTCTTCAGGACCAGCAGGGCAAATGATTTGTAGGGCCCAATGCTAAAAGAAAACATGGGGCCCCTCCTTCAAAAAATTCTGACGCATTTCAAGTTAACAACAATAGAGCATTAAACCAAGCATGGGGCCCTTTGTGGCTGTCCACGTGGCGCACCCCAAAAGCCAGCCCTGTACCCCTGGGATGTGGAGAGAGAAATGAGCTTATCAACCCCCAGCCCAGGGCAGAACAGGACCAGTGCTCTTTTACACCACCCAGCCTGTGAGCAGGGGATGGGCTCCCATCACTGACTGCCCCCAGTGGGACCCAGTCTCACGAACTTCCCTTAAAAGGGATGGCTAACACTCTTTAGAGCAGAAATTGCAAACAGAACTTAACAGTCAAAGAAAAACAAGGTTCCTGAATACTAATTTTAAAAACCAAAGTGAAGCTGTGAAGTGCCCTTTGTGATCACAAAACTACACTTTGAATCACAAAAGCCTGCCAGAGGCTCTGAGCAGGTTTGGACAGGGTCCCCTGGGGATACGGTCAGCAAACAAAAGGATGAAACTGAAGGGGAACCAGCTGTCCCCAGAGCAGCAGCTTAGAGGAGGGCGTCTCATCTCACCCCAAAGGTGGCCTTACTAAGGCCTTACTAAGACTGGGGCTGCTGTTCAGGACTCCCATTTCTTGGCCTCTGGTTTCCCGAAAATCACTGAAGTCAGGAGGCACTCCTCTGAAGTATGTTATTGCATCAAAGACTAAGCAGCTAAAACCACAGCCTGGTTAACCAGCGAGGAGCTGAAGAGCCCCAGGCAAAGTATAAAGGGGAAAAGAAATGGACCCAAAAGACAGGGAAGACACAAGTTCCAGAGTTACCACCTGCAGAACATCCCTCAACCAAGGAGTGACCAGAGTCGGCAGGTAAATACCCCAACCTGCTCTGCTACTTCTTGTGGCTCACACCGGACCCTTGCCCCCACCCACCTCCCCAGCAACCAATGCACCACAAGTCAGAAAGCAGTTGTATCCTAGGATGAGAAAATCAGAAGTCTGAGGAGTCTGATCATGACAGTACGATCCCAGGACAAACTACTGTCCACCACAACAGTTCGAAAGAGGCGGTTGCCTTCCCACCCAGACAGAGAGAGGAGGCTGGAGTACAGAGACAAGGAAGGTGTATAGCCCACGAAAAATCAAGAGAAAGTCACACAGGCCCTCAGAAGGCCGTCAGCAGCAAGTCATAGCTCTACAGCACAAAGTCGGGAGGAAAGGGCACAGTCTAAAAAAAGACGCAGCCTCCAACCCTGGGTGAGATGAGGTGTCCAGTGGGCGGGTGCCGGCAGAGGAAGGGGAGCAGTGACAGAAGCCTCTGGCCGATGCTCACCCGGAAAATGAAGGCAAAACCACACAGGCCTTCAAGAAGGCCATGGGCCACGAGTCATGCTGGGGCACAGACCGCCGACTGGGAAGGAGAAAGAGCAGAAGCTGCTTGAGGAAGTGAAAATGAGCAAGCAGAAAATCCAAGAGCTAGAGAAAAAAATTAGAAAAACAAGAACGGTTCTCTAAAATGTACATGGGTGTTCTGAACAGGAAAGCCAGACTCTTGTTCTTGGCACAGGAATGTTAAAAGAGCTCTTGCCACACAGAAGGTGGGAATTGCCAACTTGAGACCTGTTTTAGGACAAACGCACCAAGAAAGAGAGAGTTACGCTTCAACAAACCGTGTCTCTCAAAACAGCTCCAAGAAGCAAGCAGTCAGCAGAAACTTCCTGGAAGACGCCCTCAAGGACCAGAGTTCCTCCGGCCCAACCATCAAAGCAGGTGAGATCCTGCTCCCGGTATCAATAACAGGCCAACCTGCGGGGCCTGTTCTCTTCTTGCTGAAGGGGCAGGGCCTGGACTGGAAGCCCCAACACCTACCTGTTCCCAGGGATCATCCGAGGCCTCCAGTGCAGTGCACGCCTCCTGGCTGGTTCAGCTCCATCCCACCAAGAGATGCAAGAAACCCTTCTCTTCTAAAGAGCTGGATGTCACAGGCCACCTGTCACTTCCACGATTTCCATGATCACACCAAGACAAAGATGCCCACCCCACCAGGAAGACCTGTATCCCCTACATCCTTCCACCTATGTTTCCCCTTAGACCTACTGAGAAAATACAATCTGTGCTCTCCCTGAGTTAGAGCTTCCTTTTGCCCAAGAGACTATATGCAGACAGCAATCTGGGGTTTGGGGTTTTAAACAACCGTCTGATCACTGTGAAGATTACTGCCTAAAACTGTTCTTTCTCACCCCCACCCATGAGCCAGCCTACTGGATCCTCCTTGTCCCTCACTGGAGGAGCTCAGCCTGACTGGGGTCTGGGCCTGTTGAGGAAGCCCTTGCACCTTGTCCTGGGCCCATTGAGGTCTCTCCTGATTGCATATTTGTGCTTTCCTGAAACACTGCACTTTTGCAATTAAGTGTAGAAGAGCCACCGCGTCACAGCTCCAACGAGGAACCAACTCAATTCCCACAAATGCAGCCAATCCAGGGCCAACCCAACCATCATCTTCCTCACAATCTTCCCTGGCTCTTCCAAGTGAGAATTCTAAGACTGTGGCCCCACCTGTGGAGACTGGGCATATTCCAGAACTGGCTCTGCCGTCTACAGAGCAAATGAGAGGACGCCACACTCTTAGGACAATTCATACCACAATCCTTGGTGCAGTGTGATCAGCTTGAAGAAGCGCCACTTGCAATTAACTCCAAGGCTGAGACCCCTGCTTCATGGCTACTACACTCACTTGGAAAACCAGAATCTCTGAACCCACACACTGGTGATGACCTGCAACATCGACTTGGTCAATGATGCAGCCCGTTTCAACATCCTAGGGGCATTGTTTAGAGACTCCCATGGTAACAGCCACAATGGCTCTGCAGAGAGCTCTGCGTTTAAAGCAGCCACTTTAAGTGCCTTAACACTGTCAGGCATCACACACCTTACCCAATCCTAGATGCCTCAGTGTATGCTACACTGGTGGTGGCAGTCACGGCGTCACAAGGTGCTAGTTGGAATCAGTCAGCTGTGCAGATGGCTGTCCAGGTCCACACAATGGGAAGGGGGACTCAAATGGCCACACTCAATGCTACTGACACACACACCCCGGAATTTGACTTGACGCTGATCCCTATGCCTGAGGTCTTGGCCAAGATCCCCGATTCCCACAAAGCATAGGAGCCACTCAAGGCAAAAACCAGCACTTGGTTCTCTCACCCAAAGGTGCTCCTTGTCACACCCAGAGGTGCTCCTTGTCACACCCACAGCATTTCCAAAGCTTGCTTCTGCTGCCTAGTAGGAGGCATGACATTTCCCATAGTGAGAGAATGGTAGGCTGGCAAACCCTCAGCAGAAGGAATGAAGCAGGCTATGTGAGCATTCAGACAAAAAAGTTCCCTAAGTCTAGGGGAACATTCCTCACTCCTGAGCATAACACATCCTGGATGTGTTTTGGAATCCCCAGGGAGATGTCAGAGCAGGTATACAAGGAGTTAGGCAAGAAAAGGAGAGATGAGCCTGATTCAGGCAGTGGAGGATGATTCATTATTTAAAAAAAAAAAGTCAAAGACCCTCATCACATCTAGGATGCCCTAGCATGAGGGCAGCACAGGTACAGTGATTTTAAACCACCTCCGAGATAATGGGGACCTCAAATGCTTCCAATTCTTCTTCCACAACCATCCCCTGCTGGGCCTTCTCCTTAAAACCCTTCTCTGGCCTCTCCCTGGAACGAGCAACTACCACTTCTGAGGCTTGTGGCTTAAAAAAAATGTATCCACCACACAAGAAGATTACCTCAAGCCTTGTTCCCCACAGGATTAACTGTTTAATTTTAATGGCAGCTCAGGTTTTAACTGATAGTAAAGGACTGAGTGATTTAGAGCACTGTGTGTCATGCTCTAAAAACCCTTGGGGTTTCAGTGAAAAGAAATACAGTAAAAACTGAGTTCCAAGTGACCCAGCTGCCCAGCCAGGCTTAGGAACCAGTAATCCCTATCAGAAAGAGCTGGGGTTTGAAAAGTCTGTGTCCGTCAAATTTGAAAAAACTTTTGCCATGACTTCCTTGGACCCTCCAGACAGTGCACAGAAGTAGGCAGAGACCAGTGAGGTTCAAAAAAGGAGTCTTGCTAAACTCAACACAGCACACAATAGCCCCTTTCTGAGGCTCACTCCACAGGGAATGCTGCAAAGCAGTAGTTCTCAACCAGGGGCAGTTGTGTCCCCACCTCCCCTCTTCAAGGACATGTGGCAATGTCTGGAGACATTTTTGATTGTCACAAATTGGAGGGGATGCTACTGGCATCTCACGTGAAGAGCTTGGGAAGCTGCTAATCATCCTACAATGCACAGGATAGCTCCCACGACAGACAAGGCGCCAGCCCCTGCTGTCAGCATGACTGAGGCTGAGAAACCCCGGTCCTAAAGGCACCGGGGGAGAGTATTTTCACACACACACACACACACACACACACACACACACACACACACACACACCCCTTTGTAATTCTGAAGGGGCAGAAACATTATTAATCGCTGATACCTATTCATGAATACAGGTCCCCACCATGCCCATGCCAGGCACCCAAGGATACTGAGGTCAGGTACCCTTTCTAGAGTACTCCAAATTAAAAACAAACAAACACACAAAAAAACAAAAACAAAAAAACCTTCTAAATAAAAGAAAACCTGCTCAAAAGAAACTTCTGCACTTACTACCTCATTTAAACCTCACAGCCATTCAGTCAGGTCCGGACTCAGGATCACCAGGTGACAGAGGCGGCAACTGAGGTAGAGTGGTTGAGGCAACTTTTCCAAGGTGACACAGCCATGTGTCAGAGTGGCAGAGCCGCAGGCATGGCCGGGGCCCCTCCGGGTTCCGAGGCCACCGTGGAACCGCGTGGCGGGGTCCCCGAAGATGGGGCGGGGGCGCTCGGACCCCAGCCTGGCTTTCCGCCCGTCTCGCACGCTCCTCTGCGGCCGCACTCCCCTTACTGAGAAGCTAAGTCATCAAAGGTGCTGGAGCCAGGCCTCTCGTACCACCCTTACCAGGGACAGCGGCTCTCAAGAACGGGTACGTGGCCTGGGACACGAGGCGCGGGGCACGGCGCGCAGGGCGGAGGCAGCTCCAGACGCCCCCACGCCTGCCGCTGCGCCTGCGCCTGCGGGGGAGGACGCTGCCCGACTCTTCCGCCGCGCGGTCTCCGCAGGCGCAGCCCTGGCTGACCTGCGCTCCTTTCTACCCCCACAACCGAGCGCGCCTGTGAAGTGAGCAGCGAACGGCAACTGTAGAAACTACTGGTTCATGGAGCAAGTCAGTTCCAAGGCCCCTCACCTGTGCATTTACACGCCCCCACCTCTACCCCTCGACCCGCCCGCTCACAGCATCCCTTTCCTGTGCTCCTCCGAGGCCAGGAGAGAGCCGATGTCGAGAAATCAATGAGTAACGGCGAGTCCCTGAGGTTTCCTTATTTTTTCTCCATTAAATCTCTCCTCGGTTCCTTCAGTCCTTCTGCTTTTGTTTCATAGCAAGAGGCTGCTTGTGGACCAGGTGGGCTAGTGGTCCTGTAGGGACCAACTTCACTTTCCTCCTCTGGCTGGGACTGATGCCAGGGGCTTGGGCACTCTTGCCTCATGGTTCGTCCTGTGTCATTTCCTGGTGTCCACCCTTCAGTCAGATCACTGGGTTCCTGCTGAAAACCACCCGGCAGGCCACCTTGGCATCCCAGAGGCCTGTGACAATCAAGAAATAGCATTCAGACAAACTGTGTTCAGAAGCACATTTCTCTTGTATTTTGCAAATACATGTATTCAAATATAAAATTTTTGCTTCAGAAAACAACAGCCAACCAGATTTAACAGTTGTGACCCCTTTGCTGAATGTGCACCAGACCAGTTTTTAAGTAACTAAACATTGTTCTAAAGCTAAGCTCCACCAGTCCTCCACCCCTGCCACCACCCTGTTATTACTTTGACACCAGCCCCTTCTCTCAGACTGGCACTGAGTCAACAGAGTATCCCTTCTCTGGATATTCCCTACTGGTTTGGTACGCTAGTGTAGCCAGAATTAATGTGTCATACCACCTGGTGGGCTCTGACAGCTTATGGAAAAGGCATCATGCTATCCACGTCTGGACCCTACTTGAGCTCATCTCTAAAACGGCCCCAGCTCCTTTTCTTGGCTGGATATCGGATTCCTCCTGCTGGGCAAGGGTGGCTTTTCCCATCCTAGTCTGGAAGGGATGAACCCCACCATTGGATGGAGGAGAAACAGGCCCAGAGAGGGGAAGTGAGTGTGTCAAGGTCACAAAGTCAGTGGCGATGTAGGACCTAGACCCAGGCCATGGTGAATTCAGAACCTTCTTCCTCCTCATCCCACAGAACAGGCTGTGTGGATGGGGGTCCACCTTCCACCCTACCCTGGGACTGGAGAGGAGCCAGCCAGCTACAGAGAGCTGTGCCCTGAGGCTCCAAGTTGCTGCAGTTCAATCTGTGGGCCTCCTGCCACTGGGGTCAGCATTTCTGGTGGGCCACAAGGGAGAGGAAGGACTAGGGCATCAGAGGTAGGAATCTAGGTGGGGCAGGAGCGCCCTCTGCTGGCTACCCGCTAAATAACCCGAACCTTAGGTCTACCTGATTTCTTGTGTCGGAGCGCCCTCTGCTGGCTACCTGCTAAGTAACTCAAACCTTAGGTCTACCTCAGATTTCTTGTGAACCCTCCTCCGGGAAAACTGAGGATTGGGGAGATTTTCCTTTCCCTCTAGATCACCCCTGGGGGAACCCCCAGAATCCCAGCTGATGGAGAAATCATGCTCGCCATATACAAGACACTTCTTCTCTCTTAGTGTCTCCCTGAATGTGTCCACCCAGCATCATCTATTGATGGCTTTCTACAGGCCAGTCACTGTGTCCAGTACTTTGGGGCCTGGAAATGATAAGACACTGTTCCTGTCCCCGTGGAATTTCCTGAGTGAGGCAGACAACTGAAGAAACCTTTTTTTCTTCAGTTTGATGGTGTGCAGTGGGCTGGGGGAATAGAAAGGAGGACCAAGGACCAAGGAAATGGATCAAAGGGGCTCTAATGGTGGACAAAGTGTTTGAACTGAGCTTTGAGGAGAAAACAGGTATACAGATGTGGGGAGAGGGTAAGGCATGTGTGGGAGATGGAACAGACACAGCCAATGCCCTTCCTCACATGACCCTGGCTGCTTTCTCTTCCTCTCTCCCTCCCTCCTAACTCCATGGGTCATAGTGACAGTCCACCTGGAGAATCCACCCACCTCTCCTGGCTGCAGGGCCCCTCTCTGGCCAGGTCTGTGTCTGTCAGGATTCCTGTGATGCTCCCAGCCTTAATACCTTGACCCTGCCAATGAACACTTGGTTTCCTGAATCTCGCATGAGGCTGTCCACAGTCTGGATGCTTGAGAATTCAAAACGTGGGAAATATTTCTTGTGCAGGGGATTCAGCAAAGCTGAAACCATCCTTTGCCCCAGATGAAAGAGAAATCATCCCAGAGAAGGAAAAAAGGTGCAAAGGAGTCATGCTGAGAGAAATTTCTCTGCAAGTTTAGAGGAAGGAGCAAGTTTTCTCCAGGCTGTTATGGCAAGAGGTGGTGGGAAAGAAAGGGTATGAACCCCATGGGCATCGGTGGCTGGCAGGATTTACATGTGTGTGATGGAGTAAGAGCAAAGGCCTGGAGCAGTTGGGCTCAGGATGACTCTGCGAGGCAGGGTACAGAGGAACAGTTCCTACTAGGCAGTTGGGAGCCACTCAAGGTTGGAAGCAGGAAAGGGACATAGTAAAAAGTGCACTTATGTAAATCAACTATAGTTCAATTAAATAAATAAGTAAATAAATGTTTTTTAAATACCCCCAAAAAGTGTACTTATAAAGATTCCCAGGACAAGGGTTGCCCCAGACTCTCTGCAGTGGCTATGATCAACTTGCACTCCAGCGCAGAAGGTGGGGGCAGCTCTGGCACCACCGCTCCTGCCCCAGGGAGTGAGAGCAGAGCCCAGCTGACCTCAGGCCCCAAGGAGCCTCACGGTGGGAGGCAAGAGGGTTGGTCTTGATGACAAACTCAGGGCTCCAAGGAAAGGTGAGCTGGATGGTGCATGAGGACGGCAGGATATTTACCCTGAATCTGCCACTCAACTACTAAGTGATTGTTTAGAAAACCCCTCTCTTCTCAGCCTCCAAGGCCTCTGATGACCTTCTCAGCCCCTAGTGGACACGAGAGCTTTTACTTTACTGTGCTTGAAGCTATGGGCTTTAGTGTAAGACATCATTGGAGACTGACAGACAGACACATCAAGGCCCTGGAATTGTGCCCTCTGCGCATGCCCGTGCAGCTCCGGCTGCACTGATGCTGGGCCCCAGGCACCTGCGTCTGGCTCAGCTATCTCAGACCCACCCCCAACCTACTGAATCAGAATCTGCATTTTAGCAAGATCTCCAGGGAATGTGTGTGCATACTGAAGTTTGAGAAAAGCTGGTCCTAGTCACCAGAAGGGCCCTTGGGGTGATCCGGGTCCAATGCCAAATCTACAGTTTATAGATGAAGAGACTGAATACAGAGAGACTCTCTATTTGCTTAAAGTCACTGGTCAAGCCCTGGGTGGTATGGCACAGACCTCAAGACCCTGACTTCCAGCCCAGTACTCTTTCTCCCATGGCACCCTGCTCCTGTAGCCCAGACCTGGGCCTGGGCACCAGATGGCCATAAGTGGTGGCAGGACTTTGGTGGGGTCTTCGAACTTCAGCACATGTGTGCTGTGGGCATCCCAGAGATGGCTAAGGTACCATCCTCATATATAACTCAAAACAAACATACATGATATCAGCCAAGTATAACCTCTTACCTTGAGTCACGCTGTGGGACCATCTCTAAATCTAGGAAAATAGAGAAGGGAGAAAAATCAGTGTGGACCAATATGTAGCCAGGGACGGCTTCCTTTGGGCTGGGCTTGTGAGAGGGGGTGGGTTAGATTTCAGTGGCTGGTGGAGGGAGGGGCAGCATTTCAGGCCTAAACACCACGACGAATGAAGGGTATTAATAGGGCAGAAAGAGGATCAGTATGACCAGGGCTCCAGGTAAGGGGTGGGCAGCAGTGAGAGATAAAGCTGGAAAGGAGAATGGCTCAGAATATGGACAAAGCAGAGAACTGCTGGGTAGAGCCAATTCAGTCCCTGGGCTGGAGCCATGGAAGGTACTAGAGCCAAGGAGGAGAGAGTCCTTAACCTTGGAAAGAGCTTCTGGGGTGTATCAGACAGGGTGCAATGGAGGAAGGGGCGACAGGAACCCTCACCTGGGAGCTCACTGAGGGCATGGCTAGAGGCTCGCTCATCTCCAGGTCACCAGCATTTGGTAGAGCCTTGGCCCTTGGAAAGTCTCCTCCATCAGACCATCTCCATGGGAGGCAACCCGCAGCCCAAGGGCCATTTAAAATTCAAGGTCTAGATCAGAACAGGAAATGTAAGTCATGCTCTTGTGACCTTGAGCCTGTTCCATCACAGAGTGAGGATAACAGAAACGCCCTCATGAGGTTACAGTGAGAATTAACTGTGATAAGACACGTCCCATACTTGGCAACCAGCTGGTGCTCGATATCACGATGACTCCATTCCACTTCTTAACGCCTGCTGTCCCCAGGGCCTCAGTGAGTCAGCACCAGCTGGGTATCCTCTATAGCCCTTTGAGCTGCTCCTTCCAACTCTCCTCATCCCCTGATTAATGGTAGCATCTGTTGAGTACTGTACTCCTATTAAAACTCTTTATATGAACTCAATGAATCCTGCTAATGTTTTGAGATATGTTCTACTGGTTCCCTGATTTAAAGGTGGGAACACTCAATAACAGAGCTCCTGCATGCACACAAAAAGGGTGTGAATTGGGTTGCTGGATCGAGCAGCCCTCCCCTCACTGTGCTTTTATGTGGCCTCCAAGTGAGATGGCCCAGGACCTCCCCCCCCCATGACCCTCCAGCTACACATTCTCCCTCCATATCTCCTCCTCTGACAGTTGTAGGAGTCAGTCTCAATTTTTTGTTTTCAGCCTTCATCTTCTTGGATGGACAGGCCCACATTTCTAGAGGCCAGTGGGATAGAGTATCCACCCACATGGATGTCTGTCTTCCTCTGAAACCCAACCAGCCCCAAGTTCCCAGCCCCTTCCTCTAGCCTGAGCCTGGGCAGCTCATGCCAGGTACATCCTAAATTCATTCTATCCAGAAGGGTGCCCCAGGTTGGTCTCATCCCTGGTATGGGGTCCTGGAGAGCATAAATCTGTCCTCAGGTGCCTCTCACAGACCCAAACACAGTCCATTCAGGACTCACCTATCTCTCAAACCAGTGTCCCCTCCCAGCTCATAACACTGTATCCTTCATCGGGCCCTCGAAGATCTGAAACTTTCCCCTGGACCATCCCTCTCCAGAAGCCCTCTCATTCCCTCAACGGTCCTCTCTGCTCAGAACTGCCTCCCAACTGCCTTAGACTGTTCCCTCCCCCCACATTCCAACAGACCAACTGCTCCCTGCTCTTCTGCAAGTTCAGGTCAAATGCAAGCCCCCTTGAGTCTTGACCACACGCTGGCCCCAATGCGAGTTAGTTCCCAGTGTGTATCCTACCCAATGAACCAAAAACTCCTTGGGGGCAGGAACCGTGTCTTTTTATTTTTTGTCCCCATGACACTGGTCACAGTAACTAGCACACAAAACCTGTCAATATACATACTTTGACTAAAAGAATTTGAGGATTTTGCTAAAGCAGAAAGTGTGTGATTCCTCAGGAGCATTTGATTTTTTTAATTAACAACGTGGAAGTTATACATATTCCTGACATAGAAACTTATCAGACTGCCCAAGTCATTCTGCCCCCTCGCTGGGCACACCTGCAGATTCATTTGTTTATTCTGTTTTCACCCACTGACTTGTGTTGACTATCCATTCAAATACCTCTTGAGCTAATGAATGAAGGAGATGTTAATGGTCACCTGATCCAGGAGAATTTACACCTGAATACTGGGAAGACCCAGGAAGTTGTTAAAAGTACAATCCCCCAGCCCATTTCTAAAATTTACTGAATCAGAATCTCTGAAGGCAGGCCTGAGGGCTTCCTCTTTTATTCATTTGTTTTTTACTTTTAATTTTTCCTTTTAAAGTAATTTTCAGACTTATAAAACAGTTTGGAAATAATAAAGTTCCTATATACCTTTCACCCAGCTTTCCCAAACATTAACACTTACATAACCATAAAGCAATGATCAAAACCAGAAAATTTACTGATAACTGATAACTGAAAACTGATAACTCATCTACAGACCTTACTCAAATTTAGCCAGTTGCCCACTGATGTCCTTTCCATGTCCCAGAAGTCAATTAGAGAGGCTTTACAGTTTGTTTTAATGTCGGGTAGAGCTACCACCACCACCATCCCCAGCCCCACTCTTTTGATTCAATGTTTCCCTGGATATTCTAGCAGGTTTATTTTCCATACGAACTTTAATATCAACAAACCATGTTCCTGGCTGGTTTAGCTCTGTCCCACCATGAGATGCCAGAAACCTTACCATGAGATGCCAGAAACCTTTCTCTTCTAGAGAGCTGGATGTCATGGGCCACCTGTCATTTCCACAATTTCCATAACCACACCAAGATGAAGATGCCCCATGTCCCATGCCACCATGTCATCTGGGAGGACCTTCTGTTCCCCACCCTACCCTTCCACCTATGGTTCCCCTTAGACCTACTGAGAGAATACAATCTGTGCTCTCCCCAAGTAAGAGCTCCCTTTTGCCCAGGAGAGTACATGCAGACAACAATCTGACGCTTGGAGTTTAAAAAACTCTTCGACCACTATAAAGGCCACTATCGAATCTGTTTCCTCCTAAAGATTCACCTTTTTAGTTTAACTCCTATAGCTCTGTAAGTATAAATGACTTAGAAAGTTAATTTCTAAGTGTGGTAAATTTTACATTGTAAGTAAATCCTTTTCTGTGGATGATTAGCAGGAGTCTCTCAGTTATTCCAACGTGCAGCCAGGTGTGGGAACAAGGGGAATATAATAGGCAGGACTGGGATCTGGCACCTCCGGGAGCTGCTCCTACTCCCCAGCAGGGGCCTTTGAGAACAGCTGGACCAAGCACACCAGGCAGTGAATGGGGAGGCTCAGCCAGGCCGGGGCAGGGCTGGGGGCGGGGAGCGGGGGGCGGGGGGTCTTCCTGCTCAGAGTGGTCAAACCATCCAGTGATGAGTACCAGTCACCACAGCTGCCGTCCCAAGCTAGACATATTCTTCACACTCTCGAATTATACCTCGGTTCGACCTTCCAGCAGTCCAGTGGAGTAAATTCAGGTTTGATCACCATTTCACAGGAACAGAGAGATTAAGACAACCAGTCATGGCAGACCTGCGGTGAGCAGGGGCATCTCACTCCAGCGGCCATGCACCAGCATCGCCAAGACCCTGGATTCTAAGAGCGCTGTGAGAGGTAGAAAGCACAGCACTACGTCCCCACTCTCTACATTGCACGGCCATAGCCCAGGGTGAATTTACGGGATGCTGGTATCCTAGAATGGGCTGGAAGGGATTGATCCTATCATTTAGTAGAGAAGAAATAAACCCAGAAAGGGAAGAGACTTTCTCAGGATCGCACAGCCAGTCAGCGTCAAAGAGGAGGTCAGAGTCCAGGCAGGGCTCTTTTGCATCCACCTCAATGCATTTGGGAGTTAGAGGCAATACAAGACTGCCCTCTGGTGGAATGGCTGGAAAACTGCAGGCGTCCCTGTCCTGAGACTCTGGGCAGCTTTACTCCGCATTATGATGGATTTCATGACCCTGTCCCTCCCTGGGAGTTTCTCCTTCCTTACCAGTGCCCCTGCAGAATCCTCAGGACTCTATTGATGAAGTCACATCAGGGGTCCTGCATACACAAAGTGGTTTTTCCTCTCACTGCGTCCTTGAAATCACTGACTCAAGAAACACCTAGATAGAAATGGCTTTCATGTAGGAGGCACTGGGATGGGTGTGTGGGGACAGAACCTGAGATGATCCTGTCTGTCCCCACAGAGGTCATGACATGTTGGGTGTCTCAGACACAATCTGTGGTGAACAGAGAGCTGGAATGGGACGGGGAAGAACAGAATGCCAACTAAAGAATTAAGAGAGGGACTTGTGGGCATCACATCTGAGCCAAGTGTGAAGAGGAAAGGATTTCAGTAATGAAGAGGATGGTATGAAATTCCCAGGGAAAGAGAGAAGACAGGGCCAGGGCCTCCCCTCATGTTCCCTGGTGCCTGCTCTTCCCCTCAGCCCTTCACCCACTGGCCACCAAAGTCCTGGGGTAGCGGGGTCTCCAATGTCCGACTCCTTACAATGCCTGACTCCTTACAATGCCCCTCCCCAGCTGCAGCTGCCTCTTCTCACAGGTCTGCCCCTCTGTGGCCTTGGCCATGTCTCCTGCACTCACTCCAGCTCCACCCTGACCCTCAGATCTCTGAGTCCTTTGTAGGCCGGTCTACAGAGAGATCTCCAAGGTAATCAATCAGTAAGCTAAAATTAGTTCCTGTGTACCTGCTGCAGAGGATCCAGAAAGTTAAACCAACCTCTGCCCCAAAGAAAAAGAAATCATCTAGGGTATGAGTAAGGGTGCGAGGAAGTGATGGAGAGAGAAACATTCTCTGCTAGTTCAGGGCTGCTGCACCAAAGGGGCTCTGTGGATTGCTGACATCGGATTAGGGTGCATGGATAGGTGGGAGGAAGGCAGGAGCAGAGGCTGGGAGGCAGGGAGCCTCTGGAATGGTCTGCAGGACAGCGCAGAGCCTGACTCATCCGACGGGAGGCTGAGGGTTGGCCTTACCGGCGCAGAGCGCTGAGGAACATTTCTCCAAAGGCAGTGAGGAGCCACTCTCAAGACTGGGTGCTTGGACACCTTGAAAAGTGTGTTTAAAAGACTCCTGGAACAAATTGTGTCCTTCACACTGCAGCTTCTCAGGGTGGGGAGTGGTGGGTGGAGGGGGCTCTGGCTACACAGCTCTCCTGGCCTCTGGGAACCTGAACTGCCAGGGGGAGCCACCTGTCTCGCAGCCAGCTTCTTCCAGTTCTTGGGACGGAATTTGTGCCTCCCCAGGATGACCTGGAGGGGCAGCCACAAGGTCAAGGCTGGGTACTGGCTGAGGGAGAACAGAAGCCAAGCCCTGACTCTGCTCAATGCACAGGCCCACACCAGCAGTGAGTCGGGCAGGAGATGGCAGCAGACAGTGAGGGTGCCATCCAGAAAACTCCCCTGACCATCCCGCTGAATGTGGTGTTCCCAGGGGTGGCTCAGATCCTGTCCCTGGGTCACAGAGCACCCAGTCAAGGGAAGAGAGGAGTGACACATAGGGAACAATGGAGAACAACCCAGAACCTCAGGATGCGCCACATTGACTAAGAGCCCTCGGAAATCAGAGGAGGAAGAGGAAATTAGCGTGAACAGTTGTCCAAGAGATGACCTATGACCTGAGCCCTGTGACCAATTCAGCACCAATTCTCCGAAGAGGGCCAGTGAGGGAAGGAGCTAGACCCACCAGATATGAAAATATATTGTTCCCCTGGTGAAAACAAGAATTCTGCAAGGACTGAGAGAAAGAATAAGCTACCCAATCCAAGAATAACCGTTGGGTAAATGGGATGGGGCAACGCTTCCCTCTTTGGTAGCCATCCCCTTCTGGGCACTGGCAGCAGAAATTTCCCTGAGGTAACAAGGAAGGAAGTGCTTTTTAAAGGTGTTTATATGTTCTGTCCATCCAACCATCCATCCATTCACCTCTACAACCTGCATTCTTATAACAATAAAATTTAAAACCCTGCCCAGAGGGAGCGCTGCTACTCTCCTGCCCTTCAAAACACGATGCCCTGTGTGTAATGAGGAAGCAAAATACTTGAAAGAGAAAACAACCACAAAGTTTAATAAGCGAATAAGCTGTCAAGTCCAAGGCAACCATAGTTTCTCCCTCCGTTTTCCAACTAAATTCACATCCAAGAGTCTTCTGGAATCTTCTCTCTTTTCTCCCACCTCAGCCCACCCCCCATCCAGCATCAGGCCTGGAGATTTAACGTCGCAAACTTCTCTGCGCGCCCCTCTCCCGTCCCGCCCCTGCGCGCGCCCGCCCCAGAGCCCCTCCCAGCCCTCAGCGGCACCCCGACACCTACCTGCAGCTGGTGTCGCCCCCTCCTGGCTTTCGTCCACCCGGACACTCGCCGTTTGTCATCTCCCGCGCTCTCAAGCGACGGTAACCGTCAGGATCGACGACCTCAACTTGGTCGGCCGCTTGTACCACCTCCGTGCGCTTCGCATCCTCGGCCGCCCGGCCTCTTGCCAAAGCCAAAGCTTGCTCTCTGGGTGCCCGAGCCAGTGCGCGGGCGGGGTCACCCCTTGGAGCCCCGGCCCCAGGCAGGCCCTCCCGAGTGTCAGCCCCGCCTACTCCTGCTCAACCTGCAGAACCCCACGGGCCGCGCCTCTTCTCCCTCCTTCCCCAACCCCAGGGTGCGCGGCTGCCCGCGCCTACCTCCTCCTTGGGACCCGCTGCGCTCCCGTTAGGCTCTGGCTGCGGGGCGTGGGCCACCCTCCCTCCGCAACACGGCTCCTCTCCCGGAAGAGCGGCCCTCCTTCCCCACGTGTCCTGGGACCCGCCCTGCGGCTGCTGGGAGACACCGACGCTTGGGATGCGGCTCGGCGGGAGAAAGGGGCCGCAGGCACTTTCTTTAGTGACAAAGAAAAGTGTTAGCTAGTGCCCTCTTAGCGCAGTGGGCAGCGCGTCAGTCTCATAATCTGAAGGTCCTGAGTTCGAGCCTCAGAGAGGGCACGATATTTTGCTGTGCTACCGCGTAGCATTTCACAGAAAGAAGCGTTCTTGAGTGGAGCTTAGACTGACCCCGCAGGGGCCCGGCAGGTGGAGGGATGCCCACGCAGACCATTCACTGCAAGCCACAGCCACGAGGAACGATTGTTGTCCCCTTTCCAGTAATAATAAGATAAAACCCTGTAAAAGTGGAAACACACAACATTGGCGCGACTGAGGGGAAATAGACACAGAGCTGCTGAGGGGTTCAATTTGCAACATCTGTGAAAAATAATCTTCCAGTCCACTTCCGATCTCCTTTTTCCCCAATTCCCTCTACTCGGAGAAAGGCCCTGTCTCTGCGTTCTTCTGGGGCTGTCTCGGAGACTATCTTCGCTCTGGTTCAGACCCGGCTTTCAAGAGCAGGGAAGACCTGGACAGTCAGTGACGGTCTCCCACGTGGCCTGGGAGACCAAGGTGAGGCGTGGCACTGATGACCTAGCAATGGCCAAGCTGTAACTATAGCTTTAGCTGAATCCTATAATTTTTGATTATTCAGTTTACAGTAAGCTCTTTGTGACTTAGTCTCTATTAAATATTTAGACGTATGTTTCTAGATGTCGAAAATAAGGAAATTTCTATTTTTCTTTTTATTATTTATCTCTATCTTAATTGCATTATGGTCATAGAATATATTCTGTAAGAATTAAATACTCTGACATTTATGGCTCAGTTTTTGGTCAAGTTTTGTATTTTTTTGTTCTTATTACCTAGCTTTATTTATATTAGATTAATATCAAATTAAGTATACTTTTAATAATGAGTTAATAAAATTATATTAATTATAAATATAAGTAATAAAATTAATGTCATTATATATTATTATACTTTATTATTCCAGTATTTTTCCTTTATTATTTGGAAGCTATACCCTCATTTAATATTCTTTTAGTAATTAACCTAGAAATTACAACACTACTCATTGACTTATCAAGACTACTGTTAGTTAGGACTTTTACCTTCTTTGCAAAAAAAAAAAAATTTACAATTCTTTTACTTTATCATTTCCAATTATTACCCTCCCAACTTACTTGCCTTTGTTTTCAATTCTCTTTTTGAATTGCTGGATCATACAGTAGCTCTGTGTTTATCATTTTGAAGAGTTACTACACTGTTCTTCCAAGTGACTGCAATGTGTTTTACCATCCCACTAGCAAGGTATGGGGGTTTCAATTTCTCCATATCCTCAACATTTATTATTGTCTGTCCTTTTTATTCCAGCCATCCCGGCACACGTGAAGTGATATCTCACTGTGGGTTTGGTTTGCGTTTCCCTGATGATATTGAGCATCCTTTCCTGTGCGTATTGCCATTTGTACACCTTCTTTATAGAAATGTCTGTTCAAATCCTTTGCCCTTTTAAAAAAAGGTTTACTTGTCTTTTATTGTTGAGTTGTAAGACTTCTTTACATGCTGGATATAAGTCCCTTACTGGAAACATTTGCAAATGTTTTCTCCCCTTTGGTGGGTTGTCTGTTCACTTTCTTGATGGTTTCTTTTGTAACACTCATTTTTAATTTTGATGAACTTTGTTTTTAAAGAAATAAACATGATAGAGTCGAAGCTCCCTTTTTATCCCTCTATGTCCAATTTCTCTACCTCCCTCCCCAAAGGTTACCACTATTCTGAATTTGATCTTTACAGTTCCCTGCCTTTTTAAAATTGTCTATGATATATGTAACATAAAATTTATCATCTTGAAACATTTTACAGTGTACAGGTCAATGGCATTAAGCACATCCCCATTATTGCACAACCATCACCACCACCTGTCTCCAAAATTTCTTTCTTCTTGCAAAACTGAAACTCTGTAGCCATTAGGCAATAACCTCCCATATCCCCCTCCCCGCAGCTCCTGTCACCACCATTCTACTGTCTGTCTCTATGAATGACCTAAGTACCTCATGAGTGGAACCATACATTATTGTCCATGTCTTATTTCACTCTGCATGTCTTCAAGGTACATCCATACTGTACCATATGTCAGAATTTCCTTCCTTTCAAAGGCTAAATAATATTCCATTATATATAACAAAATTGCATTTTATTTTATCTACTCATCCATTGATGGACACTTGTTATAGAGACACTTGGAGGCTGTTTGTTACTACAGCCCAATAGGATAGATCTACTGTTGGTCTCCACCCTCGGTATCATATTTTTAAACAGATTCTAAATAAATGTATTATTTAGAGGCTCATTGGCCACAGCAGGACTCAGCAAACTACAGCCAGCAGACCAAATCTGGCCCACTTCCTGTTTTTATTAAGTTTTATTGGCACACAGTCACATTCATTTATCTGTTGTCTATGGCTGTTTTCATGCTACAACAGCAGAGGTGAATAATTGGGACAAAGAGCATAGGACAAGGCCTAAAATATTTACTATCTGGTCCTTTAAGTACAAGTTGGCTATTTCTAGAGCTATAGTTATAGACTCCAAAAAATGTAACAATTCAAATATAAGTTTATTTCTCTTCCATGAAATAATCCAGAGTTGGCAGTTTTTCTCCACGTTTGATTTGTGGACACAGGAGGCTCCCACCTCATTGTTTTGCAATCCCCTAAGGCCTCCATATCATTGGCTGGAGCTGGTAGAAGGGGACAGAGAACCTGGAGGGGACCCCTACTCCATTAGCCTTGGCCCAGAAATGAGACATGTGCTTCACTCGTAACCCATCGGCAAGAAAAAGGTACCCAACAGGATCTCGATGCAGAGGATGGTACACTTGGTCCCTGGCTTTGTGCCTCCTCTGGGTAACTTCAAACTACAGACTTTAGCAGGCAGCTGGCTGTCTAAGCCATGCCAACACCAAGCAATGAGGAGGCAGGATGGAAGATTAGAAAGCAGATCTGTACACCTTGATTCCGGGAGCTGGGGCTGTGTTGGCCTGGCGAAGGCCAGACAAAATATTATACCCTCAAACAGGAGGTCATTGCCCTGAAACAGAGACAGGCAGATTTTGACTCTTACCAAATGCCAGAATTAGGATCAGGACTTTGAAAGACTCAGACAAAGCGAGGTTTCATCAAGTAGGAAGCTAAAAGGTGAGCTCTCCCTGAGATATGGTTAGGCCAGCTCAAGGAGTCTTCACCTGCGTCAAGAGGTGATTGTATCAGTCTACCAACACCTGATACAATCTTACAGTTCATACATGTACGTATTTTGCTTATCAAACTTTCTTAAGATTTCAAGAATTCCCTGGCCCCCCAAAAAGTTATAAACAAAACTAAGTCTGGTCTAAAATTCCTTCCCCACCCTGGAATTTGCTGAATGGAGGCATAAGCAATCCATCACAATGAGTTTGTTATTGGAAATAAATGACCATCTATCCCAGCCATTTCAGGTTTTGCTTTTCTATTTTATTAATTACAAAATCCAGAAGTCAGTAGTAGAAAAATAACAAAGGAAAAATTCCTAAGCCATATAATAAAAACCTGGGAGGGCAGGCTAGGTGTGGGCTGGGTGGGAAGGGGAGGACAGATGACTGGCCAGGGAGAAGGTAGAGGCGTGGGAGGTACTGAAGTTACCCAGAGCCCTGGGGTCAACCTCTCAGCCCACTGGCCTTCTCTGGGTCTTCATTGTGGACCATGGCTCACAACCTTCAATACAAGAGCTGGTAAACTGTGGCACTGTTCTTAGAGCCGGTGACCAGATACTGGTTGTCAGAAGACACATCACAACACAGGATGTCTGTAGACTCCTCTGCCTGGAAGGAAAGAGGCCACAAGAGGGACGACATGCAGGGGCCAGGCTTGGGCCAGGGATTCACACTTCAGGTGAGGCTGTTTCAAGGCTCCCTATAGTCATGAGGCTCGGCTGGACCCCTGGCCAGGTTCAGGGCTCTAGGTGGAGCCCAGGGGTTCACAGGACCTTGAGTCCTCCTTCCCCTCTGACATATCCACTGGCCCTGGATGCTATTTCAGAGGTAGTTTCTAGCACTATCTCTGGGGCCCCACCAAATGGGGACCAGGGCTGTGAGCCCCAAGTGCCTGGGTTGGTGCAGCCCTCCATCCAGTACCTGAAACAACCTCTGCAGAGAAGGTGCAGCAAGGCAGTGGATCGACTCATCCTGGGTGGTCACAAAATAGCTTCCTGGTGAAGGGAAGACAAATGGAGGGATCAGAGACCCACCTGCATTCTAGTCCCAGCTCGGCTCCCACCAGACTAGGGCAAGCGTCACTCTTTCTCTGCCTCAGGTTCCCCATCTCTAAAACTCAGAGACATGGCCCAAACCACTCCTTCATCTGCCCACACCCTCCCGCCAGGCCCGGGATCACGTTAAGGGTCCCTAAACAGGGCAATCATATGGGGCTTCAGGCCTCTTCTGTCTCCTGTGTGTTTGGGCTGTGGTTCCATGTAGGAAGCTACTGTTATCGGCAGAGCCAGAAACAGAGAGGGAGGGCAGCAGAGAAAGAAGGGAGGGAGGGAGCCAGGCTGGCAGGGGGTAAACAGCGGGACCGGGAGGAGGCTGATGTGGGGCATGTGGGGCGAGGGCAGAGGGAAGGTGGGCCCCTGGCCACTGCTGGGGCCTGAGAAGAGGGAGTTAAGAGTCTGAAATAAGACTCTCCAGGTGAGTAGATACCTTGCAGGGGGACAGGACACCCAGAGGTGTCGCCTGCCTGCTCACTCACCACAGGAGGCAAACTTGAGATTGTGGTGGTGGATGTATTTGTGTAACACAGCTTTAAACTTCTCCTTCCGGTGCGTGTGCAGGATTATGATGTCACTCATTCGCAAGCCCACTAACAACCACTCCTCACTGGGGTCATGTGTGATGCTGAGGATCTGTTTGGAAGGAGGTCTGCAGTCAGCACTCAAGGTGCCAGTGCCAGCGCTTGTCCCACCTCTTCCAAGACGGACCCCGCTCCCGCGGGCACCCACAACTCCCTGGTCCCCGGGGCTGCACGCAGCCCGGCGGGGGCCATCCAGGCACCTCATGCTGTAAATCATGTTGCTGCAGCCGCTGGTAGCTCCTCAGGTCCCAGGAATACAGGCTGGTGTCTTCACCTCCCGTCCAGAACTTATTGCCCGTGATGTCCACACATCGGGACCCATAGATGGGGACTTCATGCTTCCTGGAGGGAAAACTCAGAAGTTCGTGCGTTGGCTGGACCCCCATAAGTTGGGGGCCCAGGAAGCTCCTAGATACGTGGCTCAGATACGTTCTCCACGTTGACTCACCTAGTCCTACTGCTCAGAGGTGAGGTCGGGAAGGGGACACACACTTTGCCAAAGCCTCAGCATCAAGCCCTCCCCCATCGTACCTGATCAAGATTTGGTTCTGCAAATCCCAGATCTCAACAAATCCTTTGAAACAAGCCAAGCAGATCTGGGCATTGGAGGAGATGGCCAGGGAATAGCACATGGGGCCCGTGGAGGCCAGCTGTGCCCTGATGCGAGGGGTGGGTGCTAGGTCCCACAGAGTCAGGGTCTGGGACAGACCCCCCGTGATCAACCTCTGCTCATCTGGGAACAGCTTGCAGGTGAGGACACAGTTCTGATGGTCCTGTAGGAACAGTTTACATTCTCATATCACCTTCTGGAAGCACGGGCTCTGAGTGTCAGGACAGAGGTCATGTCTGGGCTCCCCCAGTCTTCCTGATGACCCCTCACCTGGAGGTTGAGCTGGGCCTGGGGGGCCTGGTCCCAGGCGTGCAGGGCACTCTCATTCCACACTCTGATGTAGCCATGGCCGCACGTGTACACATGGTGAGTAGAGCCGCTGACGGCCACAGCATAGACTTTCTTTCCGTGGCGGAGTTTGCCAACCTTCCAGGACCCACGTGGAGTCCTCTGCCTGACCACTGCTTCGTCTGGAACGGGAGGCTGGGTGGCCAGGAGAGGGTCATAGCTTTGACCTGCCTTTACCCACAGCGGGGACAGCCTGCCCTGCCCTCTGACACAATTCCTAAGCCTTCATCCGACAGCTCCTCTCTGACCCCAGGCAGAGAACTTGTCCTCATCTGGAGTCCCCATACCATTGACCCCCTCTGCACGAGCCCAGGTTTCCCTCCTTGGTAACAGGACACATTCTGAGATAATTCTGAGCACCAGCCATGAGAGGAGGGCCCAGCTCAGAGTCCCCTAGGATGGAACTATGGAAGTGACATTGTGAGCTGAAGCCCCACACTTGGTGATGGGAGAAGGGCAGCCCAGGTCAAAAGAAGCAGGGAGTCTCGTGCACCTACCACCTGTGGGAGAGAGAGTGGGGATGTGGACACACCGCACGCCCTCATCTTCTTCCTACTAGCTTCTTGCTTGGTGGGTAACAAGAAGGGAAAGATGTCAAATTTAAAAAAAAAAAAAAAAAAAAAGACTTACAATTGCTCTGAGCAATGACCGGACTTCTTCACTGGGAGGAGGTGAAGAACAAAGCTGAGCTGCAGGGAGAGACCAGCAGAGAGGGTGTCTGGCAGCAGCAGCATCACAGGATCCAGGGAGAAGGCTGCCCTCCTGACCCAAGATCTCATTCCTGGTCCCCCATCCGAGGCCCAGCCTTGGGTTACACCAAGCCTGCCCACATCATCCCAGCTGGGACTTACCAAACCCGAGTCCTGGTGGGGAGCTGTGACACATGGAGGAGACAGGGAGGAGACACGGCATGAGATGGAGAGCTCCTGCTGGGATTCCTTGCCCCAGGCCATTCCCAACCCCCCTCCAAGTCTTGTTCAGGTGAGACCTACCTGGGGCCAGGCTCTGCTTCTTCTGATTCCACCTTAGAGAACCAAGGGACCTGCAGCTCAGATCTGTCAAGGGCCTGGGGGACCCACTGCTGTGGACTCACACAGCTCACCTCCTGAAAAACTGGCCCACATTGTGCCAGGGAGCCAGGGAGCTGCTGCAGGGGACCACACGCCTCATCCAGCTGAGATTGTGTGTGATGTTCATGCTGAGAGGAAATGCCAGGGCTTTCTGGCACACTCCCCCTCTCCTCCGGGTCATCATAAATTGTGAGTATACTGAACGAGGCCTCTTCCTTCTCTTCACTCATGTCCGTCGACTGGCAAAGTGCCTGAGCCACCTGGTTCTAGGGCTTGAGATCACACTCACCCCCTGGGTTCCCAATATGTCCCGATCCCTGTAGCAAGAGAGGGAACAGGTGCCAACATGCAGATGCGCTGTTCAAGTCTATTGAGAAGGCTCAGAGAACACCCCTCTTGCGGAGAGGATTCAAAAGTGGTGACCGACTAACTTCTGATACTACATGTTGGCAGTGATGGTATTAAGGGTGAAATTCCACACAGGCATCTTGAGATGTTAGGACCAGGTGTTATGTTTTTCATTCTAGACATGCGGACTGCATTTCCTGTCCTCTAAAATCAAACTCACCCTTTCATCTGACTGGATACTTTTCAAACGAGGGCTCATCCCCCGTGTGAATGAAACGTGAGGCCACAGGAAACTCCACACACATCTCAGGGTCTCTCTCCCCCTGGAGGGGAACAGTGTGGGAAAACTCAATGGTCATGCAAAAAAGACATTCCATTTGGATGGGGCAAGGCTGCAGAATGATGAAGAGATTGGCTGGTGGGGATTTCATCTTTCCTATCTTCAGGGATAATTCTGAGAACTGTATGGAATCACATGTGCAGAATACTCCAAGTCAGATAAGGACAGTGACAAACACTCAATGCATGGCAGACTGTGTTTATCTGTGGACTATGGCAGGGACCAGAGCTTTGAGGATTTAGGGCAGACCCAAATGTCTTCCTTCAGGAAGCTTCCATCACAGGCTGCCCAATAGCTAGCCCCAGGATCCCTGGGGAGACCCACTGTGCCATTGGCAAGACATATCAGAAGCCTCAGGGACAAGAGGGCAGATAGCGCTGGGGAGGGGACCTTCCAACTGGAACCAAGACCTTGACGACCAGGCTCAATCCTTGGCTCTCACACACCCCTCTCCACGAATGCTCAGCAGTCACCCTGGGGCCCCCAGGCTGCCTGCCCTTGGGAAGATGTGGGGACAGCATATGGCCAGACTCCACTACTTTTTTGACACTTGTAGGTCTCATGGTGTCTGTGGTCCTGAACTTTACCTAGCTTGTCCTATGTCATCTGCAAAGTTGTGTGGGCTGCGTTTTACAGGTTTTAATAACTGAAGCTCAGACTGAGTGAGAAAGCAGCTAGAAAGCACTGAGAAGAGGTTCAAATCCTGCCCTGCCTGGCTCTTAACAGCCTCCTTTCCTACCTCCCCATCAGAGGAAGGGAGGCAACATCCACTGCAGTTACAAATGCAGCCAGTGACCCTTTGAGCCAGCACTCTCACTTTTAGGACTTTATCCTAAAGGTGCCCCTGAATGTAAGGCATATTATCTCTGTCTAAACTGAAGCATCACAGCTTTGCTTGGTAGCAGATGACTGGACAAACCCAAAATCCATAGGAAGGGACCCATGAAATAAGTCGGTGTATGCACGAAGTGCAATTCGATGCAACTGTTAAAAATAACAAGAACACCAATGCCTGGAAGTGAGAAATTCCAAGGTAAGTTAATGGGGGAGGGTGGATTCAATGCGCATAACGCACAGCTGTGATGTAAAAGAAGGACGGAAATCAGAACCTACCTTTGCGTATGTTTGTATGCACATAGGAAATTAGGAAGGGCGTTGCCTTTGGGAATAGAAACTGACAAAGAGTAAAGAAGAATAGAAGGGAGATTCGTCACTGCGGAACTTGGGAGAATTCTTGCATATTTGTGGCTATTTGAACCTAAATTAAAAATTGTTGGACGATGAGCTTTTTTCTCAGCCAAGTCCTTTTTCTCTCATCTTCCCCCCAAATGACGATTTGGGCTCCTTGTGGTTCTTACTTATTTGTTTAAATAATTTAACAAATTTGCCCTGGACGTGAATCAGGCCCCTTTACCTGGGCCGGCTCGGCCCTGGGGAGGGTGAAAGTGCACACATTCCTGGCCCAGCCTGAAGAGGGTGGACAAGAGGGATGGGGAGCTGCCCAGGCCCTCGCTGGGTGAGGCTGAAAGGCAGGGAGGCCATTTAACCAGGATTTCATGGATGCAGAGAATTTCATCCTAAGAATAAGACAAGGCTTCTAGAAAGTGTACCAGGAAGACTCAATATCCCCCTCCTTTCTACCCCCAGAGCTGGAATACAGGCAACTCTCTTTCTCAAGCTTCAACACAAAATACCTGCGCCGGGTCCACCCTGCCAGCAAGGCGAGCACTGATCGTTCCCCCGTGGCGTGAAACTCACCTCTGACGGCAGAATGTCCAACCCTGGAGATGGGAGGAGCTGCCCCTCAGCTAGTGCCGGGAACCCCTTCCTCCAGCCCCATCCCTCCCACACCCAGACCCCTTCTCCTGCAGCACTGCGGGTTTTATACTAATTGGTAATCAAGCTCAGGGGCAGGACCCGGTCAGGAATAGGGCCGGGACTGGCTCATCAGTTACCGGGCGTGGCCTCAACCACCACCTACCACAGGGCCACCCACTGGGCTATCACTTCCCGTAAGACTGGAATCCAAGGATGAGGGGGTAGACAGGGATCTGCCAGGGAAATTCACAGTGGGAGGTGAGGTGGAGTGAGCAACTTTTCAGGGGATGAGTCTTTGGGTTGGGTTCAGGTGGCCCCACAAGAGCCGGTGTTTGAGCAAAGGTGGAAACTTAGGTTGAGCTATACCCAAGAGCCCTTTCAAATTCCCTTCTCCAGGTGAGTCCTGGCTCCAGAAGGCCGGCTCTGGGATCCTTCATCTCTCACTGGTGTCTCTGTAAGTGACGGCCAGGGGAAACTTCTTTTCTGCGGGAGCTTCGTCCAGGGGTCCTGACATTGGAGCCCTCAGATTCCCCTGGAGGGCTTGTTAAAACAGAGCACCGGGCCCACCCCCAGGAGTTCCTGATTCTGTGGGCCTGGGGTGGGGTCTTTGTATCTCTAGCAAGATTCTGGGTGGGGGTATCACTGCTGCTGCTGGTCTGGGGACCCCAGCTGAGAAGCACTGCCCAACCCCTCTGCCTGGTGGTCCCTTTCTGGCAGGAGGGGAAGGGGTGGTGAGGCTGGATCCTCTTCTGCTCTACTCACCAGATTCACCTCCTGCCACTGGCCCACCCCCTTAATGAACATACTCTCTCTTCTAGGCTGGCTTCCTTCTCACTCATTGGCTTCCTTCTTTTGAAGCAGATGTCCTAAAATGGCTGATACTTAGAAATCTTTGATCACCCCTGACCTCCAATCTCCAATGCTCTCGGTCTCTCCCTTTCTCTCTTCCCCCTCAGGTACACAGCCCTTATCGCCAAAACTGTTATGACTGCCTATGGTGTTCCAAATAATGCCTGGTATTTAAGACCCGTCCCCATCCAGGCCCAGTCTGTTCTCACTTTTCCCATGATTGTACCCTAACCTGACATCCAGTGTACTTGGCTGTACATTTCCACCTTCATGCTTCACTCATGCTGTTCCCTCATCCAGGAATGCTGTTCCCTGCCCACTTATGTATCAAATATGTGCTCCCATATACTCTGAGCACCGTACCAGGGCCTGTGCACAGTGCCAGAGACCAGAGATCGGCCTTAGACCCGGCCCAAGTCCTCAGGGAGCTTCAATTTGAGACGGGGCATGGTCTTCATAGACACATAACTCCCCATCTGACACTCGATCCATTTTTGAAAATTATCTCATTTTTTATTCTCACAGGAAATTCAACAGTGAGGGACACCAGTATGGATTTGATCCTCAATCTGGAAATCTGAGAATTAATTCAGGGAGTCAGAACCTTGGAGAGACTTGTCTAAGATCTCACTAAAGAGGTGGAAGAGCAAGGATCCAGGCCTATATGTTTGTGGGAGAGGCGTACTGATTCATAGGAGCTCTTGCTCTATGTGTTGAACACAAACCCTTCTACCAATGTTTATTTATTTATTTTTAGAGAAGGTACTGGGGATTGAAACCAGGACCTCCTGCATGCTAAGCATTTGCTCTGCCACTTGAGCTATACCCTCCCCTTCTAGCTCTCTTAATGGTGTCTTCAGATGAACAGAAGTTCTCGATTTTTAATTCAATCTAGTTCATCTTTTAAGGTTCATTCTTGTAGAATCTTATTTAGGAAATATTTGCTGCCCCCAGTATCATGATGACATGTTCCTCTGTTTTCTTCTAGAAGCTTCTCTACTTTACCTTTCACATCTGGATCTATGAAACTAGGAACTTGGCACTACCTAGAAAGGATTGCAGGGAATACAAAGGGTGCAGGAATAGAAGCCTGGACCCCTCTCAATGGAAGGCAGTGGGGGCAGGGATGAGGAGCCCAGCCATTCCATCAAACTGCCCTGATTGGAAGCCCAGGTGTGCCACTTCCAAGCAGCAGGAGCTTTGACAGGTTGCCTGCCTGTGCCTCAGTTTTCTCATCTGTAAAATGGAGATGATGAAATGACATTCCTCCTAAAGCTATGGTCAGACCTGGGAGTTAACAGGGCTTTGATTATGCCAGGCTTAAAATAAATGCTCATTTAGGGTTAGCAATTCTTAGGGGACTGAGGAAGGGGAAAGAAAAAGAGCGGTGAGAGAGGCCAGTGGGAGGACCCCAGTGGTCAGCGAGGCAGCCCATGGAGGAGAGGGTTTCTAGAAGGGGCATAAGTTCTGGATCATAATCCAGAGCATTGGTGGGCTCTGGACAAGCATTTGCTGCACTATCACAGCCCACTTTCATAGCTGACCCAGAGGCGTGGTTTCCACTGAAGGAAACTAAAGCTCAGAGAGTTTAAGTAACGTGCTCAAGATCACACAGCAAGGAAGAATTGGAATTAGGGTTTGAGGCCGGGTTCACACAACCCCACACAGCCCTCCACCAGGCTGCAGGAGACAGAGGAAGACGACAGGAATGGGGGGCCACTTGGCTATAGCAGCCTGGACGGGTGGTTTCTGGGCACTCTTGGGCCAGACGCTAGACTGTTAAGCATCAAATTGTCAGCCACTGATAAGAATGGAAGGGGGGGTGCAGAATTCTCAACTGAGACATCTGGACAAAAGGAAAAATGGGGCAGCCTGAGGGGTACAGAGTCAAAGAGAACAGTGGTTCTCAAACTCTGAGGCAAGTTCAAGTAACCTGGGTACTTTTAAAATACCGATGCTCAGGTATCTGGGTCCTCCACCCCTTTTCTATTTAATTACTAGGGATGCAGCCTGGGCATCAGATTTTTTCAGACCTCCCCCTATGATTCCAATTCCAAAGCTAAGGTTGGGAACCTTGGGAGCAGAGGGTTCTGTAAAGAAGGAAACATGGCAAAGAGGAGAGGAAGCTGGTGGGAGATACTGAAGAGGCTGGGGGTGGAGGGACAGAACTGATGAAGACTCCTGGGGTCCTGGGAGTGGTTGAGGGGCAGGACACAGAAGGAGTTTAGGTTAAGATGGAAAGGGGAAATGAACACAAAAAAGAATGGAAAACCCAGCTGAGGAAAAACAATACGGTCTCATTGTCCCTCAATCCCATCTGTGGATGGAGGCACCAGCTTGAGCCCAAGCTGTGCCCTGGCTGAGGGTCAGCTGCACATCACCAACTGGTGGGACTAAAAATGTCTGAACTGGGGTGGAGGCGCTTCTGGGTAGAGGAATCAAATGGGGCCCTGCTGGCAATCAGACACATCTGCACATCCACCCACATGCCCATCACCTTTCCCACCAAGTGACCAGACACTCTGCAGTGTTTTATTGAGGTCTCGGCTATGCTGGGCTCTGAGGATTCAAAGCTGAGCCTACAGACCTGACCTTGACCCTTATGGGTTTCAGTCTTTGAAACTGACAGTTGAGCTGGCAATTATAAATCAGAAGGGTAAAGTGACTTGATGGGAGGGGGAGGGTGTGACAGGGGAGCACAGAGAAGGGGCACAGAACCCCAGTGTGAAAGGGTGTGAGATGTCAAGGATGGGAGAGGTTAGTGGCAGGAGTGGGGTGGAGGAGAGCATAGGCGAATGTTCTAGACAGAGAAGAGCAGGTGCACAGGTTGGAAGGAGAAGGGTCTTTTAACAATTGGGAGAATTTTCTAGAGGACAAAGCATAGATGGTGTGTGTTTGGGGAGCAGAGAGGGAAGGGATATGTGCTCTGTTCTAGAGAGAGTGGGAGGTACTGAGGGGTTCTGAGCTGGGGGAGACATGATCAGAATTGAGTTTGGGAAGGACTCAGCCTACTCAGTAGATAAACTGGAGGAAGGGGCAATATTGGATTCTGGGAAACCAGCTAAAAGAGAAGATGTTCAACATCACTAGTCGTAAGGGAAATATAAACTCAAATCACAATGAAGTACCACTTCCCACCCACTGGGATGGTTATAACAGCAACAACAACAAAACTACAGAAAATAATCAGTGTTGGTGAGGATGTGGAGAAACTGGAACCCTTGGACATGGCTGACAGGAATGTAAAATGGTGCAGCCACTGTGGAAAACAGTTTGGCGGACCCTCAAAAAATTACACATCAAATTATCCTATTACCCAGCAATTCCACTTCTAGGTAGATCCCTAAAAGAATTGAAAACAGAGACACAACAGATTTTTGTACGCTAGTGTTCATAGCAGCATTATTCACAAAAGCCAACAGGTGCAAACAACCCAAGTGTTCATCAAACCATGGATAGATAAACACAATGTGGTATAGCTATACAAAGAAGTGTTAGCCACCAAGAAAAAGACAAGAAGTATGGATACATGCTACAACATGGATGATCCTTGAAAAGATTACACTAAGTGAAAAAAGCCAGACGCAACGACTCCACTTACATGAAACACCCAGCCAGAATAGGCAAATCCATAGAGACAGAAAGCAGGTTACTGGTTTCCAGGGGCTAGAAGTTGGAGGTTTGGTGAGTAACCACTTAATGGGCATGGGGTTCCTTTTGGGGTGATGAAAAGTTCTGAAACTAGATAGTAGTGATGAGTGCCAACACTGTTGTGCCACTGGACTGGACACTAAAGGAGTTAAAATGGTAAATTTTATGTTATGTTAATTCATGCTACCACAATTAAAAAACAAACAAAAACAGACCTTGTATCAATGAGTTAGAGGCCTTGTAAGTCCCAATAGCATTTTTCCTTCTTCCTCTTCATCCACCAAACCCCAGGGAGTTAAGCTGATGGTTTTCTTACCTTTGCTCCCCTTAAAGAGCCAGCCAACTGCAGGTGCCCCTGCCCAAAGACCCTGGCCAGCTATAGTCAAATGGGGCAGGGGTGGGGAACCCTAGCATCTGGAGGGCGAACACTGAGGCCAGAGGTTGGATCATCAGAGCCAGACCTTAAAACATCAGCCCCCAGATCTTTCTTTGGGGGGCTGGAGCGCCCTCTGGTGAGCAATCGGAGAGCAACCCAATTCTAATGTCAGCTCTGAGACTTTCGCGCTCGTAGCCTAGTGCACTTGATAGTTGTGCTCAGGGTACTGCTCCGCCATCTCGGAATTTCTCTTTCCGCACTAGAGCCCCCAGGGAATTTACCTGCGCGCCTGTTGTAGATGAAAATGCATAAACTATATAAACACACGCACAGAACACTTCTTCCTTTCCTGATTGACTGATGTCATCCACTCAAGAAATTGAAATTCACGAGCAAGGTCGGGCCTGGCTCAATGAATTACCCCCAAAAAGCTTGCGGTTAACAGGGCGGGCCGGGAAGCCAGCAGGTCCAAGTAGAGAGGACAGAGACTGGTAAAGATTAGCTTCACCTGGAGCTAAGCGCATAGAGCTGGCGGACGACACAGGGCAAGGGATCCAAAGCCAATCAAGAAGGTCAAGGCCAGCAAAGGAGAGGCGGCCTTTGGCTGAGCTCAGTGTGAAGGGAGAGGGGGGAGTCCTCCGAATAGAAAAGACAATGCATGCAATCGGCAGGCTCCTTCATGCCCGGTCCCTGTGCTACCCCTCTCTTCCTCCCTCCCTGTCATGGGGAGCCTCTAACTCAACATTCCTTACCATAAGCTTTTACCAGGAGAGCATGGTGGCGGGTCCTACCCCCGACCAACCCCCAATCTTGTACGGTTCTTCCTACTCATCTCAAGCCCGCTGCCTAGCTATGGAATGCTTGGATTCTGAATCCTGCGCTCCACTTTCCATCCTGGATTGCCTCTTACCTCCCAAAGGACTTTTAAGCAAAACTCCCTTCCCGCCACTCCCAGAGGCCCGTTGGCAACCACCCTCTCCTCACAGTCCCACAGCAGCTCTACTTATGCGCATTTACAACATGGGCCTCTAAGATGTCACTGAGGTAAAAATAGGTTATGCTTCTTTTAAGAAATGTTTGCAATGCGCAGGCTTAACTGTTCTGAGCGTCCTTCGGACTCTGGCCTGCAGGGCGAGAAGTTTTGGCCCCAGCCCAGCTTCGGGCGGTCAGGGGCCCCTACAGGCCTGCCGGGTCTCTAAGATCGTGTCCACCCCCACCGCTACCGCCACCCCGCCGGTCCACACATATTTCTGCCGAGAGTTCAGACCAGGCTGCCCCAGGACTGCTAGGGATAAGAGCCGGGAGGGCCTGCCGGCGCCAAGGGGACCCGGGCAGCCTCACGGTCGTTTTCTTCCCGCGCTGCAGTGAGCAGACCGGCCGCCAGGGGCAG
Source organism: Camelus ferus (assembly GCF_009834535.1). Classification (NCBI taxonomy): domain Eukaryota; kingdom Metazoa; phylum Chordata; class Mammalia; order Artiodactyla; family Camelidae; genus Camelus; species Camelus ferus. The sequence goes on along the minus strand of NC_045704.1, from coordinate 48,123,750 downwards.
CAGGGGGCCCAGGCTGGCGCCCAGTGCCTCCTAATGGCTTCTCGCGCCCATAGCGCCGGCCTCAGGGCCCTGGACGCGCAGGCCCGGCCTTCCCACTCCTTCTCACCCCGAGGCCAAAACGAGGTTCCAGGGCTAGAAGGCGCGCGCCCAAGGCGGGCGGGGAGGGAGAAGGCTCCCGGAAGGCCACCGCCTGCCTGCCCGCGCCGCACACCTGCGGCTCAGGGCGGGTGGGACCCAGAGCCTCGGGCCCCCACCTGGAGCACGTGGGCTCTGGGCGCCCGGGCCACGCATGGCTGGCAGACGCGGAGCCAGTGGCAGGACGATCCCTTACCGTGGCGGGCGGAGGAAACCAGCAGAGAGGGGCGCTTGCGGCTGAGCCGCCGGGAGGGCTTCCTGGAGGCTGGGCTTGGGCTGAGTGTGGGTGGGATTTCAGTGGCCCGGCGGAGGTGGGGGCTTCTCTTCAGGAGCCCTGGAGCCACCTGGAGACCAGAGTGGCGAGCGCTGGGAGGGGGGCTCGGGCCACAGGCAGCCTGGGAGTAGGCGGAGGACGCAGGGCCCTGCGAAGTGGGCTCAGACCCGTGCAGGCGCCCCGGGATCCCTGCGAGGTGTTGGATTTGCTGGGATCACGTGGTCTGCAGGGCAAATGGGGCCTGAGAGCTGGCGGAAGGGGCTGCAGGGAGCTCACCCAGGAGAAAACCGAGGTTCACTCATCCCAGGTTCCCCAGCACTTGGTAAACCCTGGCCTGTGGAGGGGTCTGCAAATGTTCAGTTGAATTGAATGGACTGTGTCAGGGAAGCAGTGTCCTCAGTTCCTTGTCAGGAGAAAGGAGAGCAGACAGAAAGGGATTGTGGTCTGGGGAGAATGGGGACTTCAAAGAGGACAGAAGAGTGTCCTGAAGCCTCTTCTCAACCCCCGCCCCACCACAGGAGAGGGCTGCCAGCCCAGAGGGAGCTGGGCTGAGCCTCGTGTTCCCCCAGATAACACCTGAAGCCCTGACTCCACCCACCACAGACCTCCCAGACCTGCCCTGTTTAGGCCCCTCTCACCAGGCTCCCCTGACCTGCCGAGTGCCCTGCAGCAGCCGTGTTTTCCTCTGAGCCTCAGTTTCCCCTCCTGACCCAGACAGGGCAGGACCAGATGTTCTCTGAGGGCCCTTCCAGTGTGACAGGCTGGGCTGGGAGGGTGCCCTGTGCTGCTGACCTGGACTGAGAGAGAAACCTTATTTCTGGCCTTTCCAGGCTCATGTCTCCCATTCATAAGAGTAGTGCTTTTGTGAGGGGACAGGGGTCTCCAGTGCAATGGCTCCTCTTTGTCGTCATAAGGCCTCCACTGGACCCAGGCAGCTCTTGGCTGGAATAGTGAACACCGAGGCCACAGGGTGTCAGGACTTCTGGGCAATGGGGCCACGTGACTTCGACGCTTTGAAGGTGTCTAACTGCCTTCTTCACCCTTACATCCTTGGGATCTGAACAGAAAGACCTGCCCTGGACAGTAACAAAGCTACAAAGAGGGAAAAATCCCTCAGGGGCTGTCTAAGTAAGAAGAACCTTAAGCTCTGGGACCAGCCACAACCCTGCACTGAGCAGGAGCCTGAGACTCAGAGGCCAAGTTCACAGAGGACAGTGGTGGCAGACCTGGGACATCATGTTCTGTCCTCAGTGATTCTCAGCCCTCCTGGAGTCCTGCCTTGGCCCTGCTGCAGCAGAGTAACTGCTAGATCCCACTGGGAGCAGGACTACAAGACTTCCTGTCCCAACCCCCCCCCCTGAAGGCCCCTCTCAGAGACCATCTAGAGGCTGTTCACAATCTAGAAAGTTTAGGGTGAGCCATGGCCTCCTGACCTCTCCTCTGGGCTGGGTAAGGGGCCACATCAGCTACTGATTTGCTGTGTGACCAGGGACAGTGCCATCTGTTTCTGGGCTTGTTTATAAATAAAGGCCTTGGACCCATGGCCTGGAGCACCTCTGGGTTTCAGTGTGTGGTGCAGAACTGCCCAGAGGAACAGGGCCAGATGGTCACGGGGAAGAAGGACCCTGCTCCCTCCTCTGGGTTCTGTGGGATCCAGGGTTTGCCTCCACCTATGCACAGTTCCCAGGATCTTGGTTGGGGGTGTGTGTGTGTGCACTGTTGGGGGTGCTTACACAATGGCCCTGGGACACTGCTGAGATCCTAGACCATGTCATTAGCTTTGACAGGAATGGCTCCTTCGAGGTACTCAAGACAGCACTCCCAGCCAGCACTGGTCTCTCCAGCTATAGAAAGAACAGGAGCAGGTATGGGGAGGGTGGCACTGTAGGGGTGCACTGTGTCTGTGGGGTACACTGTCTACAAAAGGGTCTGTGTGTACATTTTGTGTCCGTGGGAGAGAGGTTTGGGGCTTCCTATGTGTGATTGTGTGTACGTGTTAATCTTCACTCCTTAGAGTTCTACCAGGACTAAACATCTCTTACTTTATTAGTCATTTTTTTTTTATCCTTTCAAAAGCTACTTGCTATTGTCATTTGCTGGGTTTTATTTAGATTACTTATCTTTCTCTTAATTCAAGACGTCTTTGGGGTTCTTATGTTTACTTTTTATTTAAAAAAATTTGGTGGGGGGAGTAGATAATAGGTTTATTTTTTATTTAATGGAGCTACTGGGGATTGAGCCCAGGACCTCATGCACGCTAAGCACACACCCTACCACTGAGCTATTCCATGCCCTCCAAGACCTCTTTATAGATACTACACTTTAATATCACAAATTTTATAAAGGTATTTAAACTTCTTGTGCCTTACCTTTTAATCTTATTTAAGATTATTTAAAACAAAAACAAATATTTAATTTTAAAAAGTCAATTTATCAATATTTTCTCTCATGGTTGGTTCCTAGCTTTCATCTGATGCTTAGCAAGTTTTTCTCCATTCCATGAAAATAAAAAGATCTACTCACCTTTTTTAAGGAAATCTTTATTGTTTCTCCTCTTTACAAAAGTGATGCATGCTTGTTGTCAAAAACAAAAGGGCAATAAATTAATTCAGGTAGAGTATTTTTATGAGTTTTTCTAAGAACAAGGTATCTCTCTCTTCTCCCATTTATTTAACTTTCCTTTTGTGGCCCTCAGTGGAGATTTATAATTTCTCCACATAGGTCCTGAATAATTCAGTTTATACCTAGAAAATCTACTTTTCTTGATGCTGTTGGGAATGAGATATTTTCTATTCGTTGTTGACATAAAACATTTATTTTTGGATGTTATATTTAAACTGGTCATCACTCCATGTTTAAAACTGAATAAAATGGAAAAGCTTTGTTTCCTTGTGGAGATTCTGCCATATTCATTTCCCTCTCAGGGTCTTCCACCAGGGTGAATCTGAGGATACTTGATCCAGTTCAGCTTTAGCCTTGACAGTTCTCTACATCCTTCTCATTAGGATTTTCCTTCACTATGGACGCTCTGATGCTGACCAAGTTGGAAGCTAAACCTGAAGGCTTTCCCACACACATTACACACATAGGGTTTCTTCCAAGTATGGACTGTCTGATGTATAATACAATCAGAACTATAGCTGAAGCCTTTGCCACACTCCACACATCTGAAGGGTTTCTCCCCAGTGTGGCTTCTCTGATGCCGAATTAAATGGGCATTAACATGGAAGGCTTTTCCACACTCCTTACATTGAAAGGGTTTCTCTCCAGTATGGATTCTCTGATGTACAATATAGTCAGAACTACAGCTAAATGCTTTCTCACATTCCATACATTTGAAAGGTTTTTCCCCAGTGTGTATTCTCCGATGCCTAGTTAGTTTGGCATTGATGCTGAAGGCTTTCCCACATTCCTTACATTGATAAGGCTTTTCTCCAGTGTGGATTCGGTGATGATCCAGTAGGTTTCTTTTAGAAGTAAAGCATTTCCCACATTCATTACATTCAAAAGGCTTCTCCCCAGTATGAATCCTCTGATGCTGCATTAGTTTTGCATTAACGTTGAAGGCTTTTCCACACTCATTACACTCATAGGGCTTCTCCCCAGTGTGGATTCTCAGGTGCTGCCGAAGCTGGGAGTTACACCTGAAGGCTTTCCCACACTCTTTACACTCATAGGGTTTCTCACCCGTGTGGATTCTCTGGTGCTGGATTAATTTCCCTTTAACACTAAAGGCTTTTCCACATTCAGTACACTTAAAGGGTTTCTCCCCTGTGTGAATTCTTTGATGCTGAATGAGTTTTGCATTATTACTGAAGGCTTTTCCACACTCCTTACATTGATAGGGCCTCTCTCCAGTATGGATGCTCTGATGCTGCCTAAGCTGGGAGCTGCACCTGAAGCCTTTCCCACACTCATTACATTCATAAGGTTTCTCTCCAGTGTGGATTCTCTGATGTTGAATTAACTTTGCATTAACATTGAAAGCTTTCCCACAGTCATTACATTCATAAGGTTTCTCTCCAGTGTGGACTCTCTGGTGTGTGATATATGCAGAACTACAGCTAAAGCCATTCCCACACTCCTTGCACTGATAGGGCTTCTCTCCTGTGTGGATTCGCTGATGCCTACTCAGACTCCCGTTAACGCTGAAGGCTTTCCCACACACCTGACACTGATAGGGCTTCTCCCCACTGTGGATTGTCTGATGTGTGATATAATGGGAACTGTAACTGAAGCTTTTCCCGCACTCCACACATTTGAAGGGCTTCTCCACACTGTGAAGTCTTTGATGCCAAATTAATTTTGCATTAATGCTAAAGGCTTTGCCACACTCCTTACACTGATAGGGCTTCTCCTCAGTGTAGCTATCTTCATCCTGGTTAAGTTGAGCGTTATACCTGAAGGTTTCCACTAATTCTTCACATCTCAAAGGTCTTTCCCTGGAATTAATTATTTCATGCTGAATAAGTTTTGTGTCAAACCTGAAGGCTTCCTCCAATCCTGTATACTCAGGGGGCTGCTCCCCAGGGGAGATGGTATGACACTGATTCAAGTTTGGATTTTGACTAAAGAAACAGTCCTCCATGGGGCTTGTATTGTCTTCCACTGTCCCATCAATGACACTGCTGTTTTCTTTCTTGATACTTCTTACTGAGTGGACTTCCTGCTGTTTCTCTAGAATATAGGTTTCTGAAAAGTCTGTTTCCTGGGAAAAGTCCCTGTGAAGTTCAAATGATGTATTATGTTTTTCTTCGTACATTTCCTCTGTCAAATTATTGTCAGTCTGGATATCAATATCTACTATAAAAAACAGAAAACATAAAATACCATGTAAGAACAATGTTAAAAAAGAAAAAAAAAGAACTGGGTGATAGAAAGAATAAAGGATCATGGCAATCAAGGGGCTCTTTAAAATCACCAGACTAGGTCAAAGAATCTATGGTTCATCCATAAAGTGGAATAACATATGGCTGGTAAAAAATGAAACAAATCTATATGTGCTGACATGAAAAGATGTCAAAGATAAATTGTTCAATGGAGAAACAAGTTGAGAAATGGTATAAGGAGTATCTTTCATTTGTGTAAATGTAAATAAAAAGGGCTGACACACACACACACATATATTTGAATATGCCTAGAAAACTACAGCAAGAATACACAAGAAACTGGCACAGGAAGTTTGGGAAACTTCCCCCCAACTCCCACTTTTTACATTTTATGTGCTGTTTTGAGCATGTATCAATATCATAAATTTTAAAGTAATGATTTAAAAAGATCACCAGTTTCTAAACCAATAACCAATAACAAGAGGGATATAAGTTATAGCAAAGGAGCAAAATTCTAGGTCTTATCTGCCAGGTCAGCATTCTTCCCATTACACCATACTTTCTAACATTCTGTTAATAAAAATGGAAATTGCTTAAGAAGGAAAAGGCATAGGATCCAACATGTGGCAACATGGAATGGCAGGTGTTAGCAACACCACAAAGTAAAAGGGAATGAATCTTGTTTCCTTTCTGAGAACTTAAACTCTAGCCTTTCCAAAATTCCTCCTTCAACTTCTTTTTTCTCTGCTTCAGAAAGGCTCTGTTTAGCCCATTTGATCTCTCCCATCCCATTTCTTCCTACCCTCTCTGAACACTGTTGCATTCTCCTTGCATTTCCTTCTACCTCTTCTCTCAGTCCTAAAATTGGTCATTCCCTAAAATTCTTTTTATAATCTCATTAGTCTTTCTATAATCCCCATAGTCCCAGTAGGACTACTGATCTGTTCCCAAATTTCTCATAATCGGCACCAAAATGCTGCCTCTATTTTTTCATCTCTCATTTCTCCTCAACCACACATAATATGCTCCCTCAGTATTTCATTATACTCACTCTCAATAGACCCAAATGACCTGGATTTCCCTAGCAACCATTTTCAAAATACTATTGGTCTTTTCTTGATTATAAAAATAATATTCATCTATAGTATCAGAAACTTACAAAGAAGAAAACTCAAATTACCCAAAATATAAAATCTAACAAAAATTACTGCTAATCTTCTGATGTATCTCCTGCCCATCTTCCTAAAATCATACATATATTTTTTTAAAGTAAAAGTTTTTCTTCCTTAATATTCATGATGATCATTTCCCAATGTCTTTACATATTCTATAAAAATATACATTTTAATTGTTAAAGAGTACTCCATCCTGCAGAGGTACCGTAATTTACCATTCTCTCTATCTGAAAATTCAGGTTGTTTCCAATATTTTGTTACTATATAAAATTAAGATGAACTTTTATACATGTGAATCCTCATCTACAATTCTGATTATTTTATTAGGATACAGCCCTAGATGGGAATATCCAGGTTACCAAGTACAAACTTTTAAAAGGCTCTTGACAAGTATTGTTAAAGTACCTTCTAGGAAGACTACCAATTCACATTCACCTCCAGAAGTCCATTCCTGTTTTGCTGTACTCTCACTATCACTTACTATAAATTCATTGTTCTCAATGGGATAGATGAAACACCTCTCATTGTTTTAATTTGTATTCCACTGGTTTCTACTGAGGGTGAACTTTTTTCATGTTGATTACTATCTGTACTTCTTCTGTGGATCAAACACTTATATACATATATTTTGGGTAAAACTTTTTATGGAAGTAAAACAAACATACATACAGTAAACAGGACAAATCTAAGGTTTACAGCTCAATTCTTTTTTTTTTTTTACAAACACCACATTTCTAATTTTGAAGCAGCATCACTGAGGAATAATTGATATATTATGAAAATGTTCAGTGATTTTTAATAAGTTTATACAGTTGTGTAAGGATCACCTCACTCCAGTTTTAGAACACTGCCATCACCCCAAAAAGTTTCCTTGTTCCAGTCGTTTGCTGTTCCCAACCCCCAGCCCCAAGCAATCACTGATCTGCTTTCTGTCACAGTCTATTTTACTTCTCCAAAATAAAACTGGCCTGAACCCACAATGCCAAGATAGTAATCCCAGGTAATCCTTCTCTTCCTAAAGGAAGGTCCGGCAGAACTGTCCTGTCCAACAACCCATGTTACCAAAACCTGTTGCTCCTTCTCTCAACAGTGAATAAATAGGAGAGCTCGCCATCACAGAGCTCGCCACTCAAACAGAGATCGTCAAGGTCCTGCCAAAAATCTCAGAAGCCCCTAAATCAGTTAAGAATTTTGAAGTAAGATCTCAAGAAAACAAGAGAATGCAAAAGCAAGCTTTAACTCAATTTGCAGTTTTCCCAAAGGACAGGAATTTGCAGACTGTTCCAGTACTCAAACATGAATATTCTGGGCCCCCTGGCACAGGGCTTCCCAACCTCAACCATTTAACATTCTTTGCCAATTTTTCTACCCTAGTGACCTTTTTTTTTAAACCAGATCCTATGTTGTGGCAGATGCTACTGGCTGCTTAAACAATATTCATTCTCTCTTCCTTACTAGCACACCTCCATTTTGAGGTAGCAATAAAAACTGCAACTAAGAACTACATTTTCCACCCTCTTTTGCAGTGGGGAATGGACATTTGACACAGTTCCAGCAAATGACATTTAAGCAGAAGTCACTGAGTGGGGCATCTGAGATTTTTTTTAAAAAATCAACTCTGCTGACACAGGCCTTATGCCGTATGATTTCCCCATCTGCATGCCTAGAATCCATTTGATTCCTTACCCCAATTAACCTACTCATGCTGAGTAGATGAATGTTTCCATCTTCAGCTGAGATCATGATAGGTTGTTCAAAGACTTCAGGGCTGTCTGCTGCCTACAGAATGAAATCCAGACTTCTGAGACTAAGAATCTCCACAATATTACTTTCTTCCCCTTCTGTCTATCAAGCATGTTAAACTCTCCACTTCTAAAACATGTCTTCCTTGATCAGGGAACAGCTGGTTGAATGATTACAAGGAACAAAAATCCACCGAAACCACCGTTTTCAAAAAGAAGATTCATCAGAAGGATGCAAGAGAATCTAGGGACCCAAAATGCAGGAAGTAAAGCTGGGCCTCATGGAAATGGGAAATCACCAGGCAGCTATTCTGTGTGAGCCAATGAGAACCTCACTACTTCAAGCATGCTCTGGGAACCAGAAGCCTTGGCAGCACCAGAGAACTTAACAGAACTGCAGAATCTCAGCCCTGCCCCAAACTAACTGAATAACAATCTGTGCATCTGCAAGACTCCCAGGAGATGCCCTGGTACGTCTTTTAAGAAGCACCAAACTGACGGCATTATTTCCTCCCTTCCAACTTATTTCCTACAGCGTATTATATACAACTTTCTCCTCAAAAAAAAAAAATTAATGACTAACTGAGCACACACAATAAGCTAGACACTTGGTACATGTTACCTCATTTAATCATCAACCCACAAGACTAGCACTATTATCTCATTTTATTATTATCATTCCATTTTTAAGGGTCAGAACAGTGTCTTTTAGAGAATGCAAATAACTGACCTGCTCAAAGTCACCCAACTAGGAAGTAGCACAGTTGCAACTGGACCTCAGAAAGTCTACTCTAAAGTCTAGGTAAAAAGACTGTTAATTCTTCACCCTTCACATTAAGTGGACAGTGCTTAGAAAATAGCAAGGACCCAAAAAAGTACTGAATCCATTCATTCTGTCTGAGAAAGGCAGAATTCCAAAATTAGGATTAAAAAGAATTAGAATGAAGCATTTGAAAAATGATCTGTTCTTGGAATCAGAAATAAATAGCAAACTATGAAAACAGTCAAAAAGGTCTCAACCATACCTATCTCTAGAATTCATTAAAATTTATTTAAATGTTACTCTCTACAGTTGGCTAACAATGCTAATATGTTGCTAAAGTTGATTTTCTTCCTAAAGAGTTAAACTTTCCAGCATAATGGGCAATCTGTGCCTCCCTTACCAGTCCAGAGGCCCTGGGGGCCTGTGCCTGTTCCAGAGGCCAGTGGAGATGGGCCCCCCAGCTCACCTCCTCCCTCCAGTTGTGAGATCACAGCAGGTTTGAGAAGGGGAAATCCTGTTGTAGGGAAAGGAAATAGGAAAGACAGGTGAATAATCTCCTAAAGATGAGTTCCTAAACCTCTTTTCAGATTGTCTCTGCAATGGGGAGAGAAGGAAAGAGCCCTGGGGGTCCTGTGCCAAAGAACTATGGGAAAGTAGGGGTGGGTGTTGGAAGGTATATGTGCAGGGTAGGGGTGGGAGCCTTGGGAAGATGTGGGAAGAATTGGGAAGGGGACAGACTGTGAGATTCTGCCCAAAGGGATACCATTCTTTGACCATGGCCTGAAATATTCAAAGTACACTGAGATCCTTGGAAAGACTCAAGAGATGCAGGTAGGGTGAGGGGGAACCTGAGAATAATACTGTGGAATAGGAAGTTACTTTTTTCCACACTGTGTCCAAAACATAGCCTCCTATCAGAGTGAATCAAGAGTACATACCAGTCCCAGCAAAGTCCTATATTGGCCCAAACAGGGCCTGGGGTTCACCCTTCCCAGCAACCCCTGGGTCTAGAGGATTAGGAATCAGCCCTGGGGTTCCCATTCAGTATAGGATTACCAGAGGCCCCACCTGCAATCAGTGGAGGGGGAAGGACGCCAGGAAACCCTAACCGGCAGAGTCTGAATTCCAATGGGAGAGAGGCCTTACCCAGGGAGGCCACATTCCCATAATTCTCCAGCATCACATCCCTGTACAGAGCCCTCTGTGCAGGGGACAGGCCATCCCACTCCGTCTGGGTGAAGTACACAGCCACATCCTCGAAGGTCACCGACTTCTGAAACAATAGGTTCCTGCTGCCCCAGGGCCAATTCCATGGCTCAGGCCCTAAGTGAGGGGCAGAGGGCAGTATAAGGGCTTGGGGAGGGGCTTGTGAAGAGCACAAAATTAATAACAAGGGGAAAGATTTGGAAAAAACACCTGGAAAGTAAACCACGGAATACTGACTTCTCTCACAGCAGAGAAACCTCATGCCATATTTCATACTTAGAAAGGATGACATTAGTTGAAAGAAAAAAAAATTCCCATGACTGGGTTCCCCTAATGTCACTGCTTTCTCTCAGTTAGGCCACACCCTCACTGGTGGAAGCAGCTTGGGACCCACCCAAACGCATTCTCACTGCACCCCCTTAAGGTCTTACCTTCTCCATCCAGATCGCCACAGCTTGCCTTCACCCTCAAACTTCAAGCCACCCGCAAAGAACAGCCAGGGCTTCCGTCTCATGCAGCCCCTACCCTGCCTGATCTGTGTCATGAACCCCCTACAAGAGGCTGTGCAGCCCCTGCTCCAGCACCTCCAGCCAAGGAAGTTCAGCGCTGCTCAGATGGGCTGGAGGCCGGTGAGGGGTGGAGGGCGGGGTGAGAGCAGGCAGCCCATTCTGCTTCCAAGTGGCTCTCGTTGGAAACCCAGCATTTTCTGTTACCCTCTCCCATCCAATCCTCATCCTGTCCAACTTCACCCAGGACTTCACCGTCTCTCCAAGGAGGTTCAGAAAGAAGGGAGGTCGGCCATCTTTTCAGCTCCTCCTCTGCACCACTCTGTACGCGCAGGCTCTGCCATCACCGCGTGCGGCCCCCAGGCCCACTCTTCCCCTCTGGACAGCTGCCACCTCTGGCTGCTCTTGCTCTGCCCACCTTGGCCTTCTGTAACAACCTTGGGGACACACTGGCAGCAATTTGCCTCTCAGCGCCTCCCTGCCAGGCTTTGTCTTGCTCAATTCTACTGGCCTCCACCCATCAACAATCTAGTCCAACCTGTGGGTGTTTCTGTGACTCACTCACCTTGTGATCCTGGAGGTCAAGTAACATCTCTGCACAAAATTAAATGCCTTCACTTCCATCCACTACCCACCTTTACCCCACAAGGGTACTTCCACCTGAATTCAAACCTCAGTGGTGTCACCCACTACTATCCACTTAGGAAAGAAACCTGAGAATTCATTCCTGACTCTTCCCTCTCCTTTCCCCAACCCCAATCCATTGACTCTCCATCCTCAAAGAATTTTATGTAAGCATTACTTGAATGGGCTCCCCCTCTTTAACAACTACTTGCCTTAATAAAGCTTCCATCAACTAGACCAAAGGGACTCTTTCTGAAGTGGTCACCTTGCTTTCAAATCTCTCCTGAATTACTCCCTACACAGCTGTCATAAATCTGACCACTTTAACTTTGCTGGTTCCACACGTGTCACGAGTCTGAACAGAGTCACACAATGACTGTGTGACCTTGGGCAAGTCACTCAGTCACTCCCCTTTGCCTTTGTTTCTTCTGTGGTAGGATGAACATAACACAGCACCTATCTTAAAGGGCAGCCGTCAGGACTGAATGATCCAAACAAAGCGCTTAGTATGATGCCTGAAGCATAATAAGCCTCCAAAGGTGTTACTAGAGTTACTGTGACAATGATTATTCCCAACCTATAGTCCATGGAGGTCCATGGATGAGCATCAGGTGATCCAAGAAGTCTCTGAAATCATACGGAAAATTTTGTTTGCATGTTTATTTTTCTAAGGTAGAGATTCCAGAGCTCTCAACAAAGACCTAAAGGTTGGCCACTGCGTCCCAAGGCCCGAAAACCTCTCCAGGACACAATGAGACATCCTGCCCCACAGCTTCCTCTTTCCCTCCCCTGACCCCACTCCCCTCATCCTCCCTGTCCCCAGAAGCAGAGGCACAGCCATCCTTTATGTGGATCTGGTCCTTCTATTCCTTTTTACCTACACCCCGTCCCTGGAACCCTAGTCCTCGGCTTCCCTCCTCCATTCACGGGCAGCTTAGAGCCCTCTGCTGGGGAGCTCCTGCACCACAGGGGCAAAGCACACTAGTGTGCAGAGGCTACACTTCTGCCTTTCAGGCACACCTTCCTGCTGCATCGTCCCTTCACTGTCCTGTCTCTGGCCCCAATCCCTCCACATCACTGCTCTTCCCACAAGCCCCAGTCCAGCAGGCAGAAGCATGGAGGCCCCCTCCAGCTTTCATCACAAGGCTCACCAGCTTCCCTTCTCAGTTTTCTTCAATGAGAAACTGCTCACAGGAAGAGTTGAAGGACCCACAGCTCACCTGGGGCCAGGCTGTTAGGAGCATGGCTGCCATCACCTGGTCTCCCTCTCAGAAAAGGACTGGAGCTGTGGAAGAACAGAGAGACAAGTGTGAGACAAGCCACCCGCACCAGGAAAAACACTGCCCCCATAGATCTGAGACGCACGCAGCCAGCATCCAGACAGAAGTGCAAGCAGGATCTGCCATGGGGAGAAGGGAGCCATCTGTTCCTGAGCTTTACACCCAGGGCTCCTCCCAGCCATGACACTGATGCTCACTGCCAGGAACCCTAGGATTTTACAATTCTGACACCATCATATGCACACAAGGGTGTACATAAAATGGATGCAGAGTCTAAAGAACAATAAAACAAAGACTCATGTAGCAACGATTCAGCTCAAGAAATAGACGTTTCCCAAGACCTTAGACCTATTTCTTTCTCTCAACAAGCATCACCCTCTACTATACTGCAAGAGAAGCCAGGCTGGAGGGGCTACAGCCCCAGCACTGAGGCTTCAGAGTCTGGCTCCAGGGAGACAGTACCTGGAGAAGGGGACAGCTGCTCCCTCCCATCCTGCCTGTTCCCTCAGACAGCTGAGTGTCCTCAAGAGTTCTGATACTTCTGTATAGAGATCACGGGAGGTCAGCTTCCTGCATGGCCCAGGCTTACCTTGAGGAAGTGAGGTACCAGGATGGCTCCTCATACCTTCCAGCCTTCTGATGGCAAAGAAACCAGGGCCTAAGATGCCTGAGAGGGGATCACCATAGCATCCAGGGTGCTGTGACCCAGCACTCTTTGTCCTTTCTATTCAAAATCACATGGATTGGTTACTTTCTGATGCTTGCTCCTCCCAAAGTCAGTCTTCAGATTTTCTATATTCCTAAAATATTGCCTATGTCTTTCAGAGTTTCAACTTCAGTGTAGTTATGGAAAACAATGGCTCATGATTTTTCATTTCCTCCATATCAGGAGCTACTTTGCTTTTCCCACTTTTTTTTTCCTCAAGTTTTTAGTTTTACTAGGTAGAATTGTTACAATTTGACTGCATATATACAATATATTGCATGCAAATACACATATACAGTATACTGTACTTTTTTTACTTTACATATATGTACTGTTTCTAAAAACAGTTTAGAGCTTTAACATTTTAAACTTTCAGTTATCAAATAAAGCCAATCACAAATAAGAATCACCAGAATGTAATAATACAATCATAAAGGAGTCAAATGTGCTTACACATATTCAAGAAATCAATCATCTAAGTTATAAATAATAAGTAGTTCATTTGCATTTTGTTTTTTTTTTTTTTAGATTCCACATATAAGTGATATCAAATGGCATTTTTCTTTCCATTTCTGGCCCACTTCATTTAGAATGATGATCTCCAGGTACATCCATGTTGCTGCAAATGGCATTATTTTACTCTTTTTTATGGCTGAGTAATATTCCATCACACACGCGCGCACGCGTGCACACACATATATACACCACATCTTTATCCAGTCATCTGTTGATGGACATTTGGGTTGTTTCCATGTCTTGGCTATTGTAAATAGTGCTGCTGTGAACACTGAGGTGCGTGTGTCTTTCTGAATTATATTTTTCTTTGGGTCCCACTTCTTCTTTTGAATATACGTGCTTTCTACACCTTTTCCCCTTAGTTAATGTTATGGACTGAATGTGTCTGCCCCAAATTCGTATGTTGAAGCCCTAACCTCCAATGTGACTGTATCTGGAGATGCAATCAGTGAGGAGGTAATAAAGTTAAACCAGGTCATAAGGGTGGGGCCCTAATCTGATAGGATTGGCTCCCTAATAAGAAGAGACCCCAGAGCTCTCTCTCTGCCATATGTGGACACAGCGAGAAGACAGCCTCTGCAACCCGAGAAGAGAACCCTCACCAAGAACCAAATTGTCTGGTACTATGATCTTGGACTTCTAGCCTCCAGAACTGTAAGAGAGAAATTTCTGCTGTTTAAGTCAGGCAGTGCATGGTGTTCTGTTATGGCAGCCCAAGCAGACCAATAAAGTTAGGCTGAACTGTGGTTTATCTATGTTAATGTTGTTTTCTTTGACTTTTCAAGAACCAGCTTTTCTATTTATTAAGAACACCACTCTCTTTTCTATTTGTTTTTAATTTAATTTAATTTAATTAAGTTCTGCTTTATTAACATTTCTTTAGCTCTGTTAAGAGACAACTTATGCACCTCTCCAAATCCTCTTGTCCACTCTTAGTCTGGTTCAGAGGCTGTGACCGGCTCTGCACAAGTACAACCTACCAATGCCTCCTCAGGGGTCTACACTACACATGCCTGGCACCTGCCCTGGGGCTTCTCTGTGATGTATGGGACATCTGCAGACACCAGCCGGGCCTGAAGGACAGAAGAGTTAATGCTTGTGAGGCTGCCCTTGACCAACAGGGGACAGAGGTCAACGGATAAACTTTAGTCCATCATGTGGGCAGCCATGAGATTCCAAGGCCCCTCAAAGATCCTGTAAGACAGAATACCAGTCGCCTGTAGAGAGGCAAACCTGACAACGAGTCTTTCTGTGTTTCACTCCCCTTATTTCTCACTTCTGAGACGACATTCCTAAATAAACTGCCTCTGTCCTATGTTCTGCTTTTAGGGGAAGCTAGACTACAAAAGGCTTTTTTCTACCTTCTTAAGGTTGCATGATTTATTCATTTATTTTTATTCTTTCCTATTTGGCAATCAAAACCTTTAAGGCCATAAATGTTTCCTTGAATACGTTATTACCCACATCCCAGAGGCTTTTTATATTTCATGTTTTAATCACTATTTTATAACTCATCAGCAATTGTGTTTTGTCTCTGAACAAAGAATTGTTTAGGACAGTTAGTTGTTAATTTATCCTCTGTCTTTATTGCATGGTGTTTAAATAACCTGATCTATTTACTTCTGCTTTACAGATTGAGAGTAGTTGTTGTTGTTGTTTTTGGTAGCTGCAGTAACCATTTAAACAATATTCTATGAATGCTTAAAAAGAAAACTTATTCTAAGAGGGAAGAACATACAATTCTATTTGAATCTAATAAATCAACTCGACCAATTCTATTACACAGATTTCTCTCTGTAATTCATGATTACTTTTACCTAATTAAACTGAGAGAGCCAAAAAAGAGCGAACTCTCACAAAACACTTAGCCCACATATATCATAGGCAAATCCTTTCAAGTATCTAGGAAATGAATAATTCTAACACCAAACTGTAGCAGAGAACAGAAAAACAAGTTTCCCAGTCCTTTTTCCGATGCCAGCACAATACTTATACAAAAACCGTAGACCAGTCTCATTTATGAATACGGATGCAAAAATCCTAAATATTGAGGAGTATGCCATATTAATACTCCAGTAATTCATTAATATGACACATCATGACTAAGAGGGATCATCTCATGAGTGCAAGTTTAATATTAGCATACAGATTAGTATACTTTTCCACATTAATAAATCAAAGAAAGGTAAACATACTCTCAATCTCAGTGGATGCCAAAGATGTTTAATAAAATTCAACATTCATGCCTAAATTTTAAAACTTATACCCAAGAGAAACTCTCATACATAGGAGATGCATACAAAATTATTCATTATCAGCAGGATTTTAACAGCAGAAAACTAGAAACAACACACTTGTCCACTGAGAATACATAAATAAGCTGTCATACAGTTTATATGACAAAACATTCCCAGTAGCAAAAAATAAGCGGCTCACAGCTAGAACACAATATGGATGAATTTAGGAACATAATACCTGAGTTATGCAAGTCTCAGAGGACTAGAGACACCATGATGTCATCTTCATAAAGCTCGAAAAAAATTAATCACATTATTTACAGACACATGTATACGTAATAAAATTATTTTTAAAAATAAAGTAAGGCTATGAGTAACACAAAATTCAACAGTTACTACCTCCAGGGGTGGGAAAGTGGGAGCCAGGTTGAAGAGGCACACATAGACTGATGCAGCCATGCTGCAATGTTCTTAATGGTGTGGTGTGTTTAACGGGTGCTCATTTTACTACTATGCTTCATAAATGCCATGCTAGATATAATCTTCTGTATACATGAGTGACATTTAAATATGTGTGTGTGTGTGTATGTGTATACACACAGACTTATCTTTATGATATGGAATGATTTCTAAAGTGCAAAAGTTGGGGTGCTACCTTTTGTGTAATAAAAAAAAAAGAAATATAATAAAATATACGTGTATCCGGTAATTTGTGCAAAAAGAAATGAAGGATAAACCAGAAACTAAGAAGAATGGTTGCCTCAGGTAAGGATGGGAAGTGGGTGAAAAGAACCCAGGAATGGAATCAGGATGGAAGGAAACAGACTGGAAGGGACGATGAGGAAGTGACACTTCTCTGAGTGTGCCTTTTTGTTCAGACTTTCATAACCATAGGTAATGTTTCCTATATATATATAAATATATATATATATATACGGTTGGTTGATTATATATACATATAATTATATGTATATATATATATACATATATCCCGGGATGGGATAGGGGATGAGGACGCAAAAAGGAACACAAAAAACAGCAAATGAACCTAACTATACCACAACTGAATAACATAACCACACTGAAGTGGTGGGAAAGAAATTAACTAAATAACTTTGGAAAACAGTATTTTAACTAAATACTAAAAGGCTAAAAAGACTTGTACCCAAAGATTTCTTGAGGTTGCACAATTTTTAAATTTATTTTCATTCTTTCCTATTAGGCAATTAAAACCTGTAAGGCCACAAATTATCCTTTGAATACACTACTAGCCACATTCCAAAGTTTTTTTTTTAATATTTCATGTTTTCATTACTACTTTATAGTATATTTTTGGTAAACTTGCTTTCATGAGGGTATGAATGAGCAATTCTGTAACTATTTTATGTATATTCTAGGACTGAACACGTCAGTATACTCTACATTGCATTAATTATTCTCAGGTCACTGTCATCCCACAGCCCAAGAGAAATTGAGCCGGGTTACCTTTTGGAACCGACACCACTCCAGAAGACAGTGGCCTCCAAAAGCCGGACTTCTGCTCTCGGACGTCCTGGTGTGGCTCTGCTTTTTCTGCTTCCCCACTGACTCTGACTCACGACCCTGTGTTAGACGCCAGGGAGCATACAATCCATACTTGAAATGCATTCAGATAGAAGACCCTGCACGACTTTAACATGTCAAAAGACCTGATACCACTTCAGGCCGCTTCACGCCTGCAATAATGCACCCTGTGGCTGCTCCAACACATCTTTCCAAAAGGCCAGCAGCATTTTCCCCAAAGTGCTAAATTCTCGGGTCTTCGTGGCTGTGACAATAACCCACGCTTCACCTTCCACGGGATGGGACGGAACGTAATTGGCCACCAAATACAAACTGGAAGTAGAAGAGGGGCGGAACAGGCCCCCAGGTACCGGAGACCCAGCTCCACCCAGGGTGGAGAAGCAACGTAACAGCACCCACAAACTCGGAGTCAGGCACCTCCCCCGCCTCCCGCAGCCCCACACTCACCTCCGCAGCAGGCGGCTCTGAGGCACGGCCGGAAGTGCATCACCAGGCTGCGACCGAGCCTCTCTAGGAGCAGCGACGCTCCCTCTCGTTGGTGCTCTGGCCTAGCCCCCTGCAGCCCAAGCCCAGTTGTTTCCGAGCCTCCAACTTGTCTCTTCTTCGTCTCCTGTGGTTCTCATTCAGAAAGCAATTGCTCCTCGCAGTGGGCTGGGAAGGCAAGAATGAGAGGCGAGCGCTGGTCCAAACCTGGGGGGTGGCGCCGGGGCTCTGTATCTTAGTAGATCTGCAGGTATTGCCAGATCTGGGAGTCTCCGGACTGGACCCGTGGATCGCACGCTGTCAAACTCAAGGCCCCCTTTCCGGAACAAATATTTCCTAATGACCACCATACTCCCCTGTCATGAAACTCATAGATAACGGCATAGAAGTTCACAGGCAATATAAACAGCCTGTATTTTAAAAATTAATGTTATGTAATAACATTTATGTGGGAAAAGAGAAATAAAAGGAAAATAATTTATAATTTAAAAAATATATATCTCAGAATGTAACTGTTTGGTTATGACTATTGTAGGAGACGTAATAAATTGATCAGATAATTTGCCTCCTCACATAAAATGTGCCTGAATGCCACAGCCACAATGCTTGTATCTTACATTGGTGTTTCAAAATCATAAGGTGTGATCCATAGTGGTGATCCCTTTTTGGTAAAGTTCTGAATGAAACATTGTACAATCTTCTCTTCATTATACAGTAGTTATCTTTCTGGAGAATCAGCTATGTTAAAACTGTGCAAAAACACACTGTGTTTATCTGGGGGAAAAAAATGCTCTAGATTCAGGTAATTTCTAAACAGTTTTTACCCACATAAATGTCCAGCAAGACATGAAAGTCTGTGAAAACTTTTTGATAGGTGGGTCCAACCTGTGCATTGCAGGATTTTTGTGGCCCTCCTGGCTTCCATCCAACATCACCAAATCTTGTGACAAAAAAGTCCCTGTAAAATTCCAAAATGAAGCCTGGGGGAGGGGAACAGCACTAAAAGCCCCTGGATTAACCACTCTTAGTTCCCTCCCAACCCTGACAGTGCAGGCCTTTCACCTTTCAGCTCTGATGCCTCCAGTGTGGCTACACTGGAAGGTAGTCAGCCCTCCCTCATCTCTCCAGCCTCTCAGCATTCTAATTCTCTCCCCTTCAGCTAGAGCACAAGGCCCAGCACAAAGGAGGCATGCAATAAACATTGGTTGTTGACATGTCCAAGGGCTTCAGCCCCAACTCCTGGTAGAACCTTTCTTTATTTCAGTGCCACTGAGGGTAGGATATGTCTTATGCCTGAGATCATGACACTAACCAGGAGCTCTTCTCTGCTTCGTCTCTTCCCTGATCATCACTGTTGCCCAAAATGAGCATTCAGATAGGAAAGTGGTCCCATGATTGGTCAGAATGATAGCTGGGGATTACACTGCTCTTGGAAAGAAGTGCTGTTTCCACTTCTTCCTAAGCCCAGAAAGCAGACCTTTAGCTAGGAACGAGGTCTTGTCTAAAGAAATAAAAAAGAACTAGATCACAGTGTTACAGAAATGATGGCCTCAAATGTTTTACAGATAAGAAAGTAAGGCCTCCTAAATTATCATGAAGCTCCGACTCCTAACAGTGCTGGGACAGGTGCATGACAAGTTACTAAAGCTCTACAGAAGGCCTGGAGAGGCAGAGACCACACTCCTTGTCTTCCAACCCCTGTTTTCCCCTTCTTATATGTAACAGAATCTCTAGCAAGGCAAAGACAGTCCAGAAAAAAAATAACACTTTCTAGCACCCTTTACAACAAAGTGTGGACATGTGACTAACTTCTGGCAAATAGGCTTTAGGAAAAAGCAATGCTATGCCCTTAAAGAGAAGGAGCACACCCTCCCTAGTCCCTCAACCAGGGAATGCTGCCAGGGGTGTGAGCATCTTGGACCATGTGGATGAGGATGTGGCCCCTGAGGATGAGAGAGCAGCCAGAAGGGAGAGTCATGGAGCTGCTATATCAGCCCTAGCAGCCCATATCCTAACTAATCCCCTTGGAAATGACGGATGGTGGAAAAATCACACAAAGTAATGGTTAAAAACTTAAGCTGGCTCTCATAGTTCAATGTTCTGGAAGTCCATCTCTATGCTGGGCCTATAGCCATGTTCCTTCCTACTCAGCTCTAAGGCTTCTTCTGTACCCTTTGTCCCTGCATTCCCAGGGCTTCCATAAGACCTTTCCTCTCTGTCCACTAGGGGAAATTGACAATCTTCTTGCATTAAAAAAATCTCTTTTGGTGTTTCCAGTTTCAAGATGACAGAGTAAAGATGGTTCTGCCTGTGTCTCCTCTTGAAAAGTGTGGGAAAACAATAAAAGTCTGGTTGGGGTTCATTCCAGGTGTTCAAGGATGTTTCAATAATATAAAAATCTTCCTTATTTATTGACATTGTGAATTAAATTAATAAATCATTCAACTTACTATGTGGAGAAATATACTAGGGTACAGAGAGATCTTATTCAAAAAAGTAATGAAACAGCCGAAAATATTTAGGAATAAATTTAACAATACATGTTTAAGACATAGATGAAGAAAACTTTAAATACTCGGGGACTAAACTAGCAACAAAAAATACTTGTACAAATGGAAAGGAACAGGTGATTTTTCAATAGGAAGGGCTTCCATCTTGACTTAATCTCTAAGGCCAATTTCAAACAATTTTGAAAAAGGAGAATAAAGTAGGAGGAATTGGTCTACTCAAATGAAACCCCAGTAGGATTTGTTTTGGCTTTGTGAAAATGATTCTGAAGTTTATCTAGGGAAAAAATAGATATTTACAAGGTACTACTAAAATATAAGAATGCAAAAGGATTGAAAATTAAAGAATGAAAAAGAGATATGTCATATAAGTACTCAGCTAAACGAAAAATGGCATAGCAACCACTTTAAGACACAAATATTAGGCAGAGTTCTCTTTCAGGCAATGTAGTAAATGCTGAAAAACAGTATCTAGAAATTTAGGATAAGATATAATTTACAACATCATTTTAAACACTTACAGCATAGGAAAGTATACCCAGGTGTCAAAAATGAAAAGGAACTTAGTGCTGTCTAGTCAGTAAGTTCAAATCACTTACCAGCTAGCTGTTGCAGTATTTGATTTAGTGGGAATGAAACTGAGGAGCCCTGGTTCCTTCACTGATCAGCGATGAGACACTGGGCAATCACTTAGCATTTCTGAAATTCCAATCATTCATCTGAAAAGTAGGGTAATAGTATGTAGTTGTTGTAAATACCATATATTGTTTTACTTAAAATACATACAATAGGACATGGGATTCGGTGATTGCTCAATTAATATTAACCTTTTTCCTCCTCCACCTTAATTGTGGGTCCAACCATCCTTATATATTTTTCAATAAAGGAATAACTAATCAATGCATAAGTTTGTAACTATGACACTATAGCAACAAGGGGAAAGAGGCTGCAGTGCCAAACTCTTTCAGAAGTTTGTTTTGCCTGACTTCACTAAAACTTGCTGACAACAACCAACTTCAGAAGTTTCTTCCACAGTGAAAGAAAACCCAATCCACTCTTTCTGAAAAGAGGTTTACACTGGGAGGGTAGCAAGTTATGACAGAGTATGAATGAGAAGTTGCCTGTCTCAAAATGAATACAACATATCCTCTTTCTCACATTTTTTCCACTAATAGAAGAATCCTGAGTAGTATTCTCCATGTAGCACAATCAGGTATCAGATATTTCCTCCTAACTTGAAGGATGTTGGCTCCCAGAATACCAGTAATACTGGGTCTCAAACTCACAGCTCTCCCAAAGGGGTCCAATTATGAGCTCTGATGCTGAAGTCTACTAGAAGGAAAGGAAAGAATCTCATCCCTACACTGTCATAAAGAGCCTTCCAAAAGAGTGCTATCTATAGGGGATTACAACTATTCAGCACAAAGAAGTCAAAAGTCTCAGGAAATTAGCAGAATCCATTGCAACGTGCATTCACGGACGAACTACAGCGGAGAAAAGTAGGTAAAGTGTGGTGCTGTCCGAGGTGCTGACCCTGCCTCAGCGTATTTCGGAGCTCTCCAACGTTCTGAGTCTGAACTTAAAAGCTTTGTTCTCCAGCCTGCCCACAGCCCCCTCTGAATGGGTTTAAACACTTGTCTCATTCTATTTCTTATTTTGAATTCAGCTGGCCAGAACCTGACACATATCGCCTAGTGCCCCAACTCTAGCTTGCTTCTGCCTATAACTTTGCCTCAAAATCTATAGAATTCCAAAGATGAGAATTTATTGTGGACCCAAATGACCAAGGTGGCTCTTCTGGGGATTTTTCTTACATCTTAAAGATCTCTATAATTATGAGTTATTTGTCTTTGAAAAGTTAAAAAGACAAGGACTACAAATTTTTCTTGTTGGTAAAAGTAAATTACCCCAATACAATTTAAACATAATAAAACTACACAACTTAAACATAGTTTAAACATAATAAACGTGTAATAAAACTGGAAACTCTAAATGTTCTAATTGCTTTACTCAGCCACTTCAAACTCTTCCTGAACGAGTTACCTTGCATGCAAGTGTTCTGATTTTTCATCTGAATGGCAATTTATGAGGTCATAAACCTTTCATATTTATTATGTAATTGTTTCTTCACATCATCCTGAAGAAGGCATAGAAGGTATTTTTTTATTGAAGTATAGCTGATTTACAATGTTGTGTTAGTTTCTGGTGTATAGCATAGTAATTCAGTCATATATATATATATGTATATATATACATATATACATATATGTATATATATACATATATACATATATGTACATACATACACATATATACATATATGTATATATACATATACATACATATATGTATATACATACATATATATTCTTTCATATTTTTTCCCATTATAGGTTATTACAAGATATTGAATATAGTTCCCTGTGGTATACCATAGGACCTTGTTGTTTATCTATCTTGTATATAGTAGTTTATATCTGTTAATCCCAAACTCCTAATTTATCCCTCCCCACCTTTGCCTTTTGGTAACCATGTTTGTTTTCTGTGAGTCTGCTGCTGTTTTGTAAACAAGTTCATTTGTCTCATTTTTAAGATTCCACATATAAGTGATATCATATGATATTTGTCTTTCTTACTTCACTCAGTATGATACTCTCTAGATCCATCCATGTTGCTGAAAGTTGGCATTATTCTTTTTAATGGCTGAGTAGTATTCCATTGTACATGTGGTATATATCACAACTTCTTTATCCAAATATGTTGATGGACATTTAGGTTGCTTCCATGTCTTGGCTATTGTAAATAGTGCCACTATGAATGCTGGGGTGTACGTATCTTTTTGAATTAAAAGTTTTCTCTGGATACATACCCAGGAGTGGGTTTGCTGGATCATATGGTAACTGTTTTTAGTTTTTGAAAGAATCTCCATACTGTTTTCCATAACAGCTACCCCAAACTACATTCCCACCAACAACGTAGGAGGGTTCCCTTTTCTCCACGCCCTTTCCAGCATTTATCATTTGTGAACTTTTTAATGGTGGACCATTCTAACCAGTGTGAGGTGATACCTCATTATGTTTAAGTCTTTTAGCCATTCTGAGTTTAGCAGAAGGCATTATTATAGCCATTTTATAGATAAGGAAAAACAAAACTTCCAGGTTACAGCCTTTGTAAAACATAGTGTACGGTGGAAGAGAAAAGCTTTAAGTAACTAGCACCTGAATAGTGCTATGCAAGGTGAGTTCTGAGTTCCACAGAAATATCCACCACAACTACAGCTGAAAACACAAGTGTCACAAAAGTACGTTATATGGGTACTGAAGTCATCTGCTATATTTTACCATCAATCTGATGGGTTTCATTATCCAAACTGTAAAACAAGGGTAAACATAGTGCCAATCTCAGAGTTATGAAAATTTAAATTTACTGAGCACAGCCAGCCATCCACCAACATTCTTTTTCCATTTTCCAAGGCTTTTAGACATGTAGAAACAGATGGCAGTGATGAACTACAGCTGAAGGAGTTAGTTGCCCACTCAAAACATCTCTTCCCCTCCTCCTCAGAAGCAGAATCCTCAACTTATTTGATGTAGCACACTGCCACCCAACTAAGACACTTCCCAGTGACCTTAGTCAGCAGCCTGGCATAGCCATGTGGCTAAATTCTTAACAAAATTATTTAATCAGCTAATTCTTAACACAGTTATTTAATTTGCTAATTCTTAACAGAATTATTTAAGTAGGAGTGTTCCGTGGTACTTACCAAAAGTCTTCTTAAAAGCAAACTGGTGAGCCTTTCTCCCCTTCTCCATCCTGCTGGAGATGGAACAAGCACTTAATGGTATTCTAGCAGACACCTTGGACCATTAGGATAATGACCCCACTGAGGATAGCCAAATGGTAATTTAGAACAAGACTGGGTCCATGCTGACATTGTACAACTTGCCTTGCCAGTTCTAGGATCTCTTTTGTGAGAGAAATAAATTTCTATCTTATATTAGGGCCTGTTTTGGGTTTTTCTCTTTTATACAGATCAATATAATTACTGTTAGAAGACTGAATAGCCACTCAAAGATATCAGGTCCTAATCCCTGTAAACTGTGAATGCTGCCTTAGATGACAAAGTTTTTGCAGGTGTGATTAAGGGTTTTGAGATTAGATTATTCTGGATTATCTGGGTGGGCCCTAAATGTCATCACAAACATCCTTATGAGAGCAGAGGGGGGTTAGATATATAGAGAAGGTAATGTGAAGACAGAAGAGACAGGAATGATGTTGCTGAACTAAGGAATGCTACCAGCCATCATAAGCTGGAAGAAACAAGGCAGATCCTGCCCTAGAGCCTCCTGAGGGAGTACAGCCCCATCAACACCTTGAATTCAGCCCAGGGAAACTTATTTCATATTTCTCCAGAACTGAGAGAATAGATTTCTATTGTTTTACACCACTAAGCTTGTAATAATTTGTCAGTCAAAGGAAACTCATACATTAACCATAAATGATAAAAGGACAATTACTCAGATGGAAGGGGATTCCTGACAGTGGCAATGGGGTCAGGGACCAGTAATCCCACTCCTGGGCATATATCCAAAGGGAACTCTAATTCGAAGATACATGCACCCCAAAGTTCATAGCAGCACTATTTACAATAGCCAAGACATGGAAACAACCTAAAAGTTCATCGACAGATGACTGAATAAAGCAGCTGTGGTATATTTATACAATGGAATACTACTCAGCCATAAAAAAGAATAAAACAATGCCATTTGCAGCAACATGGATGGACCGAGGGCTCATCATTCTAAGTGAAGTAAGCCAGAAAGAGAAAGAAAAATACCATATGATATCACTCATATGTGGAATCTTAAAAAAGAAAAAGAAGAAGAAAAAAGAAGACACTAATGAGCTCATCTACAAAACAGAAACAGACTCACAGACACAGTAAACAATTTTATGGTTACTGGGGGAAAGAGGGGTGGGAAGAGATAAATTTGGGAGTTTGAGATTTGCCAATGTTAACCATTAGATATAGATATAGATATAAATATAGAGATTAAAAAATTTCTTCTGTATAGCACAGGGAACTATATTCAATATCTTATAATAACCTTTAATGAAAAATAATATGAAAACAAGTATGTGTATATATATGCATCATTGGGACATTGTGCTGTGCACCAGAAATTGACACATTGTAACTGATTACACTTCAATTAAAAAAAAAAGGACCAAAGGGAAAAGAAGGGTATTTCTTTCTGTTAACCCTTGCCAAGTCCTGGAATTCTAACTGGACCATCTTGGGTCACGTACTGACACCTGAACCAAAAGCTTGCAGGGAAGAATCTGCAGCTGAGCTGGACCTGTGTCACACATTCTACTCCTGAGTGGAAGATGGAATCTGAAAGGAAATTTAGTGTACTATTACAAGTTAAAGGGGGTAAAAAATTCCAGGAGGCCAAAACAACCAATATCCAGTGCAGGCTTCTCTCCTGGATAGACATGATCTAGCTGGGAAGAAGTCCTGAATGTTTCTTCGTATTTGACACATTCATTGTTTTTTTTTTTTTCTACTACAGACTCTTTGATGCTGAAGCAGATTTCTTTTGCTAGTGAAGATTTTTTTCACACTCATTACATACATAGGAAGACTCCTGAATATGGATTCTTAGATACCTTTTTAAATGATACTGAATACTAACGGTTTTACCACAATCTACACAGTCAAAAGTTTTCTCCTCACTATGGACTCTCTGGTGCCGAGTTAGTTTTTTAAGAAAATTGAAGGCTGCCCACATATTTTACAAGAATAAGGCTTTTCCCCAGTGTGAATATGGTGATGTTGACTAAGATGAGAAGTCCTTCCAAAGCTTTTGCCACACTCATTACATTCACAGGGTTTCTCTCCATTGTGGGTTTTCTGATGTCGAAGTAGTGATGAATTACCAGTAAAAGCTATTCCACACTCACTACACTCAAAGGGTTTCTCCCCTGCGTGGATTCTCTGATGTAAAACAAACTCAGAACTACTGGTAAAACCATTTCCACACTTCTTGCAGAAATAGGGTCTGTCTTCACTGTGGATTCTCTGATGTCTGATTAGATTTGTGTTATCATTAAAGACTCTCCCACACTCCTCACACTGATAGGTTTCTCTCCAGTGTGGATTCTCTGATGCCATATTAACAAAGAATTGCCATTAAAGACTTTTCCACACTCATTACACTCAAAGGGTTTCTCCCCAGTGTGGATTCCCTGGTGTCTAACACAGTAAGAAAAATAGCTAAAGCACTTCCCACACTCCTCACATCTGAAGGGTTTCCTATCATAGTGGATTCTTGGAACCCTTCTTCTAATATTTTTTGCTCTGGGGATTTCCTGGTGCTTCTCCAATTCACATGTTGCTGGGAAGCTGTTTTTCTTAAGAACATTCTTCTGCGGCCCATGTGACATCGTATCTCTTTCTTCAGAAATTCCCCGTGTTGGTGTTGACTCAATGTCAATGTTGGTTCTGGTATCTGATGTAATAAACAAAACAAAAATGCAACCTGAGAATTATATTGGAAACAAAAGAACACTAAAAACTATAGTACAGTCTCTGCTTGTCTGAAGCTTCCCTTTCTGTGGATTTCAGTTTCCCTCAGTCAACCACGGTCCAAAAACATTAAATGGGAAACTTCAGAAATAAACAATTCATAAGTTTTAAACTGTGTACCGTTCTGAGTAACACAATGAAATCTAGTGCTATCCTGTTCCAGTTGGATGTAAATCACCCCTCTGTCCAGTGTATCCACTGTAACATGCTACCTGCCTATTACTCACTTAGTAGCTGGCTTGGTTATCAGATCGACTGTG
The DNA here is from genome assembly GCF_009834535.1 of Camelus ferus. NCBI lineage: Eukaryota > Metazoa > Chordata > Mammalia > Artiodactyla > Camelidae > Camelus > Camelus ferus. The sequence goes on along the minus strand of NC_045704.1, from coordinate 48,096,352 downwards.
GCATTATATCAGTACTTGCATTCAAGTAACCTTGTTTTATGTTATAATGGCCCCAAAGAACAAGAGGAATGATGCTAGTAATTTAGATATTCTTATTGTGTCTAATTTATAAATTAAACTTTATCATAGATAAGTATGTACAAGAAAATACAGCATATACATAGTCAGTCCTCTGTATCCAAGAATGCAGAACCTGCAGTTATGGAGGGTTGACGGTACTATGCCATTTTATATAAGGGACTTGAGCATCTGCAGATTTTGGCATCCACATGGGTCTTGGAGACAACTATGTAGGATTCAGAAATATCTGCAGTTTCAGGCATCCACTAGGGGTCTCGGAATGTATGCCCAGGAGATAAGAGAGGACAACTATATAGACCTTTTAGAGACTAGTATTCCAATTCCCACATGGACCTGCTAGTGAGACAAGGCTATTACAATGAAAGTGCCAAATATCATACAGGCAGAGAATGGTTAAGGTGGAACAAGGTATCAGTGTGCACATCACAGATCAGATTACTTCCTAAACTTTTTTAGACTCTTTCAATGAGTTCTCCCTGGTATGTTCCAGTATCTTTTGACTTTATGGTACTTACTTATAGGCCTATAAAAGAAGGGACAGGATCTAAGAGCAAACAGTGGCCATGCAGATAGCAAGATTCTGAGTCAAAAAGTAAAAACAGAACAGTATCAGAAAAAAATAAAGGCAATGGATGAATTATTGTTCTTCTTAAAAATTCATGCCCTGCAAATGTTCCAAAAGAATGAAGTCACTGAGTGTTAAAGAAACTAATTTGTGGCATGACAGAGAGAAAAATAAAGAAAATCACAGAAGCTCTTAGAGGCCATCAGCCCCAGAGGTTCTTAACTGCAGGTCAACAGATAATGAGTGAACAACCAAAAACTATTGGCAATTACTGTCTTGTCATCAGACTTGCAAGAAAGTCTGAACCTCAAAGATGCAGAAACCACTGTCCTAGATTCTGCCTGTATGGAAAGGGAAAAACAAAGTTTACTCAGACACGCCAAGACTGAAGAGTATCCTCTTATTAGCAAAAATGAGACAAGAAGTCACCTGTAAAATGGCATTGGTGTTCCTAACAATTGGATGACATCTTACTTAAGTCAAAGGCTACATATTTTATACAAAATGTTGGACTAATTTTGTTTTAACATTAATCGGGTTCTCTGGGGCTCATCTGCTAGTTAATCAAATTCATCCTTGGAGGTGGGAGTTAAAGGAGCAAGGGCCCTTAAAAGGAGCGCAGTTGGAGAGGAGAGATCTGAGATTGAAGTAAACAGGGTAACCAACAATCTGAAAAAGAACTATCTAAACAATTAAGAACCTCAGAGTCTATTCTGACACCTGCCTCTTTCTTGCTCTTAGGGTGTTCCATGTTATAAAATCAGGACTGAGCAATCAATGATTAAAAAACATTATTTTCCCTACTGCCCTGTATTCCACCATTCACCTAGATCAGGATCCCCACAGCAGGAGGTTCCCTACTCCTGACAAACCCCCACCCCTTCCTAGTTCTCCTGTCATTATCGCCTCCTTTCTCTGAAAAAACAAAGCTGCCCAGATGCAGTGCCCTCAACTTCTTTCTGTCCCATTTCCACATCCTCCCATCCCAAGCCACCCTCTCAAGTCTCACACTTCCCCATCATCCCCGGTGCCATCTCCTCCGCTTTCCCTGATATACTGCTCTACCAGCCATACCGCCCTTCTTCTTCACCTTCAACATTCTTTAGATCCTCAAATCCATTTCACACCCAATTTTTTCTTATAGTAGTGTTTTTTAAACTGCATACTTATTAATTGTGAAACTGATGAGGTGTGTCATTATCAAACAATTTAAAAAAATGAAACATATTAGTCTACATTAGAATAGAATAGAATAGGATTCACACACATTGCAATGTTCAGGGTAAATTGTTTCCTGATACTTCAGTTTCAGAGTACATATGAGTATTTAGGGTTTTGATGTAAAATGTAATACCTGAGGCTCATAATAAAAAAAGTTTGAAAACCATTTGCTACTGTTAACAGTATTTTCTTTCACCTCTAAACTTATCAAAGGAAGAGCCTAAAGCACTGCCTCAACTTTGTCATTTCCCATCTACTCCCTCTCTGCAAACCATCTACCCTGAAACCCCGACCTCTGGCTTCAGTTCCACTGTCCTGTCAGTGGCTATCCCCTGACTACCTAACTAATATCTATTTTCTCTTTCCTCTCTCACTAAAATTAAGTATTCCTTAATACTGAAGACTCAGCCCTCCTTTTTTCTCTCCAAGGGTGTCTGCACTAGCATCCACTTACATATTCTAAAGGGACCTCACACTCTGTGCTCAGATCCGAATTCATATGAATTCTAAAAGGTCCTCCTATGTCTTGACTTCCCAATGTTATCTGACACAATGCTCCCTCTTTATGGTGGAGCTTTGATAAGATCTGGCCAATTCTACCTCCACACTCTACTTCCTGTTCCATTTTCGCATTACCACTATACTCTACCCTATTTAACCACTCAAAAGTTAATGCATGAAATATAGTAATAGTTTAATAAGATTTTATGCCACAAATTTCCTTTGGGCCAAACAAATCACGTATTATGTTGAGCTAATATTCTGTGCACAAAACCAATCATGGGCCTCTGTCACTAGTGGCAAGGTCACTGTGGTGGGGTCACTGCTACTGCTCCACGTTCTGTTTTGCCTACTCTCATTTCCTGTTTCTATGCCATGAGTTCTCTAGGACAGAATCCTTTGGTCCACTTCAAATTCTGCATTCTAGACTTCAACATGTGGCTGGGTGGGTAAGATACACCAACCATATTCATCTCCACTGTTGGCTAAGTAGAGGAGGTCAGTGTGCTGCAGACTCTGCCAGCCCCAGGCTCTAGGAAGTCAAGAATAGGAAGTCCTGCTTAGGCTTTGAATTCTAAGCCTCATGCTCTTGAACTGCTTACTAGAAAAAACAGAAGAATACTTGCAAGTGGGCTCCAGAAATGCCCACTTTAAAATATGCTCTCTAGGTGATTCTCCTGAACATTAAACTGAAAAGTTCTTCACAATGATTTACTGAATCTTCTATTCCTTTCCTCAGGCCAGACATAAAATCCACAGTAACCTGTCAAATTTGGAACATGTGGACCTGACATTGGGGGAGTATTACTTGAGTTTCTGAATTGGAATTACTCTAACCCCTCCTTCTGCTATGCTTCACAGCCCACTGCCTATTTATGATCAATAGCACTTAATACATTTCTTTCAGCTCCATCATCTATCTCCATAATGTGTATCCTCCAGAGCTCCTTAAATAAAGCTTGGCACATGGCAAGTGTTCCAAAACTACCCCTGAATAGATCCATCCCATCCAAGAAAGGATGGCCACTGATTGTAGGCAATGCTGAAACTTAGAAAGGTGCAATGGACACAAAAGTTAACTCAGAATGGATTAAAGACATGAAAATAATAAGACCTGAAACCAATAAATTCCTGGAAGAAAGCACAGGGGGTAACCTCCTTGACACAGGTCTTGGTGATGATTTTTTTAATCTGACACCAGAAGCAAAAGCAACAAAACCAAAAATAGACAAGTGGGACTACAGCAAAATAAAAAGCTTCTGCACAGCAAAGGAAACCAACAAAATGAAAAGGCAGTTTATGAATGGGAGAAAAAAATTGCTAATCATATATCTGATACGGGGTTTATATACAAAGTATATAAAGAAGTCATACAATTCAATAGCAAAAAAACCCCCACACAAGTCAACTTAAAAAATGGGCCGAAGATCTGAATAGACATCTTTCCAAAGAGAACACACAGATGACCAACAGGCTCATGAAAAGATGCTCAACATCACTAATCATCAGTGAAATGCAAATCAAAACCACATGCATGGGAAAGATACAGCTCAGTGGTAGAACTGCATGCTTAGCATGAACAAGGTCCTGGGTTCAATCCCCAGTACCTCCGTTAAAACAAACAACAAACAAACCTAATCCCACCAATAAACAAATAAAATAATAAGATTTAAGAAAACCCACAATGCATTATCAACTTACACCTGAATGGCCATTATCAAAAAGACAAGAAATAATAAGTGTTGGTAAGGATGTAGGAAAAGGGAACACTTGTGCTCTGTTTATGGGCACATAAATTGGTAAAGCCACCATGGAAAACAGTATGGAGGTTCCTCAAAAAATTAAAAAGAAAAAAAAATTTAAAGAGAACTATCACGTGACCCTGTGACCCAGGAATTTCACTTCTAGATACTTATCCAAAGAAAAGGAAACACTAACTAGAAGAGATACATGGATCTCTATGTTCACTGCATTGTTATTTACAATAGCCAAGATATGGAAGCAACCTAAATGTCCACTGACGGATGAACTGAAAATGTGATTGATACATACACACGTACAGGTATATTACTCAGCCACAAAAAAGAAGCAATCAGTGGCAACAGATTTGTGACAATGTGGATGGATCTCAAGAGCATTATGCTAAGTGAAATAAGTCAGACAGAAAGACAAATATAGTATGATCTCATTACATGCGAAATCTAAACACATGCATGCGCGCACACACACAAAACCAAGCTCATAGATACAGAGAACAGATTGGTGGTTGCCAGAGGCATGGGTAGAGAGTGAGAATAGGTGAAGGGGTTCAAAAGATACAAACTTCCAGTTATAAAATAAGTCATGGTGATGTAATATACAGCATGGTGATTTATAGTTAACAATACTGTACTGCATATTTGAAAGTTGCTGAGAGTAAATCCTAAAAGTTCTCATCACAAGAAAAAAAGTTTGTAATTATGTAAAGGATGGATATTAACTAGACTTATTGTGGTGATCATTACACAATGTATACAAATATACAACCATTATTTGTGCACCTAAAACTAATTTAAGGTTATATGTCAATTATATTTCAATAAAAAATGTTTTTTAATTAAAAAAGAAAGGAGCAATGGATTCATGTATTATGACATGCACTAGTTATGACATATACTGATTGAAAATATGTTGAGAATAGTTAAGATTGGTGGGAAAGGTTTCCTATTTTACCTACTAGGAGAAATCACCTGTTTTATTTAAAATGAACAGCTCTGTAGGTGCTGTTTCTAAATCTGCCTCACTTACCTTTACAGATGTCTTTGGTCCCTTTTGCAGGTGGATCTTCCTGTCTCCAGGCCCCAAAGCAAATCCCCTCTCTCCAGATGTAAGACCAGTGCAGGTTTGGGAACTGGGTATCCTGAAAGGGGGGCAGAAAATGGCAACTTTCAGTCCTGTGTCTGCTGTGTCAAAAGAAGGAAAACCTCAAGAGTCTCAGTAAGAATAAAATCCACAGAAGGCGGCTCAGGACTAGGGAAAGCCAGGGAGATTTTGCACAAGTAGAAAGTGAGCATTTGTGACCTCTTCCTAAAGCAACACTTAAGAGTAGGTAAATTAGTGACCCTGCAGGACACGTGCAAATGCAGGGAAGGGGGTCACAACCTTCCCTAGACAATGGAGAGAAAACAGGCTAAGAACTTACCTGGCAATGGACACGACTATTCCTTACTGTGCAGAGCCCCTTTGAGGATGAATCCTACTCTTATCGGGGGACAGTAATTCCCTACATTGAAATGAAACTGACCCAAGACTACTCCCTAACCAGTAACCTCTAAAGTAGGTCATTTGCTCTCAGCCCTGGAACCATCAGTGGATGATACAAGAAATAACTCCTCTCCTTCTACAACACACCCCCAGCCAATGAGGAGGGAAAAAGGAAAGAAATGGGAAAGCAGAGATCAGAGTGCCAGGAAGAAAGTGCTCTTATCCAGGGACATCAAGTTTCCCTAAGTCTCCAGCATCACATTTCTGTACATGGCCCCCTGGGTACCAGAAAGGCCAGTCCATTCAGTCTAGGTGAAGTACACAGCCACGTCCTGGAAGGTCACCACCTCCTAAAACAAGAGGTTCTTGCTGCCCCAGAGCCAATTCCCTGGCTCAGGGCCACAGAGTGGGCACAGGGGACAGTATGAGAGAGGAATTTTATTAAGGATGAATAATGAGAACAGGTGGAAGACTGAGTGTTAGGTCATTAAATGACTCACTGCAACCAAAACCCTGGAACTTCTCTCACTACCAGGAGAGCATCCATTAGGACACAAAATTTAGTGTTATATAACACATGACATTGTGAAAACCCTGGGAAGCTTTCCATTAATTAACATTTCTAGAGTAAAATCTCTTTGTAAAACTGACTCAGTCTTTTATTGTTGCACCTAGTAGTAAACAATTAGCTTTCATCTGTCCACTCACTCAAGAGGTGGCATCTCAGGACCTACCTCTTCCCCCTTCACTGCCCCAAGTGCTCAGTCAATCCATCTGTTCTCCACATGTGCTCATTCTGCCCCAAACCTCAAGTCCACGTGACAAGAACAGAGTCAAGATTTGCCTTGATGACTAGTCCCAACCAACCCTCAACTGTTGCCTGAAGAAGAGGATGTATAGCCTGTGCTCCAGAACATCCAGCAGAGAGAGCTTGGGGTCACCAGGGGCAGTCTATTCTGCTTCCTGATGGGTTTTCCCAAGAGAAGATGCTTCTGAAATCAAATTGCTGCCAGGTAGTTCTTTTAACTGCTTTTCTTTATACCTCCAAGACCATCTGTAATTGCTTCTGTCAACTAAGGCTCATGTTTTTTCAACAGTCACCCTTTCCCTTCCCTGATGGCCCCAATTCCACCCTTCCAGAAAGCTCCAGCATCTAGTTTAGAACTTCATTCCTCAGACTTTGGTATCAAACTTGGTTACCTGAATGCACAGTGAATAACCTTCCACCTTCCAACACCTCAACTGACTCTGCAGATCTCCACCTCCCACAGTCCCCGCACTGCCTCAGACTCCCTGGGTGACCAGACACATCTGACCCACCATTTAACACCAAACTCATCACCCCTCTCCCCGACATTGGCTCCTTTTTCAATTCATATAAACTAGCTGGCACAGTGAGGGTCAGTGTTGTTTCCTTTTCTCAGGTAATAGTACCAACTTCAGCCCAGCCTCCTAAATGAGAAACTTAAGATTCATCCTAGACTAACTTGTCCTAGTCACTGCTCATTTCTGACAAGCAGTTGGTAATCAAATCCTGCCAATTTTATCATCTAAATATTTCTAGAATCTTTAAATATTGTGAGTCACTATACTGTACACCTGTAACTCACACAGTATTGTACATCGATAGCTCAATTTTACAAAAGAGACTTGAAATGAAAAAATAAAAATAAATAAAAAATAAAATAAATATTTCTGGAATCTGACTCTTCTTCTCCACGGTACAATCAGTACACTAGTTCACCAGTTGGGAACAAACTTAACCCCAATTCCAGGCCTGCCCTGCAGTGAATCCATCCTCAGCCAGGCAGATAATCATTGTTTAAAATGACAACCTGACCCAGTCAACTGAATGACTTTCCTGAGGGTCACCACTAACTACAACAATGGTTCTCAAAGTGTGGTTCCCCAGAGAAGCAACAGCATCACCTAGGAACCTGCTGTAAAGGCAAATTCAGGCCCCATCTGAGAGCAACTTGTGCTTTCATAAGCCCTCAAGCTGATTTTTATGCATATTGAAGTCTGAGAATTTTGGACTGCAGGATAAAATCCAAACTCAGGAAACCAAGCTCTATTAGCTGACAGGCAGTGATGGGAAGGCAGAAAACTGTACAGAGAAACTAGGTGGGAAGCTCTGCAAACAAAATCCCAGAAAAGAAATGAAAACCTTAAATGAGGGGAATATAAAAGATGGGACAAGTGGAAGAGATAACAGGCAGAAGCATTCAGACTTGGTGACTCCCTGAAAGTAGTATCAAGGGAAAACACAGCCAATAATTACTCAGCAATCTAGAAACTGAGTGGTCAGGACTGTGACATGGTGATACCAGTAACTCACTAGTAACTTACAGAAGATAAAAAGATGATGAGAGCAACAAGGAAGACAATGTATTGGTGAGACAGTTGTGTAGAGGGACCTGCCAGATATCAGAAATCCAGGATTGAGATTTGGGATATGGCTCATGGATGCTAAGTTATTGGATAAATAAGTCCCAGGAAGAAGGAAATGGTTAAGCAACAACCAGTAAATTATTAGTCTCAAAAGGTGAAATTAACTCAAGAAACAATTTCCCTATCCCACAAATATAAGGTATTTAATGTTCATCTCACAAACGAAGTTAAGGTACAAAAAGGATAAATGACTTGCTCAGGGCCACAATGCTACTGAGGCTTGATGGGGTCCCTAACTTCAAATGTTCTGTCCTAGTACAGATATTTCCTATTATATCTCCCTGCTTTGATTAGCCAGCAGCACTGATCTAAAGATGTATTTTCACTGATTCTGAAGCTGACTTCTTTCTTTAAGAGGGTAAATGGTATAAGACACCCCCCCCCTTCTTGTCTTCTTGCTGACTCACTGCCCCAACTTCCCAAGAATCTTGTGGCCTCATTGATCTCAATTACTCCCGCCATGTAATGGACACCTAGACCAGCAGCCTGAGTCCTTCATTCTCATAGGTCCCTCTGCAGGAGGAGCTATTGAACTTGGGACCCCTTTAGCTCAACAGAAACCCTCAGAGTACTGGAGGCTATACTTTTGCTTCCCAGGGCACTCTCTTCAGCCATCACTTGCTGGGCTTCTGGCTGCTCAGCCCCTCACTATCAGCTTTTCCCCCAGCATCCAGTCCCACTAGAGAGAACCAACAGGAGTCTTCCTACTGCTTTGGCTCTAAGACTTTTGCCAGAATCACCTCTCATCTCCAATTTCCTTCAAAACAGATCTCTTGAAGACTGACCTGAGGGACCCACAGCTCACCTGGTGCCAGGCTTTCAAGGGCATGGCTGCCATCACCTCTCAGTGAAGGGTAGGGGCTGAGGGAAGTAAAGAGAATCAAGAGTGAATCTGGCCCAAAGGCTCTCCTTTAAAATAACAAACGTGCCAAAAATAGCCGCAGCAAACATTTACTAAATGCCACTGGGTGAGTGGTGAATGAATCATTTCCTCTTTTAATCCACATCATGCCATGAAGTTTGAAATCTGAGGAAACTGAGAATCTGAAGGGTAAGTAACTTGCCCTCGGGCACCAGAGCCTGTACTCACCAACATCATGCAATACTGCCTGTCCTAAGACACAAGTACAGAGGAACGTGAATATACAAAAAGCAAAACAAGCAAAAGACACTAGAAAACTTGAAGCAAAACCTAACAAAAGGAAACCCAGATGTCTATTTTTAAAAATAAAATTTTACTGAGAAACATAAAAGGTTAAAAAATAGAAATACTTTTTGGATGAAAAAATACACACCTTGTCATTCAGTCTCCACAATAATCCTCTCAACCTTCTTTTTCCCAAGAAGGAAAAATCTAAGAGAATAATTTTCCCTATCAAGGGCACTCAGCTGGTGAATGAATGAACTTGAATCTCAAACTAGATCTGCCAGATTCCAAAGACCATGCTTTTACTATCTACATTAAATTGCTTTCAATTATAATCACAACAGCATTTCTTTTGGACCTGATAAAGTGATTCTAAGGCTAATAGGGAAAAACAGATTAAGAGTAGCCAAGGAAATTCAGAAAAAGAATCTTAGAGTAAGGTTTCCTTTTCTTGGAACTTGGGGCAAGCATGTTTTTTGTTTATCACCCCATTCTAGGACCCAATGACAACCAAAAACATATGAGCAAAGGACTCTGAAAAGGCCACCTCAACATTCTAAAATGTCTGGGTTATTCCTTTACTTATATCATCCCCCATAGACAATTTGTATTGCAGGCATATTTTACCAAAAAGCCCGTATCTTCCCTAATTAAACACATTGCATGCTGCAATTTCCTGCTAGGCTCATCTTGTGCCAACCTCCTCCTTTCTCTTAGTTTAGCCACGCTGATCTTCTTTCAGTTTCTCTACTAATCTAATTCAGCACCTTGCACCTGCTGTTTCCTCTTTGGGAACCACTTTTCTCCAACCTTAGAACCTTTGTAACTGACCTCTCTTCACCGAGGTAGTGCCAGCTCATCCTTGAGATTACAAGTTCTCTCCATAGAACAAGTCAGGTCCCCCATTTACACACTCCACTAGCACTATACTCCCTTTCTTGTATACCAGCTCCCCCAGCTTGAGATCAAACACTGATTCGTGTTTTGTTCATCCAAACAAATATTTATCACATACTTATTCCATTCCAGGACAAGTGTGAGACAGAGGAGATACAGTGGAGAGAGAAGTGTGATCCCTTCTATCATGGAGCTTAGACTAAACTAAAGGAAAGATATATATAACTCAAAGATTCTCCTAATTAGCTTTAAGGCCACATTTGTGATTACTGCCAGGGAGAATTTATTCTAGATGGGGAAGTTCAAGAATAGAAATTAACTTTGCGAAAAGGATAATCTTTACAGAGTAACAGGATTTGCAAAAACATCTTCCAGAAGTGAAAGTCAAAGAAGACTGTAGCAGAGCCAAGGGGAATGTGTTGAAGACGAGGATGAAGAAGTCGCAAGAGACCAAATCATGCAGGGCCTTGTGCACGTCAAAGACTTGGTTAGAAGCAGGTGGAGTGAAATCTGGATTAATAGGTGACTTTTCATTAAACGGAAAGTTCCCCAAGAGAGGGCCCCACGGCAGTCTCATTCGCAGCTGCATCCAGGGAACCTAGAATAGCAAACGGCATTTAGATGCTCCGTAAGTACTCGTTGGCCTAGGGGAGGGCGTCTTCCATCCACAGCCCCTATTTACCAAGGCGGCAGCCGAGGACCGAGCGAAGGCTCTGGCCGGGAGGCCGCCCCCGCTCCCCGGATCCGGTGACGACGCTGGACCACGCCCACAGCGGCATCAGGGACGAAAGCGACAGCCTTCTACAAGGGTGAAGGGCGTGCTCCCAGTAAGGTCGCTAAGGCGACAAACCACCAAAACTCACCTAAGGAAAGGTGCAAAGTGCGCCGTGACCGGAAGTGCGTCACTACGTCGGCGCGCTTCCTCTCTAGGAAGCCAGAGCGCGCCTCTCGGTGGTCTCAGGCTTTACCCTCCCCCGAATCCCCGCCTCAGTCCGTTTTTAACCTAGGACCTCGAATAAAAGAGGCTTATCGTCGTTTAAGCTGATCGCTAACTGAAATTTAGCACTTCTTTCAGTTATGTGTTGGCAGAAACCACAAGCATATCAGTAGTGCCTGTGACTTTGTCACCAATAGAAATCTCGTATTTTCAAGTCACGTTACAATCAATGAAGTTACAGCGGAACATGCACAAAGTCATTTTTGCCTTGGCTGCCCAAAAAAAAGCACACTTAAACTAAATTTTGTTGCAGTAGCTATATTGGCATATGATTTGATGTGATTATCTCCTTGCAGCTGAAAACATACTTAATGGTGAAAGAACAAAATGCCTTCCTTCCAAGATTGGCAACACGGCAGGTAAGTCCGCTTTTACCGCTACTGTCCAACATTGTCCTGGGAGTTCTAGCAAGTGCAAGAAGGCCAGAAAAAGAAATAAAAGGCATACAGATTGAAATAAATAAAACTGTTATTATTTGCAGAGGGCATGACTGTCTACATAAAAAAAATCCCAAAGAATCTACAGAACCTCCTAGAACTAACAAGAGATATTAACGAGATCATAGAGTTAAAGTCAAAGATGCAAAAATAAAAAAGAAAAGAAAGAAAGAAAAAAGAAAAGAAAAAATAAAATCAATTGTTGGAAACAAACTTCCAGCAATAACATTTACTATAATTATAATAAAAAATTTTAAAACACCACCATTTATAACAGCACCAAAAATATGAAATACATAGGTATAAACTGAACAAAATATGTCCAAGATAAGAATCTTGAAAACTATAAATCGACAAAAATGTGAAAAATACCTAATAAATTGAGAGCAATACTGTGTTCATTGACTAAAAACCTCAATATTATTAAGATGTCAATTATCCCCAAATTGCTTTATATATTCAAAGCAATCCAATCAAAATTCCAGCAAGACCTTTTATAGAAAGCAACAAGCTGATTCAATTGCATGTCAATCATGCAATAGAACTGAGAAAAACAGTGGAGAAAGGAGGGATTTCTCAACAAATTATACTGGGACATCTGGATATCCCAATAGGAAAATAAAATAAGATTCTTAAATCACACCATCAATAAAACAATTCCAGGTGGATAAAAAAATCTAATTGCAGCAAATATAAATCTTTGATGAGAAAGTAATGGCAGTATGATTTCTAAAAATGTGCTTCATCTTGTCTACCCCCACATCTGATGCCTGAACCCTGAAATGGATACCTCACCATGGGGCTGCTTAAGCTACACTCCAGCACTCAGAGCTGATAGACACCTCAGGGAATGACCTGGCTTAACTGAGGGTTAATAGCTTTCCCACATTCACAACACTTGAGTGGTTGCCTCTGTGTGAACCATCAGAATCATAGGTACAGCTTTTCCAATATATCACTCATATGAAAGGTGTCTTCAATGATGCCAAATCAAGTTTCTGTTAACTCTGAAGGCTTTGGAACATATGCGACATTGAAATGGCTCAATATCAGTAAGGATACTGTTACAAATGAAAGAAATCCCAACTCAAAACTACTTACGCAAAAAAAGTATTGATTTATGTCACTGAAAAATCCGGACATAAGTTTAGTTCTCTCCAACTCTGTCATCTGCAAGGCTGGCTTTCTTCTCAGTCTTCACGTGGATCAAGGCTAATTTCCATGTACAGCTGAAAGCAATGTCACTTTCTGGTAGGTAGGTACATAGATACATATCCCTAATAACTTGTGACTTTGTACTACTTAAATGCCTGAAAATCCTCATGGAATAAAGAGGCAATCCCTGATGGCTTACAAGAATTTAGTGTATGCCCTATTACTGTTAGAAATTGTGGAGTCTATGTGCTGTTGTCAGATTCAGAAGTGTCTGCTGGATACTTGGAAAAAGAAGAGCATAGTTTGCTTCGATACTCAGGAGACTGCACAGTGCCCCTTTTCACTTTGAGAAAAATGAAAACCTAAGCTGAGAAACAGAAATAGTAACAGACCATCCAGTGGCATCTGTATTTCCAAAGACCAGATGGCATTATAAATGTTTGTTTAAAGTTAATCAACTTTAATTTTTGAGTTAAATTTTTAAAAATAAATTTTATATTCAAGTGTTGATCTTTATCAGTTTGTACCCTTTTGTTAAACATTTGTATTCTAAAATATTGGTTTTTCATGCCTTTTGCAAAATAAAACTATGTGCTGAACACCTGCTTTATATTTCCTTTTCTTTACAAATTAGCTGACCTTGATCTTAAACCCCTAGAACATAAGCTCCATGCATCTACAACCTAATTACCTCCCCTACATAAAAAAGAAATATAATGTGAGCCATAAATGCAAGCTACATATGTAATTTAAATTTTCTGATAGCTACATTAAAAAAGTAAAAAGAAAATGGTGAAATTAATTTTAATGATACATTTAATTTAACCCAGTATATTCAAAATATTACTTCAACATGAAATCAACATAAAAATTATTAATGAGATCGTTTACATGATTTAATACTAAGTCTTTAAACTCTGGTATTTTATACTTACAGCACATCTGAATTTGTATCAGCCCCACTTCAAGTGCTTAAGAGTTTAATAAGCATATGTAGTTAGTGACCACCATGTTAACAGCACAGAAGCACAGAAAATTTTGCTAGGCTTTCAGTACTAAGCCCAATGCACTTGAATGTGTACTAAAAAAGACACAAGAATGAATGCTTGCTGGTGAGACCCAGAAATATCCATTCTTAAATGGATTCTCCTATACCTCAGCCCATGGAGCGCTTTACAATTATGTATGTGATACATGTGATAGGTGTGATATCTCATTGTGTTTTTAAATTGCATTCTCTTGATGGCTGATGATGTTGAACATCTTTTCAGGTACTTATTTACCATCTGTATATCCTCTTTGGTGAGTGTCTTTTTGTGCCTTTTGTGCATTTTCTCACTGGTTGTTTTTACTGCTGAATCTTGAGAGTTGTTTATATATTCCAGATACTGTCAGATATTATATTATGCTGGAAATTACACTGAATCTCCTATTTCCTTCCTCTAGGAAGGAAAGAAAGACTAGCTTCCTTTTTTCCTCATCTGCCACCCACTCTTATCTGTTGAACTCAGAACAAATGCCCCTGCCACTGAAGGAATGTTATTTGATCTTCTAAATAGGAATTACTCTAACTCTTCCTTCCCTGTGCTCCCACAGTCCACTGTCTTTATACCAACAACAGCACTTAACACATTCTCTCTTTTTTAGCTTCTTACACCTGTCTCCATAACTAGTATCCTCCAGAGCTTCTTAAATGAGTGTCATTTTGGCACACAGCAAGTGCTCAAACACTTGCAAATCATATAGCTGACAAAGAATTAAGGTTGTTGGTCTTAAGCCTGCCTCACTTACCTTTACAGATATCTTTGGTCCCCTCTGCAGGTAGATCATCCTGTGACTCCAGGCCCCAAGGAAAATCCCTTCCTTCCAGAAGTGAGATCAGGACAAGTTTGCAAACTGGGTATCCTGAAAAGGAGGGAGAAAAGAGGGTTGGAGGGGAGTCTCACATTAGTATTCCTAAGGCAACTTGTAGCCTTGTGTCTGCTGTCAAGAGTAGGAAACCCCAAAGCAGCTCACTGAGGATGACACAGCAGAAGTGGGGTGGAGGGTGGGGAAGCCCAAGGAGATTCTGATCAAGAAGAAATTGAGCACTTGTGACTTTCTCCTAAAAGTGACTTTCTCCACTTTGAGTTTATCAGCAAGATCCTGTATGTATGACACACGCAAGCACAGAAGGAATGAGGAAGTCTTCCTCACCCACTGAATGAGTTGAAGGAAGTGAGTTGAAAGAAACTTCAACAGTACACACGTCTTTCCCACTGTGACCTGCACGGAGCTCCTGATGATGGTAACCGTTCTCATCGTAATAGCCAGTCCTTCATTAGACCCAAACTACGCTCAGGCTTCTCCCTCCCTCCCTGACATCCTCTGGGGCTGAGGGATTAGGAGTCTTTGTCCCTGGAAATACATAGACAGACGGTTATTAGATTCAAGACACCATCCACCCCTACTCTCGTCCTATGATTCTGGGCCCCGAAGGTAATGTGGCCTTACCCAGGGACACCAACTTCCCATAATTCATCAGGGGCCCTCTGTGGTGAAAGGCCAGCCCATTCTGCTGGGGTGAAGTACACAGCCACATCCTTGAAGGTAACCACCTCCTAAAACAAGACTCCTGCTGCCCCAGAGCCAGAGGGTGGGGCATGGGGGAGAGTATGAGGGCCTGAGGGAGGGAACTGTGCCAGGTGGCTTACACTGAGCTCTGCTTTGTTTCCACAACTACAAGCTCACTGGGGACCCACCTTCCACAGTGGCCCACATCCTCAGCCTAATTCCCAAAACTGCTGTGGTTAGGGACTGAAGAAGTCCGGGGACAGGTGAGACTGCCTGCAAATAGCCTCACTCGCAGGAGACCCACGCCTGACCCCCTCCTGGGTCCGCCTCCTCAAGGCCAGGGTAATTCTGTGGCACCGCCCACCCTGCACGTGGAATAGAAGCCTCTCCGCCCAGCGCTCACCTTCCGCGTTGCTGCTCTGGAAGTACATCACCCACCGGCAGTCCTCGTGGGGCCTGCGCTTCTGCTCCTCCAGGACGTTTGTGCTTCTCTGGGCTTCCCTCCCTTTCCCACGCCTCCTTCTTCTCCCTGTGAGGAGGAGGCTGCCTTCTCTGTGGGGGCCTGCCAAAGCGCTACCGTCCAGCATTTCTATGGGGCTTAGGAAGTCAAAGGCCAGCCTCCAGGAGTGCTAGCATTTGCAAATTCTCTTATTTGACCGTAGTCAAACTGGCTATGCTCTTTGGATGGGGTCAGATTTCACTGTAGATCAATCAAGTTGCAACTGCAGTGTGAAGAATGGACTTAAGTTGGGCAAGAGAGCAGTTAGGAGGCTATTATAAAGGCCCCGTCAGGATAAAGAAGAGCTGGAACAAGGTGTTCCCAGAAAGTAGGTTCTTGTCCTGTCACAGAAAGAGTTCGGAGGTGAGACAAGACTCAGAGTTCAAGAAAGCAAAGCAAGGATTTATTAAGCGATAAATAGAGGACAGCAGACAGACTCAGGTGAGTATCTGTGCTGAGTTTCTTTGGCAAGCTGGTTACATGGGGTGTAGAAATGGATGGGCAGAATATTCATTAGGGAGGGAGAGATTTAGGGTCATATTTCCTGAGATTCATCCCAGCTCCCCTTCCCAAGGGGAGGGGGGATTGTTGTCCTTATTTAGTCTGGATCAGATGTGTCATGGCATCTGTGCATGATGCGTACTTTCACTGTAATGTAATGAATGAGGGCATAATGAGCAAAAGGTTACTTTTGGATGTCATTTGGCCTGTGCCCCCTTTCTCTGCTCATGTCGAGCTGTCTGCCTGCTCCAACAAAGGCAGTACTGTTTATAACTCTTTCTAATGGAAAACAGCTGTAACTGTAGATACACACAAGCTCATTTATATGAATCACATATACAGTTAGTCAGCCTTCTGGATGGTACCTCTCTAGAAATTAATCTTTAGATAATTTTAAATTTCCCATCACATATAATTAGCATCCAAAGTACTTTGAAATCGACAGCGTTCAGTGCTCTTGGCTGACAAAGAACAAAATGTTCTGAGATATGCCTTCTTCACTTAAATATTATTCTATTATTCCAATGAGGAAATGGAATCCTAGAAAGAGGAGACGTATCTGAGGCCTCACAGTGCCCTAGGCGGTTTTCTGGCCACCTTTACAGGATGACCCTGGCTTTTATCTCTTTTCTCATCACCTCAACTCAGTCACTGAGGGCCTCAACATCTCTTGCAGCTCTGCAAACACTTCCAGTTCCACTACTCCTAGACAGATAATTACCAGGCCCTGATGAGGTTGGACTGTAGGCTCTGAAGTTCAGTTCAAATTCAACTAAGTAGGAAAAACAGAAAGGGGACTTAAACTCTAGGCAGAATTCTTTGGCCCAATTTATTTATCTGGATTACAGCCAGAAGGTGTTTCCTGGGGGGCTTCTGGCTGGACAAATCTTCTATGGAGGGGCTGTGGCACTTTGGCTTCCAAGGATAGGGATGTGGGGACCTACTCATGTTCTTGGAGGCTCAGGGTCTCAACTGCAGTGGAGCCCTGGCTGCCAGTTAGTGCTTCTTTAGGATTACTGAGTGTGGAGGGAGGGGGAGTAGAAAGTGGAGACGATTAACTAAATCATGCTAGGAGAGTCTTCAGTTTACACTTGGAATAGCCACAACGTAATGGTTTTCACTTTTTCCCCCTATGTGGCTTTGCAGGTGACGCCATTTATATTGTATCTGAAGCCTTCCCACATTAATTCCACAAAGTTGTTTTTTAAGATCAGTGATTGCCAGGGTCAAGGGTTAAGGGAGGATTTGACTACAAAGGGGCAGCAGAGAGTTTTACTGAGATGACAGAACTGTTCTGAATCTTGATTACAGTGGTGGTGGTTACATAACTATGCAATTGTCATACACCTATACAACCAAAAAGGGTGAATTTTACTGCATGTAAATTTAAAATAAAGACAAAAGCTTACAAACATCCTTATAAAAGAATATATCATCACAGAAAATTCATATACTATAAAAAAAGTATAATGAACAGTGAAAAAATTATTGGAAATCCCATAAAACAGGAGAAAACACTTAATATTTTGGTAAATACCTTTCCAGAAATCTTCCATGCATATAAGCTCATATATACTTTTAATAACTATAAATTCAATTTCATATATAATATTACTGTAGTAGATGTATTCAAGCTCCATACTTCTCATGGGATCAATATGAAATTAATCTCCAGCTAAGACCATATCTTTGCTTACCTTTTTCTCCAGTCCTATATCTCCTAAGCACATTCTTTCAACCATTTGCACAAGAATCCCCATGTCAGGTTCTGTTTCTATTAGAATCTGTCCCCAAACAGGTATCATACTCCCCATAGCTTACTTTTTCAGTCAATAAGGTATTGACACATTTTTTTCATGTTAACAGTGATTCCCATTATTGTTCTATGTGGCTGTACAGTACTCCATAGCATTTATATTAATTTATCTAATCACCTGTTGATGGATATTTAGGTCATTTCCAATTAATCATTAGTATAAACTGTATATAAGGTTACAAGAAACACTCTCATAAGTACATTTATGAATACATTTTTATTATTACCTAAGAGTAAATTTCTAGTAGATGTGAAATTTCTGAGTCTCAGGGGTAGCATATTAAAAGTTCTATTACACACACTGCTACCAAACTGCCACCCAGAAAGTTTGTCATCAATTTACAGTCACAACAGAGCATAAGAATGCCCATTTCTCCACACCCAAACCGGGTTTGCCAATATTTTTAATCTAAGCAAATCTCACAGAAAACATAACACTGAATTTTGTCAGAATTTCACTGATTACATAAAACTGATCCCGGGCTAGTGATACAGCAAAAACACCAGCGTTCACAATTCAGGTAGCAGAGGATTCCCCAGAAAAAGTAAACTCCACCACAGATAAGTGCACAAAACTGAGAAAAACAAAGCAAAACAATTTTGACTGAGATTAAACAGATGAGACAAAAAGCAAGATCCAAGATCTAGAGCTAATAAGAAAAGAGAATGTAAGATAATTTTGAACATAAATAGTAAAGACATAAAAGAAGAAATTAAATAATTGAGGTGAAACTGAATATAGACATAGACTATAGCACAGCTTGACAGCGATGGAAAATACAAAACCACTATACTAAATATCAGTGAAAATGAATGAACTTGAGCTACGTGGTTAAATCTCAATTACATAATGTTGAATTTAAAAAGTAAACTGCACAACATGGATAGACCTAGAGACCTTCATTCTAAGTGCAGTAAGCCAGAAAGAGAAAGAAAAATACCATGTGATGCCACTGCTATGTGGAATCTAAAAAAAAAAAAAAGACAAACAAACTTATTTACACAATAGAAACAGACTCACGGACATAGAAAACAAACTTATGGTTACCGGGGGTAAGGAAGGTGGGAAGGGATAAATGGGGAGTTTGAGATCTGCAGATACTAACTACCATATATAAAACAGATAAACAGCAAGTTTATACTGTATAGCACAGGGAACTATTTTTGATATCTTATAGTAATCTATAATGAAAAAGACTATGAAAAGGAATATATGTATGTATATGTACAACTGAAACATTATGCTGTACACCAGAAATCAGTGACACAACATTGTAAGCTGACTCCACTTCAATTAAAAAAAGTCAGCTGCAGAAGAAACCTATTATATATACCATTTATATAGATTGAAAACATGTACAATAATGTTATGATGTTTATGGAAATAACCATGTATAACAAGTTGAAAAGCATCTATGGGCATGAATAACACCAAATATAGTAATTACCTCTGGAACCACAGAGAAGGAAATGC
Source organism: Camelus ferus (assembly GCF_009834535.1). Taxonomy (NCBI): domain Eukaryota; kingdom Metazoa; phylum Chordata; class Mammalia; order Artiodactyla; family Camelidae; genus Camelus; species Camelus ferus. The sequence continues at coordinate 48,076,814 of NC_045704.1, read as the reverse complement.
AATTCAAAAGAGGTATATAGAGGGCTTCAATTCCATCTGTAATTCTTTAGTTCTAAAAACCATGGAATAGCCATGACAAAATGTTCAGGTACAGTAAAGCTAAGAGGAGGTTCATAGGTGTTTGTTATTTTCTTTCTTTTTCCACACCTGAAATATTTTAAAGAATTTTTTAAAAAATCTCAATAGTTCCACTAGTAGAATAAAACCAGGAGAAATATCTTTTTAAAAAAAGATTGATAAAAGAGCAAAGAAAGCAAAAGGGACAAAACAGGACATAAGTAACCATTAAAAACTAAAAGTACTCAAGATGACAGGATGTCAGATCAAAATTTATCACAATTAATGTAAGTTGGTTAACATATTCTTAACCGCATGAATACAGCAAACGGATGAGATATACTCTGCCTAAATAGGCAACTTTCCACAAATCCAAGAGCAAATGAGCCTATGAATAGGGTGATTGCCTTTATCTAGACAGCCCTCACAAATGGGAGAGCTTCTGTTTCTAATACCTGGAGAGCCCTTGCTCTCTTCACTGAGGACAAGACCCTATACACCCATGAGGTACACTATCCTCAACAGAAATTTCTAAATTACCAATGCATCAAATTAAATATAAATGAGACCTCACTAATTATTTGCCTATAGTTCATATACAATACATGCTTTCCTGATATTTCCTGCCAAAGCCCAGGATCATTAAAGACTTTGGAGACAATAACTTCTGTGTGTTACATGTGGATTCTTTACCAAACCGGTGGGTTTGGACGCTCCAAAGCAACTGGACACTTGAACAGCCTTCGTTAAAGCCTCAGCTTTTGGTGACAGAACCAGGAGACTGTTCTGCCTTCCAGGGCCAAGAGGTTTCCCTATTTTAAAACTGTGGACAGCCTCCTCAAAACCTTCCCTGTCCTGCAGGGCAGCGCCATCTGCTATCCCACTCCTAGGCTGCTCTCTTTCCAGTGAGCGTTTGCATAGAGGAACCTGCAGCTATGTGGATGCCAAGAGGGAACTCAAGTGCAGGTCCACGGCAGAGACCTGCAAGCAGGCACCGCTGCACAGGGAGCCGCCCCCCCCCCCCCCCCCCCGCCCCCGGAGCCTTGAGGCCAGCGCCCCTTGTGGTGTCTTTCTTCAAGTTTGGATGGCTCCAAGCACTACCAGGCTCAAAGGATGTAGAATGAATCATATGCAAGAGAAAATCAAGGTTTAGGGAGTTTTAATAAGGCCTTAACAATCATATACTGGGATCAAAAGTGGGAAGAAATGAACAATTTCAAACATGTGACGGTCTCCCCCTGCCCTGAATATTAAATAGCATGCCTGAGCACAGCACAATGGTGACATCTAGTGTTAGAGAAATCTCAGCTAGCTCTGCAATTGACCTGAAATTCAGAGAAACGGTCTTGGTGCCTCCCTTCCCCTCAGGAGTCTCACCTCGGCTTCTTGCAAGGCCAAAAAAGTTGGGTTTGTTTTTTTCCCATTTGTAATTTGCCTTTGAATTTTCTTAACAATTGCTCTCATTTTTCACATTGTTGAAACAAAACTGACGAATATTAGACTGGACATTTTAATTTTTAATTGAAATATATTTTACATAACACTGTGTAAACGTAAGGTGTATAACATGTTAATAGGATACATTTATATAATGTCATATGATTGCCACTGTAGTGATAATTAGCACCTCTACCACATTACATAATTACCTTTTCTTTTTAGTGGTTGGAACAGTTAAGTTCTAGGCTCTTAGCAAGTTTGATCATCATAATATTGTTGTCTATATTCACTATATTGTGCATTAAATCTCTGGGACTTATTTACCATTCCTTTGAAGTTTGTAGCCTTAAACAACATCTGTCCCATCCACTCACACAAACTGGACATTTTTAGGGTGTACAATCTGGTGAATTTTGACCAGCAGATAAAAAAATAGACAAGAATCTCTGTCCTTATAGAGCTTGCATTCTTAATGGTCGAAATTATGTCACGTGGCTACTCCCAACAGCAGAGGAATTTGGAAGGCAAGTTTTTAGCTTGCTGGCTTCCATAGTAGAAAGAGAATGGAAAGGGTGCTGTGTGAGCTAACCCACAGCTCCTGCCCCAGTGGGACTGAGGCACATTCTCAAAATGTGTAAATGCTTCTGTGCACCAGTTAGGTTTAAAATATGTTTGAAAAGTACTGACACACCTACTCCTTTAACCAGCCCCATTATCATCATCATCATCATCTTAGACATCTTCTTATTTGATGACAAGTAAATAGATCCCCTAGCACGAGACCCTGGCCTACAGGGGACCTCTGCTCTATGGGAGATGCTATCCTGGCACTAATAAGGTACACCCCAATGGTCCTTGAGTGTTGCTTACACCTCTCATTAGCTCAGGCCCCTTTCATTACTCACTGTAAACTTTTGCTGTAAGTTACAGGCTCAGCTGGCTTTGCTAGCCTTTTAAGGTGTTCACAGCCTCTTTGTTTCCCAAAGTCCCCTTAATACAAAGAAACAGATGCTTACTAGATAGGATGAATGGAATTGCTCATCTGGCTTAGAATATATCCATTCCTACTGAATCAATATTAAACCACAGTTTATAAAAACCCACTCCAAAAGTTCCGGGACTTTCCACCAGGATACACTTCCCAAAGGAAACGCCATCAAAGCACGGTTCTTAAAACTGGGCTACACATTGGAATCGCCTGGGAAGATTTTTTAAAATATGATACCTGGGTCTTGCCCCCAAAGCAGTGATTTTAACTGGGCGGTTTACTCCTCCGACCAGGAAACAGCAATGTCTTTTGGTTGTTACAACTGGCAGAGGGTGCTACTGGCATCTAGTAGGTAGAGCCCAAGGATGGTGCTCAACACCCCACAATGCACCGAGAAAGAAAGGCCGCCCATAGCAAAGAACATCTGGTCCCAAAAGTCAGTAGGGCCAAGGTGGAGAAACCCCATTAAAGACGCAACTCTCTAGGTATGGGGTCAGTCTGGAAATGCGATTTTTAAAACTTTTTCCCAAGGGATTCCATTATGCAGCCAAGTTTCAAGGGGGAAAAACTAGAAACCTGTTGCTAGAGAATGTTTGTGTATGTGGCTAAATTGCTTTCAATCCTGTGCCCACTGAGTTTCAACGGGAAAATTTCCCTGTCTTCTCATTTGACTGTGAGTTGGGTAGGAGGTTGAAGGTGGCTAGGAGGAGGAAGAGCTGATTGCTTTTGTGAGGAACAACATGCTGGAATGGACATCACCACAAATGTAAGTTTTGCTGCTTATTATTCACCTTATTTATCAGTTGGGCTCACTGGTATAGTTCAGGAAGACCACTAGCTAGAGTCACATCCTGAGGAACAGGCCACAAGGAGTTACACGTGGGGGAAGCAAGCTAACCACTGCAGCTACTAGGTGGGGGGGGGGGTGACTGCTTCTTTTGGGGGAATTCTAGGAGGGATGACTTACAGTTGCACAACTTTAGGGGGCACCATTCACATAGAATAGAAATAAAAAGGAAATGGAGGGAATGCTCTCAAAATAATGACCACAACGTGAATGGTGCTCCCTGGCTCCATGGCCCCCAAAGTAAATTTTTACATTCACCAGATTGCCTAGACTCTTCAATCAGACCCTTTTAAATATTTCTGCCAAATGAAAATATCCAACTAGCTCTTTATATTCTGATATTTACACTGTCTCAGATAATGCTGAGGATAATATAGTTTATACTACATATACAATATATGTATGTGTATATATATAATATAAATAATTTAAAAATGAAAACGGTGTCATATTATACATACCAACTGCAACTTGCTTTTTCATTTAACTCTCCATATTGCCCACATCACAGATCCAGACATGTAGATATTACATTGTGTGGAAATGATGGCCTTAAAGAGAAGTGGCCTATTAAATACAGGTGGACTGAACACAGGAACTCCTGGAATCCCATAACATGACACAAAAATGATGAGAATCTACAAGGACAAGGCAATGAGAAAGGCGATGAAAACAGATGAGCGACGTCAACACAGTGTGAGCAGATGGAAGAGGAGCGAGAAATAGTAACCAGAGAAAGCCAGAAGCCTTACATGGGAGTGGAGTGGGGAGGAGGGTGGCTAGGACACGTGGATGATAGCGGCTGATTTACCTAGCGGAAAGGCTCAGGAATCAGGCATCAGAAATTTTGCAAGGTAGAGACAAGCCACAGGGAAGAGGGAAGAAGTGCAGGGAGAACCGGACCTGCAGATCCCATCTCCATGTACACAGCCCAGAGACTTCTTCCCCCAAACCCTGCAACACAGGATGTTTATTCTCCAGGAAAAAAATTGCGGAGGGTCAGATTGAAGCAATGGATTTAAAACAAGGAGACAAGTGCAAGTCTGCGTACTGTACAGAGAAACATCACAATGTCCTCACCTCCATCCGCAGCTCTATTCTCCCACCTAATTCTCCAACACTGTCAACTAGGATTTATACCCTCTGCACAGAAGCCTAGAAGAGCCTTCTTTAGAGGCCATGAGTAACCCCAGATAAACCTACAGACACCTGAGGTAAGGGTCTATCAACACAAAATTCAACACTCTCCCAGATTCTTCTTTACTAGAGAGGGTTAGATAATCGTGATTCTAAGGTCCCAGGCATGGCCATGACTATGGGCAGCCAGAAGGTAATAGAAATAAGGAGGAAGCAGAGGGAATACTCTCAAAATAATGATTAAGGGTACAGGGATATTTTATGTTGAAACTGGGAATCCTAGAACACAGTAGTGGGGGTAATAGAGCACTTGGAGGATGTCAAGAATGAGATGAACAAGAACTGAGATGAACAAGAATGGGCAAGAATCAGGAGCAGCAACCAGGGTGTCTACTTCCTAATTCCCATGAAGGAGACAGTCATCGTGAGACAGAGTGTCATCAGTGTACTTTCTAATTCAGCAAACGTCCCACCTGTACTGCTGTGAACTAGGTTCTGGGTTAGGGAATATATACGGATATAGGACTAAGATGCTGTTCTTGCCTTCAATGAACTAACCATTGAACTATCCAGGGAAGACTGCCAGTGGTAAAGCTGCCTGCTGTCCTAGGGTGGACACTGGGTCCTGAGATTCTGTTGCTTTCACAGATCCCTGCCTAGCCACAACTCTGTCTGTGCAGAACCCTCTCTCCCCATTTCCTTGCTTTCTTCCAGCCTGACACAGACACGTCTTTCCCAGGGCACTCCCACTCAATCTGTGAGGATCACAATTCGGCACAGTCAAAGGTCTCTTCTGGCTGTCATGTCAAACTAACAAATAAGCATGGGGAAAGCTCACTACATGCAAGGGGCTAGCTAACTTTGGCATTCAAATTTCATCACAGAGCTTGGAAGCCTAGCATTTATAATGATGTCTTCAAAATACAGCAGAGCTAATTTAGTCAACAGCAGAGAAAGAAGATTTTGTTTTCTAATTGTAGCTTCAGTCCACAAAGACTCTCAAGCCACCGCACTGAGAGGGAAGTTTTTTAAATTGCAGTTATGCCCTTTGGGAATGGAGAAGTGTCCCTTAGACAAATTCTCCCTAAGCTTTGGGGCATGATACTGCTGGAGAACAGTGGGGCACTCTGAGCAAGAACTTCAGAAACACTGCAGCCTAGGCCGTGAAAAGATACTCAGCATCATTAGTCATAAGGAAAATGCAAACTGAAACCACAGTGAGATACCACTTCACACCCACTATGTTAACTATAATTTTTTTCAAATGGAAAGTAACAAGAGTCGTCAGTGTGGAGAAATTGGAACCTTCACACATTGCTGGTGGAAATGTGAAATGCTGCAGTGGCTGCGGAAAAATTTGGCAGTTCCTCAAAAAGTTAAACAGAATTATCAGCAATTTTGCCTCTAGGTATAGACCCGAAAGAATTGAAAATAAGTATTCAAACAAATACTTTACACCCAAGTTCATAGCAGCACTATCCATTAACAGCCAAAAGGTAGAAACAACTCAAATGTCCATCAGCTAATAGGTGAGTAGGTGCAATGTGATATATCCATACAGCGGAGTATTCAGCCTTAAAAGGGAATGAAATACCGATACATGCTACAACTTGGATGAACCTGGAAAACATTATGCTAAGTAAAAGAAGCTAGACAAGGTCACATACTGTGTGATTCCATTTATATGAAACATCCAGAGTAGCTAAACCCATAGAGACAGAAAAACAAATTAGTGGTTGCCAGGGGCTGGGAGGAGGGCAGAAGGGGAGTGATAGCTTAATAGGTTTAGGGTTTCCTTTCGAGGTGATGAAAATGTCTTGGAAATAGAGCTGATGATTGTAAATGTACTAAATGCTACCGAATTCTACACTTTAACGTGGTTAATGATTAATTTTATATTATGTGAATTTTACTCAATAAAAAAATCCATAAAAAAGAAAAAAACCCAAAGTAGTTCCCCTACTTGTTTTCAGCTAATATTTAACATTTTTGAACATAAGCTTAAAGAGTTGCAAAGGATGTAATTACTGACATATTATATGACACTGATGCACTGCTGGCTGCACCAAGAGGGCAGCCCTCTGGTGTATTATAAATAATGACATTTTAAAATAAAACTGTTACATCGTTCTTTTAAATGTATCTTAATGCTCTAATTTGATACTTCATCATCTATTTCTAAATATACATGAACAAGTTCCTTTTTAACTATCAGATTTTTTTTCCATAGTTGCCAAAATATTTTATTTTAAATGTGCAGTTTTCTACAACAAAAAAAACACATATGAGACATACAAAGAAACCAGATTGTGTGGTTCATACATATAGGAGAAAAGAACTACCAGATATTTTATGTCATTTCTTTTTCTCCTTAAAATTATATTTCCATTACATGTCCCTACAGATTTTTATTCTTGTGTAATTTAAAAAAAGTTTTGGTTTTGGTTTTTTTGGGTTTTTTAGCTTCCTGATACCAAAGGTTGCAAGTATTAAAAATTTCTTCTGGATTGGGTTGTTACAATTGTTTTAATTGGCATTAGTGTACAATTGATCAAAACAACATCAATATTACACATTTTGATAAATAATATAAACAATTATTAAACACAGAAAGAAAAAATTGTTGAAAATACAGATCTCTTAATAGAATGGATGGGGCTTCTTTTCTGTATATTCATTAATTCATGGATCAATATTACCTTTTGCCAAAATGAAAGAGTTCAGTGTAAACATTTATTTCTTGATTTTGTTTCTATACATTCAAGCACTGTTCACATAAACAAGTAGATGGGAATAGAGTTTTGTTATATCAATGTCAGTCACTCAATCCTTTCAAGGTACCTGTCAGAAACCACCCAATGATCAATCATCAAAAAATTAGTTTCAGTGATCTATTTGCTGACAGCTAGATTAGGTATCCCTTCAGTGAGGTGTTTTCTTTTTTTTTCAGATTTGTTGTTTATTTATCTTTTAGTTTTTGTTATTGAAAAGTTCAAGTCTATACACATGTAGAAGAATAATGAAAAGAATCTCTACATTGACAATCATCAAGCTTTTGGCAATTTTATCGACGTACAGCCAATTTTATTTCATCTCTATCCCTCCCCACTATCTGCTCTCCGTTCCCTACCCCTTCACCACTGCTGGGTTATTTTGAAGCAAATCCCAAGTATCCTACCACTTCATCTGTAAATACCCCTATATATAGCTCTAAAAAATAAGGACACTTTTTTTTTTTTTAATAAACCAGTACACCTAAAAAATGTAAGTCGTCCAATATCCAGCCAATGTTCACATTTCCCCTGGTTGTCTCGTGCATGCTTTTGTTGTTTCGGTTTGGATTTTAGTGTTGGTTTTTCAACTCAAGATCCTAACAACAACGACAAATTACTTTTTGCTTATGTTTCTCTTGTCTCTTTTAATGATAGAGTCTTTCTCCTTGTTTTTCTTTCCTCTTGCAGTTGGTTTGTTGAAAAACTGGGTCATTTGTCTTGCGGGTTTTTTTTCACATTCTGAATTTTGCTGATTTCATCTCCCTAACCTCTGGATTTCCCAAAAACTGATACTTAGTTTTGGTCAGATTCAGACTTGATACTTTGGAAAGAATCCTTTATAGGTAGTGTGAGAGTGCTTCCTGTTTCAGTAGAGGTACATAAGGTCTGGCTGTCTCTTTTTTTGTGATAGGATTAATCAGTGGGTTGGGTATTCCCACTCATTATTAAGATCCCCATCAGCTTTTCATCTAATGGGTTTAGCAACCATTAATGATCATTGCTTAGATCCATTATTTCTTTATAAGTTCCTCCTTCAATTTTCATGAAAATAAATCACTGGAAACTTGCAAAAGAATTTGTTGCCTTCTTATTAGAGTCATTCATTTTCTTAATTTCTGTAAACTAGTATACTTAAAAAATTTCAAGAATTAATATTATATTATATAATTATTAAAGTTGAGAATTATGTTATAATTAATTATATCTGTTACTCTTTCACTTAAGAGACACCTTATTTAATCTGATAAACTCAGAAGATATTGGGAAAATCAAAATATTAATTCCAATGCACCATAGCCAATTCAATATATTTTGTATAACATAATTCTCTCATCCCACATTTTAAATACATTTTTTTGTGAAAAATCTTAGAGATTTATCTCATTCCATTTATAGAAAATACTCACCATATAACCTAATTGGCAACCCTGATCCTCATTTTCAAATCAATAAACTAAATCAGAGATAATTTCTGCCCAACTTTTAAAATCCAGATAAATGTGTTAATAGGCATTTCTGAGGAATATTATAAAAATTACTGAGAAATACAATATTTATGAAACACATCTTGTAAGCTACATCACTAAAAGCAAGGAAGATTCAAATAATGCATTTATTATACAATTAATTTATTCACATTTAGAATAATTTATAAAAACAAGATACTTGTTCATTTGCCATCACTTAATTACACTCAAAGTAACATGCAGTTGACATGGTAAGTTATTTACAAAGCAAGAAACATGAGGGAAGATATGACATTTCTTTGATGTCTGCACATGCAGGTATCAATACCAGGTGTTCAGCTTTTGAAAATAATTAAATAAAATGATGAATAAATATTGCATTTAATGCTACTAATTTTGCTTGATATCATGATTAAACTCTTCCTATGAAAGAGAAAGGTATATATTGCACTAAGCAGTCTAGTCTTGCATCATTAACTTTTTATAAAAGATGAGGACTGGCTGCTATTAGCAGAAATATTTCATGGTATGTTTTGATAAAATTACCTTAATTAACTACCAGATTGAATGATGCACAGAAAATCTGAAAGAAATCACATATAACTTTTGTTGGCAAGTTTATCCAGTATATCTTGAATAATTTATTAGTCCCAGAACTCTTCAAGTCTCCTTGAAAAGAATCAACATTATTAATTTGTATGTATCTCTTTGGAAGTAATTTTCTTTCCATAAAGGGCATGTCCTGGGTTGAAGATTCAATGGAATGGTTTACCTTAAATATAGGAGGGTGAAAGGCATTTTGAGAATTTGATGCTTGCTTTGCTTTCATGGGTTTGTAGTTAGGAGTAAAGCTTTCTTCAACAATAAACTAGAGACAAAAGAGATGAAGTCATTCCTACCCCACTATCACGCTCCATAATATCTGAATTCAGAACATCCCAATGCAGGCCAATTCCTCACCATAAAAAATACATACAAGACAATGAAAGACAAATGGTGGGCAGTTTGTTTTTCCTCTTTGATTACTATTAAAGGAGCCTTTTCAGAAATCCAAGTTTCAAAGTGTCCCTTTGCTTGAGCCCCAGAGGTTTTCCCAGGGCAGTTCAGGGCAGGGTAAGGGTGTGCATTGCTTTTGTAAAGCAAGAGAAGGTCAGATTATGAAAGAGACTTTGGAGAGAAGAACCTGCACAAGAAAGCAGGCCTGCTTTCACAGATGAGTAGGAAGTGAGAATCTGGAAATGGATTCCCTTAGAACTACCCATGCTGCTGCTCCCACTTTAAAGGCCACTAACTGCTGACCCCCGGCTTTGAGGATATTTTCTTGGACTGGGAAATGGTAGCTAGAGAAGGTCTGACCACTAACTTGTTTTGGAACTCATGGAACATTTTTTAGCCTTATTGTTTTCATCTGAAAAGTAGAATCAATATCTGCTTTCCTGTTTCTTTCCCATGGTATTTAGAGAATTAATCGTGAGGAATAGTTAATAATATTACTTAGGTTTTGACAGTACTTTTAACTTTCTTTAAGACTTCGTCATCTGGACCTTGTGTTCTCCTCTTAACTGTCCTTCAAAGGCAAGTCTTACCTTTGTGTGATAGATGTGGGTCATGAGACCTAGGGCAAGACTTGCCACAGATCTCACAGCAAATAAGTGACCTGGTTGGGAATCACACCTACACATACCTCGTTTCTCCAAACGCATAAGCATAAGAAAACAACAAAAGTAGAGCATGAGGAAACCACAAATTAAATTAAACACCAGCAAATAAACACAAAGTATGACGTATATCCAGCATGTATACTCTACCCAATATATAGTATACCTAAGTTTATAGAAACCCAGATTTTTTTAAAAAATCATTTTCTTAAAGTAACAGAGGCCAACTAATATTCTTAGTCTACTCCACCAAACTATGACTCAGTTAACTGAAAAGCGGAAATAACAAAAACCTGAAGCTCCCAAAGGCAGTCTCTGTCCTAAAATGCACGTTCATTCTTGACTGTCCAGTAATCCATGACATATTTCCTACTTTTGCAACCACCCTGCAAGGTGATGCACAGACTACTGCTGACCAAACCAGAAGTTCTTAGAAATAATTGCACTTCAGGAGAGTTTGTTTGTTTGTTTTTGCTTCATCTGAATATAATTTATTTTTGTTTTAATATAATTTATTTTTAGTTTTAATATAATTTTTTTGACTAGTAATACAAAAGGTATTACAGAAGAGTTAGTTTCCCTTCCACTCCTTTTCTCCTCCACCCAGTTCATTTCATCAGAGGCAATCAATGAGAAAGAATTTAAAACATGAAATCTTTTGTAATACTGTAAATGCTGGGGGCAACATGAGATAAACCTCTTGGGACTAATCCTTAGTCCAGGAAGTGTTTCATTACTGTAAAACCTTTGTTATGAAAAACTAAGTGTAGAAAGTTGCAAGCAGGGTCAAGGTAAAAAAAAAAAAAAAAAAGCCACCATATATAAACATAGAAGAGGATGTAGGAACAAAAGAATGAAATAATGAGTCTGGGAGTGCTGAAACATACCTGGGAGTTATGTGCGAGCCCAAGGCAGCAACAAGAGTTTCAGAAGTCCACAGAGCGGTTACCATCAGAATAAATCCAGGTAACCAAGACTAGTTAAAAAATGTGGAACCTGAGCATGGAGTCAGGCCCCACAACAGCCCCACTTTTCTGAGGCTAAGAGCCCCTGCCCTCCAAAAGTGCTTCATGAACAGAGAACCCCTACCTTTTAGAGCTAAGAAGAAACTTAGAAATTATCTAATACATCTATTCTAAAGGAATGTAGTCTTGGGGCCCTGTAATGCTCTTAAAGATACTGAGGACCCCAAAGACTTTTTGTTTATGTGGACTGTATCTATTGACATCATATCAGAAATGAACACTGATACATTTTTTTAATTGAAGTATAGTCAGTTACAATGTGTCAATTTCTGGTGCACAGCATAATGTTTCAGTCATACATGTACATACATATATTTGTTTTCATATTCTTTTTCATTATAGGTTACTACAAGATATTGAATATAGTTTCCTGTGCTATACAGAAGAAATTTGTTTTTTTAATCTATTTTATATATAGTAGTTAGTATCTGCAAATCTTGAACTCCCAGTTTATCCCTTCCCACCCCTTTTCCTCCCAGTAACCAGAAGTTTGTTTACTATGTCTGGGAGTCTGTTTCTGTTTTATACATAAGTTCATTTGTGTCTTTTTTTTTTTTCCCTTTTTCTTTTTGTAGATTCCACACATGAGTGATATCATGTGGTATATTTCTTTCTCTTTCTGGCTTATTTCACTTAGAATAATGATCTCCAGATCCATCCATATTGCTGCAAATGGCATTATTTTATTCTTTTTTATGGCTGAGTACTATTCCATTGTATAAATATACCACAACTTCTTTATCCAGTCATTGATCAATGGACATTTAGGTTGTTTCCATGTCTTGGCTATTGTAAGTAGTGCTGCAATGAACACTGGGGTGTATGTGTCTTTTCGAATTTGGGTTCCTTCCAGATATATGCCCAGGAATGAGATTGCTGGATCACATGGTAAGTCTATTTTTAGTTTTCTGAGGATTCTCCATATTGTTTTCCATAACAACTGCACCAAACTACATTCCCACCAAGAGTACTGGAGGGTTCCTTTTCTCCATAGCCTCTCCAGCATTAATCATTTGTGGACTTTTGAATGATGGCCATTCTGACTGGTGTGAGGTGATACCTCACTGTAGTTTTGATTTGCATTTCTCTATCAATCTAGCAATACTGACCATTTTTTCATGTATCCATTGGCTATTTGTATGTCTTCACTGGACAATTGCTTGTTTATGTCTTCCACCCATTTTTGTATTGGGTTGTTTGGTTTTTGTTATTAAGTTGTATGAGCTGCTTTATATATTCTGGAAATTAAACCTTTGTCAGTAGCATCATTTGCAAATGTTTTCTCTCATTCCATAGGTTCTTTTGTTTTGCTTATCCTTTGCTGTGCAATAGCTTATAAATTTAATTGGGTCCCATTTGTTTATTTTATTTCCATTGCTTGGATAGACTGCCCTAGGAGAACATTGCTAAGATTTATGTCAGAAAATGTTTTGCCTATGTTTTCTTCTAGGAGGTTTATAATGTCTTGTCTTATGTTTAAGTCTTTAAGCCACTTTGAGTTTATTTTTGTGTAAGGTGTGAGGGAGTGTTCTAACTTCATTGATACGCAGCTGTCCATTTTCCCAACACTACTTGCTGAAGAGACTGTCTTTTCTTCATTCTGTACTCTTGCCTCCTTTGTCAAAGATTAATTGACTGTAAGTCTATGGGTTTATTTCTGGGCTCTCTATTCTGTTCCATTGATCCATATGTCTGTTTTTGTGCCAGTACCATGCTGTTTTGATTAGTGTAGCTCTGTAGTATTGTCTGAATTACCCAGGACATTTTTCACAGAACTAGAACAAATAATCCTAAAAATCTTTTTTTCCTTTTTCAGTAGAATTATTACAGTTCAACTGCACATACACATTATATTGCGTGTAAATACATATATACAGTATACTGCACATCTTTTTAGTTTACATATACACACTAATTATTGTTTCTAAGAACAGATTAGATCTTTAGCTTTTTAAACTTACATAATTATCAAAGGAATAAAGCCAACTACAAAATAAGAATCAACAGAATGCGGTGATCCAATCATAAAGGACAGTCAAATGTACTTACACATACATATTCAAGAAATCAAAATAAGAATTAGTTCATTTGTATAATCCTAAAATTTATATGATATCACAAAAGATGCAGAATTGCCAAAGCAACGAAGAAAGAAAGAAAGAAAGAAAGAAAGAAAGAAAGAAAGAAAGAAAGAAAGAAAGAAAGAAAGAAAGAAAGAAAAAGAATGAAGCTGGAGGAATAACCTTCCCAGACTTCAGACAACACTGATACATTTTAAAAAAATATTAATATATTTTTAAATAACAATAATAAACACATTACATGTTAACATAAGTAAGACTTTCTATAAAAATAACTACATTTTCCAAAACAGAAAAAAATTAAGTGAAAAGATTTGCACTGTTTCACAATTTTGAAAATCTTGTCAGTGCCTGACTTAATAGGAGACAGCTAGACTCCCATCTCTGCTTCAGCATTCAAGGTGTTTGACAGCACGTAGCATATGGCCTTGGGAAAAACACTGTATACACACAAGGGTGGTTTTAAATATTCAGACCCCCCAGAAGTGTCTTGGTGACCCCAGTGGTTCCTGGACCAGTTTGAGAACTATTGATCTGATACAGTTTAGGACTGTACTTTCCATTAATGCCACTTATTAGCAATGTAACCTTCAGCAAGTTACTTAGCCTCTCGAGACGTCAGCTTCCTTAGCTGTAAAGTGGGACTAATAATAGAAGGTCCCTTTTATAATTACAAATATCTATTCTCACAATCATTTAAAATACATAAGTGAGGTGATACCTATAAAGGTTTAATACAGTGCTTGGCCCATAGTAATCACTCAAATGATGGCTCTTTTACTATTGTTGTTAATATCTGTTATAACAGCGTACGAAGCACTGTGCCAAGCACCGAGGATCATATTAAAGTGAGTTAAGGTAGCCTAAGTTGCTTAAGACTGCAGGAGATAAAATAAATAATGTAATTACAGAACAAGACAGATTATGTCAAGAATGATAGAAAAGCAAGAGAGGTCACACTCATTCTCAACAAATACTAATCAATTGCTACCTGTGTTCCAGGAGCAATAGCCAGTAGGGGGCCAAAACAGCAGAGCCAAGTGAATGAGAGGAAGACTGGCAGAATGTAAGGGGGGGATATGGAGAGAAGGGGTGGCCCATGGACACATTGTGTAGGCGTTGGTAGGCCAGTGTGATTTGGGACATCGGAAATGTTTTATGAGAAAGTGGCATTTGACTTAGGATTTGAGATCTGGGAATAGAGTTGACATACAGATTCTTTTATTCACTCATTCAACAAACATTTGATTTTCCTGCTGCGTCTGTTCCATGTTGCACAAACTAGGGACCCCTACTTTCAAAGAAGATATTTTTACATTTAGTTGTTTTCATTATATAAGAAATATATGATCACTTAAAAAACTGGAAAATACAGGTGAGCAAAAATGAGAAAATAAGAACCACTCATAATCCTCCTACCCAGAAAGCACTACTTTAGGGCCAGGATTAGGGTGAGGTGAGTGAGGCATTTGCCTCAGGTGCAAGATTTAAGTGGCAGGGGACTAACAAATTCAGTAATTTTTTTCTTTCTTTTTTTGTAATTTTTTGATTGTTTTTAATTTTCAATTGAAGTATAGCTGATTTACAATGTTTCAGGTGTACAGTAAAGTCATTCAGTTATACATATATACATATATATGTATATATATACATTCTTTTTCAGAATCTTTTCTATTATAGGTTATTACAAGATATTGAGTATAGTTCCCTGTGCTGTACAGTAGGTCCTTGTTGTTTACCTATTTTATATGTAATAGCATGTATCTGTTAATCCCTGATCCTAAATGTATCCCTTTCCCCTTTGGTAACCATAAGTTTGTTTTTTATGTCAAAATTCAATAATATTTTAATTTTTTAAAAATCAAAATTATTGCCAAAAATCCAGGATGACACGATACCTAAAAAGGCAGGATCCAACCCTGTACTTGCCCCACTCAGCCTCATTGACTGTGCTTGGTTATTTCCTGTATGTTGCCTCTCCCCAACAGATCCATTCTCTGCCCTTCTCTGCCCTACTCTGGTCCCTGGGGGGCTGATCCCTGTAGACTACACCAATACACTTCAGTTGGGTTCATCCAGTGGGAGGCACCTATTGGAAACTAGAGGATGGGAGGAGAGAGAGGTTGGGGTATTCCCCCCCACTTTCCCTCCCTTCTCATCACCTAAGTTCTGGCAATGGGTGCTGCTTCTAGAAATACAGCTATCCAGAGGCCTTTCTCCCACACTTTTGGCTTTCACAGAAGCCCCCCTCTCCTTTCAGGTCTATTGTCAGACCCTGGATACCTCTCCTGTTGACTTCCTTAATGCTGCTCACATTTCTATAAATTGTCCCTTTAGAAGGAAGTCCCCTTTAAGTTCCAAATTAAGAATGGAGGGTATAGCTCAAGCGGTAGAGTATACGCTTAGCATGCACAAGGTCCTAGGTTCAATCCCCATTACCTCCTCCAAAAATAAATAAACCTAAATATCTCCTCTTCCCCTCCCTGCGAAAAATTTAAAAAAATTAAATAATACTATAATAAATAAATAAAATACATTTTTTAAATGCCAATTTAGGGTGTCATCCATTTCTTACTGGATACTTGATTGTTACAACCACTGCCAATTTGGGGTCTAAGGTGTTTGCACTTAAAAAAAAATTTGTTCATTTCAAAGCTCCATAAAGATGCTATTTATTATGTGTTTTATGTGATTATATTACATGTTTAGGAAAACTATCACTATAGTAGTATAAGAATATAAGAAAAAACCATCATGTGCTTTTTCTCTCTTTGCTTCTTCCTCTGCTACAGGGAACTGTTTCCTCTGCTTCACTCTCTTTTCCCAAGCCAAACTCTCTATTTCCACCCGTTTCTAGGCTGGGGCCTGAGGTCTGGGATTTTAACCTGAGTTGTTCCCTCAATAAAATGCAGGGATGCAGGGGTGTGGGTGCGAGAAGGGCCAGACAGTTACCTGATTGTGTTACCTGGGAAAGTATTGGAAGGAGACCCTAGAGATGGAGCAGTAGGGCCACCTGGGCCCCACTTGTTACAGATTTGAAGAATCCAAGGGGCAGCAGCATACCTGTGCCCATGCCCACCCTCCACCTCCCCTGGCTGGGCCCCCACCCAGCCCCTGAACCATGCCTGCTCCTTTCCCGGTTCTTTAGGCATCCTGAGGACAGGCTGTGTGTGAAACTTCAGGGCACAGCTTCCCCAAGACCCACCTGCCAGGTTCAGTCCTGGGAACAATGGTTTTGTCCATAGACAACCAGAAACGGCTGGAAGAGCAGACCTGCCAGTGTAGACTTCCTCCTTGTCCCCTCAATTTCATTCAGTCCTCACCACCTATTGATTGCACTTCATGCCTGTCTGATTAAAGGTTTGAAAAGTTAGAAGGAGCATTCACCACATAAAAGAAAACACACCCCGGGGCCCAGACGAGGAAGACCCCTCCGCCTAGCTCTCCCGGAAGGCCCCAGTGGGAGGCAGTGGGTGGAGGAGGATGTGGTGGGGAATACAGAGCTCAGAAGAAGGAAACAAAGTTCCTGGGTAGAAGAAATGTGAAAAAACAAGGGCAAAGTGAAGTAAGGAGTGAGCAACCACGTCAGAAATGAAGCAAGGCAGAAAAAGTAACTGTGCTCTGGGGGCTTTCAGGAGAGGATGCAGGGAGCCCAGGTGGGAGCCCCTGAAGTGAGCAGGATATAAAGGGGCCCTGCTCACATTTCCCTGATGGCTACTGGACGGCTGGAAATACTCCTCTATCAAACATTTTAAAGTAGGAAGAAAATGAATCTAAGTGGGGATGGTTTTACGTGTTGCCCCTTTATCTTTTGCTGAGCCTGTTAGCTAAGTTTAGAATTTTCCACTTTGCCTTTAGATTCTCTCCCCTTGGATTTCACAACATTAACTGAGCACCTACTGTGTACTAGATGCTATGCTTGGTGCCAGAGACACAAAAGGGAAGACCTCAAGGCTCCTGTAGTCCTATGGGGGAGATAGACACAAAAAGGAATGGGTATAATTACAGAAGTTTGTACAACCCAGAGAATGATCATTTCAGTGGGGGCAGGGAAGAGGAGACAGAAATGAGCATGAGGACAAGGGAATGTTGCACAGGGAAGGTAGGTGTGGCAGGATTTAGAAGGCTGGATAGGAGTATGCAAGGTGGAATGGGAGTAAGGTGGAGAGAACATTCTAGAGAAAACAAGTATAGAGGAATGGAGTCTGAAAAGACATGTTTCTATCGATAACGTAAGATTTTAGATAAGATAATTATCCTCAGTTCCACTTGAAGAAAAACAAATAGTGACACCCATCCAACTAGCAAATACAATTAGTGAACTAGGAAATACCTTTTGAAGACAAAGTGACACCTTCACGCCCAAAAGGTGAATGCTACCACAACTCAAGTGAGATGTGCTCTTGAAAAAGGTGCTTAGAATAGTTGATTCCAATGTTGATTCTGGTTTTGGCTACATGGAGTCTCATTCATTCTTACTTGTGACCTCTGCCTCTGGCTATAATTAGTTTTTTACAGAACTAGACTAGCAGGAATCAGAGGAGTGTATCAAAAGCAAAACAGAAGAAAATGAGACAACTCAATAGCCAAAGGTGGGTGGGGGAATTCATGGAGTTCCCAATGGAAAACAGGCTAAATGACTGTCAGGGAGAGAACAGCAAACCTTTTGCTGTCAAAATAACTCCTTGGTCATTTGCATCAGCAAACTAGACTTTAATAATAAGACCTGTGATTTAAAAATAAAGGGGAACACAAACTGCATAATTTTTGTGTTAATTATATTTTTGTATTAAATTATGTGATGTGACTACTAACCATATTTCTGCAAAAACCATCCCACACCATACTGCTGGAATCTAGCAGCCAAGATTGATGCAACACTTCATTATATCACTTTCTTGCTCTGAAGATGTTACATATCTCCTGCTGAGTGAAAAATAATGTTAAAATGTCCCTAACCTTTTATTCAAGGATTTCCACAATTGGGCTCCATCCTGCCCTACCACTGGCAGCCTTTTTGACTGTTTCTCTGTAGAAATTCTCTTCTTAGTTTGCTCAGTGTCCCCAAAACATGCCATGCCATGTGATTGTTGCTGACTTTTCATGGGGATGATATTCTTGCCTTCCCACCCCCATACTTCACTAGGCTTCTTGATACGCTATTTTCCTCTATAGACCCTAGTGGAAATTCTATTTCTTTTTATTAATACAAGTACTTTTTTTTAAAGCAATGCAATTTTCATGACATAATTTAGGAAACGTCAGTAGCTACTGATACGGTTTGGTATTGTGTACAGAAGATAACAGTAAGGATATCTCAACTGAGTCATATCTCCTTAATTACACTTTATCCTTTCAAGTGTACTTATAGGATTTAGATTATGTTTAAACTATTTATACAACATAATAAAATGTAAAATCAATTGCCCAATGTTTAAGAAATGACCATTGTGCTTGAGGCAGAAAAGCACTTTAATCTGTGAGGAGAGTTTATTACACTGTGTAGCTTCGCATATCTTGTTGAAACAGGTTTTCTGTGGGTGTGTCCATTTGATTACATGGTTTAACATGGGGAACTTTGCACCTGTTGTGCAGAAAACAGTAAGTTCCTTTGTAAAGACTGAACAAAGGTTCATTCATTCATTCCTTTCACAGGTCTTCACTGAGCACCTTCTGTGTGCCAGGCACTGTGTTAGATAAAAAGGCATACACAGATAAAAGGTGGCCCTGTCCTAAGGACGCTCTCTAATTTTAGTTCAAGACATAGTGCTAAGGCTTGTAGCGGAGCTATGCCCAAGGCGCTCTGTGTCAATGATCCAGGGCCACAGTAATACTGAGTAACAGCCAAGCACGTAATGTTAGTGGATAAAACAGTAACTTAATTTCTCATGCATCTAGGTGGGTGCCTCAGCAGTCCTGCTCATTTTGGTTGGGCTCAAGGAAGAACCTAGGTTTAGCTGCTGTCAGCTGATCTAGGATGGCCTCACCATGATGGTTCGGCTCTGCTTCATGTCTTTCTCATCCTCCAGCAGGTATGTTCTCATGGCACCACTGGCTTAGACACAAGAGGAAGAGCGTACCCGGATACACAAATGATTTTTAAGCCTCTCCCATTGGCCAAAGCAAGCTGCATTGCTGAGACCAGAATCACAGTTACACAGTACAGGGCATGGATACAGAGATGGGATAATTGGGATCATCACTGCAATCTATCACAGTCTCTGAACACACACACCAGGGGTATCTAATTCAGCCTAGGGAGACACGAATGGCTTCTCTAAGAAGGTGATGCTGACTTGAGTTGAATTTTGAAAGAGAAGATAGAAATTAGCTGGGGAATAAAGGAGGAAAGATGCTTTAAACTGAGCAACATGTATGAGCAATTGTAAGTACTTTCACATTTTTGCCTCACAGGATGCATATACCCTTTACCTGTTAAATTTTTCCCCCTTTCCCATTGGGAATTTAGATGTGAGTTCTAGATGTACAGCAGCCTTCTTATGACCATGAGGCAATAAGTCTTAGGTTGAAGGTCTGTAGAAAGATGGCACTTAGCAGCAACATTGAGCCACTGTAACAGCCTCAACTGACTATGCCCAGACTTCTCGTCATATGGGTCAGTACCAGGAACTCCTGTAATAACCCCTGAAGAACTACACTGCACTTCAGTGTTTCACACTCTACCATTACTTCCCTTTCTTCCCTCAATCAAAGCTCCCATTCCTTCAGTCAAGTGGACTCCAGATGCTTTGCATCATTTGCAGAAGTGGTGACACTGTTTATCTCCAGGATGATGATTCTAAATTTCTAGAGTTTCAGGTGCTCTCGATAAGATAACATCCCTCCCCTGGTCTCCACATCATCATTGCCAAGAGTAAAGTGGGGGCACCTCGGACTCTCCTGGCAGATCTTTCACACCTCCCTTTCCTCAGTATTCACAGTTTGGCCACCACTACCTGCTTGGAGACCATCATTATATGTTATCATTAGTCCCTTTATCCCGGTTTATGCCAGTCACACAAGAAGCCCAGGATCTTAGGTCACTCCTTAGCTCTTACATTTCGTCCCAAATGGCCGTGTACAACCTATTTTCTGATCCCATTTCCTACCCTCTCCAACTCCTGAACCCCCCAGGAATTGGTTGCTTGGATCAGAAAAATCCCTCTTTTCTCAAAGTCTCTGCATTTTTCCTTCTCCTTGCTCTAAAGGAAATCTGTGTCTCCTCTGACGGCAGTGCTTCCTCTGCAGCCCTCTCAGGTGGTGGCTGTTTTTCTTCCACACGCTGCAATTGAATCAGTGTCCTCCTTGTCCTTATTGCTGCTTCCAGACCGTTCTGCTTCCCTCCTTCCCAAAACTGCCTAGCCTGGATTCGGATGATTAATCAGACTGTGCTACCCTCATTGCAGTCATAGGACCACTGTCACTCTCCAACCTGGCTCCTACAGGATCTCAGTAACTTTGTAGATGGTCCTTTGAAAACACTAATTTCTAAAATCCTTGATCTCCTCTCCTCCAAAAAGCTGGTCATCCACTTTAGCTCGGTCATTCCCTTTGTGTCCTTGTTTCACCTCTTATCCAGCTCAGAGTCCATGGTCTGTTATTATAATTACTCCTTCAATACAGCCTTGGTTCCCTTTCCCCTCTCTCACTTCATTGTATTTTTCTGACAGAACACAAACCTTAATTAAATCTAACTCTCCACCTATGCCTGCACAAGTGCAGCAACTGAACATGGCTGGAAAACTCACATGCCTATGCTAAATGCTCTCACTTTAAGTTTACGACCACACACCACAGAAGGCCTTCATACTCATCAATTCAACTTACATTATCTTAGCACAGTCATTAATCCGTCCTCACAGAGGGCCATTCCATACTTTCCCCTCTCTTTTCAAACTTTCCATAACTGATTCCTTACCCTAAGATGACAACCTTGTCTCCTGGTTCAGGAAAAAAAAAATAAGAAGAGAAAGTCCACAAGGTTCCCACCTCCCTGCATCCCTGCTCATTTACTCTGCTTTCCCGCCTCTTAACAGTGAAGAACTGTGTGGGCTCCTAACTTGGGCCAACCCCCTACTTGTGTACACCGGATTCCATCATTCGAACCATTCTCCTCTCTCTCCCGGGTCATTTCCATCAGCAAATAAACAAGCTGTTATTTCTCCCATCTCAAAAACAAAAAACAAAAACAAAAACAACAACCTGTCTCTTGACCTCACTTCTCTTTCCAACTACTGTCCTATTTCTTCTCCCCTTTAGACAATGAGAGTTCCAATTCCTTTCCTCCCATCAAATTTCATGCTTATGACTCTAAAGAGTGTCCTCTTGTCAAGGTCATTAATGGCGTCCATGTTGCTATATCTGATGGTCAATATCTATCCTTCCTAATCTTTCGGAAGCTTTAAACACAACTGATTACTATTTTCTCCCCAGGGCATTTTCTTCTCTTGGCTTCCACCTTGTTTTCCTCTCATCTTGCTGGTGACTCCTTGGTTTCGTTTGCCATGCTTTCCATCTTCTCACTCTTCTTGAGTGCTCTCATCCAGCCTCGTGACTCTATATCCCATCTCTATGCTGATGATTCTCAAATGTATATTTCCAGCCTGAACCTCTCCTTTGAACTATATATCTATATTCATTTGCCTGCTCAACATTCCCACTTGGTTGTCCAGTAGGCATCTTGAACTTAACACATCCAAAATCAAATTCCTGGTTTCCACTCCAGAACCTATTTCTTCCCTGTTTTGAAAATGGCAACCATATCCTTGAGACAGCCTTGACTCCTCTCTTACTCTCATTCCCACATCTAATCCATCAGTGAATTATTTGACTCCACCTTTTAAATATGTTTTAATAGACATTTTATAATTTTTTTCTTACACAATTTTCAAATTAAGATTTCATTACAGATCCCTCCCATTCCATTCTCCATCCAGCATCTCTATAATTGGGTAACATTGCCCTTCCACTCTCACAAGCACAGGATGAGTAGGGCTTGAAGATAGAAGACATGGAAGGCATGATGGAAGCTACCTCTGAATTTTCTTAGGCTGCTAATGCTGACCAGAGCTTAGAGAATTAATAGATATATTAGAATCCACTACCTCCACTGCTACTATCCTGATCCGAGACACTGGTCTCTTGCCTAGCCTCCTAGCTGACCTCCCAGTTTCTGCCCCTGATCCGCTTATGTTTTAATACCCTCACTGTATCCTAAATGATCCTTTTAGAATGTAAGTCAATCCTAAACTTATACCCTCCAGTACTTTCCCATTTCACCTTAAGTGAGAGTCAAATTCCCACTAATGAGGACAAATGCATTTCTACACAATTTGTCCCCTCCTGCCTTTGTTACCTCTCAATCTCCCCTTTTAAACTCTCCCCCCGTCCTTACTTACTTGATGAGTAACACTGCTCTTCTTAATGATTCCTGGATTAGCACTTCGGCATCTGCCCACTCCTTTTGCCTAGAATGGTCATTCCTCAGGTATTTCCTTTTTTTCCCCCTGATCTCCTTCAGGTCTTCACCAAATTGTTACTTTCCCTGACCCTTCTATTAAAAATTGGAACAACCCTGCCCTGGTCACAATCTCTTCTTATTTTTCTCCATAGCACTTATCACAATCTAATACACTACACGTTTTATTTATGTGCTTGTCCCCTACTCAACAGAATGAAAGCTCCACAGACAGAGAATTTTGTCTTGCTTTGTTCACTGCTGTTTTCAGAGCCCTACAGAATTGCCTGGAATGTAACAGACACCCAACAAGTATTTTTGGAATTTACTGCGTGAAGGAGATTATGATGGAGAGTAGAGAGACAACAGCTCTTTAAAAAAATATTTAATGGCATGCCAAGGAGTTCTCATCTTGTCTATACTGAGCGCGATTGCAGTGTTTCCATCAGAAGTGACAGGGGTCAGATCCGATCCGTACAGGGAAAGATCAGTCCAGCTGCAGGGTTGGAGCAGTTAGGATTGGAGGTAGAGGGAATGGTTGAGGGGTTGTCGGCAGAAATTCAAGCAAGAAAATTTGAAAGCCTGAGCAAAGACAATGGCTGTGGAACAAATAAAGAGAAAGGGATCAAATCTGACAGTTTTTTAAGGAGTAGAATAGACAGGCCTTGGTGATCAATGGGATACCATGGGGTACAGCCCACCTGAAGACACCCTTTTATTCTCCCCAGAGACTCCTTGACTGGGCCATTGTGGATCACCTGCAGCAGTCTCTGGGATTTCTGAAAGCCTGGAGATAGAATTCTCAGATTATATCCTGGCCTGATTCCAGATAAGGTATCCATTGTCTAACAATGTCCTCCTGAAACACCAAGGACTTACAAGTTTGGGCTTTACAAGGAATTCCTGGCTCTGTGTTCCATTTTCTCACCCATTCTGACCTGTTAAAGAGACTCAAGAAAGAAAGCAAGAAGCAACAAGAAACTTAAAACCATGTTTACCTTTCACCTCGTCCTGACCCACCTTAATCAAGCCTGTTTTCCCACTGTTGAAATAGATACTTGTAACACAGAAAGAAGCGCCATCCTTGCCAGGGGATCCCTACTCATATGTCCTCCCCCAGAGCCCAGCTCAAGGAAATAGTTTCTATTGAGGGAAGCTGTCCATTTGATAACTGGATTTACAGCAACCAAGATTCCCTTCCTGGAGTACTTCTTCAGAAGGTCTTGGCTCCTAAGATGCTAAGGTCCAACTGCTACAACCTATGGATGCTTAGCCCAAACAGAAAGCTCTAGTCCTCCAAAATTCATTCTTCAAATCCAGTTGCTTAGCCATTACCCTAGTCAGGCCTGACAACAGGCTTTGGTAAGCCACATAGGGCTGGTGACCAATGGAGAGTGTAACATCACTCAAGTGTCAGGCCTTGACATCCACATTGCAGGCAGATACATACTGAGTGAAATGAGGAACGCTGAGCCACCACATGAAAAGGAACGCAAGGAAAGCCTCACTGTTCTTTTAGGGTCACTGAGGACACAGGAAAGACACGAAGCCAAGTATGGCAGTGAAGAAACTCCAATCCTAGTACCCAAGGAGCAATGGTCTGGGTGAAGATAGCAGCAGAGGGTAGTGTAACCAGCAGACAGATCCTTCTTGACCTATGAAAAAATCAGGCTCTGGCTCAATGGCTGACCCGAGGTACCTTCACCATTCACATTGTTCCCCAGACTGTAAAGATCCAAGGACAAGGGACAGAGCTCAAAGCTCTGCTGAACAGTGGTCCCTGGAGACAACTGTCTCCAAAAAATCACACTTTGAGAAGCACCTAAAGTGCACACAGCATTTTGCAGGGATTCTTAACTTGGGACCCCTTGAAATCAGATATGATTTGTGTTTGTATGATGAGCAAATGTGCCTTTTCTAGAGAGATGGTCTTTATCTTCATCTGATTTTCTGAGACTCAAAAAGAAAGAGACTGGATCTGTAAAACCTTAACTACACAAGTGGTTAGTCAATATCCACGTGCGGTAGTGGCCATACATAACATTTCCTCATAACAGACAGTTCTATTGGACAGTGTTGCCTTAAAGAAGTGATCCACAGTAATGCAGGGAGATAACATTACCTGATGAGTAAGGCTGGGCTTTGAACTCACACCTGGAGTTGAATCTAGACTTTGCCACTATAAATCATTTTAACTGTGGGTACATTATTTAGCTTCTCCAAGGCTCTATTCTATCATCTGGGAAATATGAAATTTACCTCCTAAGGCCATGGCAAAAACTGAATAACCCAAATAAGTGTGAAGTGCAGTACCTGTATTATAGCAAGCTCTGAACAACTGAACAAGCAGTAGCTATAATCTTTCCTCATATTATTCATGCTCCATAATTCCTTAATGGGAATGTCCTCTATTTTGGATACCTGGGGCTTTTGATTAATTACTATAAGTACCTATTCCTTGACTGCTTCCAGCCATCCTTTTCAAAAATTCTTTCCAACTGATTTATGAATCACAAACTAAAGAGGCTAAGATCTGTGGTATTACATGTAAGGACGGAGGTGGGACGGCTACTTGTATCGAGGACTGTGCAAGGTGCTTCATTAATTATTAGGATCACCATATTTATCACAGTGTTAAATACAATAAGAAAAAATTGGAAACAAATCTAAATGCCTGTCAATAGAGCACTGGAATACTGGCATATGATAAATCCTTTCAAAGTAATATACTTTCATAAATATTTGTTGCTATGGTTAAATGCTCATGATATAGCATGAAGTGAAAAAAAAAAAAAAACAGATCCAACTCCTGTCGCCCATGACCCAGCATCCACCTAAAGACACTTGTATAGATGTATGCCATGTTTAAACATGTCAAGAATATTAAGTCATAGCTCCAAACTATAAACAAATCAAATGTCCATTAACAAGACCATGGACAGATTGTGATAGGTATATATACACATGGAATACACACAGTAATAAAAACAAAAAGCCCATAACTGTATGCAACAGCATGATGAATCTTAAAAAGATAATATGAAATTTAAAAAGCAAAACTCGAAAGAATAAATGTGGTATGATTCTACTTATATGGAGGCCAAACTGGGGAAAAGTCAATAGTACTGCTTAAGGTGATAAACTATAAGGAAGAACATGGACTTGCGTACCATGAAAGTGGTCACCTCCGAGAGAAGAGGGTAGGAGAAGGACATGAGCAGGAAGGATACTGAGGCAGCTTTGGCAGTGTTCTGTTTTTTGGTTGGCAGAGGTGGTGAGTGATAGTTCCTTTATATTAATTGGGTTTTTAAAAAAATTTTTGAGGGGGAAGTAATTAAGTTTATCGATTTGTTTATTATCTTTAATGGAGGTACCAGGGATTGAACCCAGCACCTAGTGCGTGCTAAGCACACACTCTGCCACTGACACATATACCCTTTCTCCCTACCACACACTTGTTTTTTCCTTTTTTGGGGGGAGGGGGGAAGTAATTAGGTTTATTTATTTGTTTATTTTAATTTTTTTTTAATTTGGGAGGTAATTAGGTTTATTTATTTATTTTAATGGAAGTACTGGGGAATTGAACCCAGGACCTCGTGCATGCTAAGCATGTACTCTACCACTGAGCTACCCCTGCCCTCAATTGTTAAATTGTATCTTTATACCCTAATTTTAATTTCATAATTTAAAATGTTTTAAAATAAAATAGAGACAAAGGGAAAGTAAGTACAAAACTATATTTTCATTGTTATCTCAACTATACAGTTTTCTGCATGCATGGGAAAAACGAACAACAGTGCTATTCTCTGGGCAGCAAAATATAAAGAGATTTATACTGTCTTCTTTATACAGACTTTTTTCAGACTGGGATTTCAAAATTTCAAATTTTTTTTATAATTAACAAGTATTAATTTTTATAATAAGAATGAAAACAGAACTACCAACTGCCCAGTTTTTCTCCTCAATTTATATCTATTTAATGGAGTCACTCCGGGGGAGAGAAATTTCTCTTCTATCTGCCAAAGAGAAATAGGAGACAGAGAGGACCATATAAGTGAAATCAATACAAGGCACCACCACAGGTCTGGTTATTGTGCTAACGATAAGGCCTTAAGGGGTTCAGCTGATGGAACCCAGCAAAGATACTTTCCAGATTATCTCAGAACTCATACAACTCTCTGCCTGTTCTCTCTCTTTCAGGGCCTTGGAAAATGAGGTCTGTGTCAGTTACACAGTATAATTCATAATGAGACAAATCCAGTGGCTGAGTCTGATTATCTGACATAATCCAAGAATATACACTGTAAAAGGCTCTCTGCCTTCCATTAAAGAGAAGTCAGTTCGTGCCTGAGCTACACTACATATGACTTCTTTTCTAGATCTCCTCTATGAAAGGGAGTAAACATTTATCAAATGGTTTTTTAATTAAACTGAGTGTCCTGGAAGCCATATGGGCTCTTTTTCATGAAGGACCCAAGGCTTGGGAATTCCAGTATGTTACTCTATATAACTTGGCCTTTGACGACCTTGAAGACTTCCCTTTAGTGATCTACGTACGCTTGCCTGTACAGTCATTCCTCTCTCGGTATCCGCAGCGAGACTTAGAGCAGTGGGGAAGCCTAACTTGGCTCCAGGACCCTTGCTGATACCATGCTCAAGTCTGTTATACAAAATGGTGTAGTATTTGCATATAACCCGACACACATCCTCCTGTATACTTTAAATTATCTCTAGATTACTTGTAATACCTAATACAATGTAAATACTATGTAAATATAAATACAATGTAAATGCTATGTAAATAGTTGCTGGTCCCTGTCAAATTCAAGTTTTGGTATTTGGAGCTTTCTGGAAAAAAAATTTTTTTTCTGAATTATTTTTGATCTAGGCTGGCTGAAACCTTGGATGCAGAACTAGGTATAAGGAGGGATGACTGAACTCAGCATCTATGATTAGATAACAGGCCTTTATGACAAGCCTATAACTTCCCAAAGCATTCTTTATTCAGTTATTTTTGGACATTTTATAGTTTTTCTCTTAAGAATATTTTGTAAATGGTAACTAAAACTCACTGTTAAGAAGTACCTATAAACATCCTGGTTTTAAAAAAAAGGACACAAAAAAATTATTGCCCAAGCTGTCTGATCACTAACATTTTTTTGGAAGGAAGTCTAATGACCTATGAATGCTCACCACCTCTCAGCCCCTTTCAGAGAAAAATGTTGGTGGTTACTACACATTGGGGGCCATGTTTTAAAAAAAAATTTATTCAGTTTACTTAATAAATTGAATTAGTTAACTGTAATTAACTAATTAAAATTAATTTATATTAATTTAATAACTTGGGTGGCTGGGGTTTTTGAGATTAAATTGAATAAAAAATTCATCTACTGTTTTATACTTGTAGCAATCATGTAAAGTAGCTCAGAGTAGTTGTGATTTGCCCAAGTACACAGAACTAGTAAAAAGCTATACTCTTTAATGATACACTCCTTAATGATAACTTGTTTCTTTTTTTCTTGAGGAGGAAATTTCTTTTCCTGTACTCTAACCAAACACCAATACATCTATATCCTCCCATACAATGAATTATTACATCTAGGTACTACATCTAGTTATTACCTTCTGCAAGAAGGATGAAGATACTGAATAAGACACAAAAGCAAAGCACAGATAGTTCCACATACGATCAACCCAAAGAAGAACACACCAAGGTACACAGTAATCAAACTGACAAAAATTAAGGATAAGGAGAAAATATTAAAATTAGCAAGAGAAAAGCAACAAATAACATACAAGGGAACTCCCATAAGGTTATCAGCTGATTTTTCAGCAGAAACTCTACAGGCCAGAAGAGAGTGGCACAATATACCTAAAGTGATGAAAGGGAAAAACTTACAACCAAGAATACTCTATACAGCAAGGCTCTCATTCAGGTTTGATGGAGAAATCAAAAGCTTCACAGATAAACAAAAGCTAAAAGAATTCAGCGCCACCAAACCAGTTTTACAACAAATGTTAAAGAAACCTCTAGTCATCAAACCACAAAAAATGAGAACAAAAATTCAGGGCCTTTTATGGTTCCATATAAATTTTGGAATTGTTTGTTTTAGTTCTTTGAAAAATGTCATTTTTTTGTGTGTTTTTTTGGGGGGGGGAATTAGGTTTGTTTATTTATTTATTTATTTTAATGGAAGTACTGGGGATTGAACCCAGGACCCTATGCATGCTAAGCACGTGTTTGATAATGTTGATTCTTCCAATCCAAGAGCACAATATATCTTTACATTTCTTTCTATCATCTTCAATTTCCTTCATCAATGTTTTACAGTTTGAGTATAGGTAACCTCCTTGGTTAAATTTATGTCTAGGTATTTTACTGTTTTTGATGCAGTGGAAATGTTTATGCCAGTTATAAAATTCTGGTTTTTGAAGTGAAAAAAAAAAAGTGGATGAAGGGCCACAAATGTCAAAATATCCTTTTTATGGGTGAATTATATTCCATTACATACCATGCTACATCTTCTTTAGCCATTCATGTATTGATGTGCACTTAGGATGCTTCCATATCTTGGCAATGATAGATAAAGTTGCTGTTAATAGTGGCAGGGTGTATGTATCTTTTTTAATTAATGTTTTTGTTTTTCTCAGATATATGCCCAGGAGTGGAACTGCTGGGCCATATGGTGGTTCTATTTTTAGGTTTTTGAGAAACCTCCATATTGTTTTCCATAGTGGCTGCACCAATTTACATTCCCAACAACAGTGTACAAGGGTTCCCTTTTCTCCACTTTGCCAATGTTTGTTATTTGTGTTCTTTTTGATGACAGCCATTCTGACAGGTGTGATTTTGATTTGCATTTCCCTGATATTAGTGATTTTGAGCAACTTTTCATGTTCCTGTCAGCTATTTGCATTTCCTCTTTTGGAAAAATGTATGTTATTTTCTCCTGCCCATATTTTAAATGGGTTGGTTGGCTGTTTGCATTTTAACTGAAGTACAGTTGATTTAAAATGTTGTATTAGTTTCTGGTGTACAGCATGGATGGACTTGGAGGGCATTATGCTAAGTGAAATAAGTCAGACAGAGAAAAACAAATACTGTAAGATATCACTTACATATGGAATCTAAAACAATACAACAAACCAGTGAATATAAAAAAAAGAAACAGACTCACAGATGTAGAGAAGGAAGTAGTGATTACCAGTGGAAAGAGGGAAAGGGAAGGGGTGAGATGGAGGTGGAGTATTAAGAGGTACAAAACATCAGGTATAAAATAAGCTGCAAGGATGTATTGTACAACATGGGGAATATAGCCAAGATTTTATAATAACTATAAATGGAGTATAACCTTTAAAAATTGTGAATTACTCTATTGTATACCTATAACATATAATATTGTACATCAACTATACTTCAATTTTTAAAATATGATATTATAAAATAAATATATAAATAATTTTTTTAAAAAGACACAGAGGCCAAAAAAAAAAAATTAAAATGCTATCTCCCTAAATCCAGTGGGGTGAGCAGGAAGGTGCAATTCAGAAGTAGCTTCCAGGTTTTCTCCTCTTTTTGAAACAGGGATGAGTAAGGTTTCACATATTGACCATTTCGGCTCTCACTGTCTCTTGCTTTCCCTATCAACCTCATCTGCTTCTGGGGTCTCTTTTCTGTTTCCATTTTGCCCTAAGGGTGTTAACTTTTTCAGTTGTCTGCAAGAAGTCTACATTCTAGGATCACCTCCCAGTTGTGGGAGACAATGATTCCTCCTTTCCTTCCTCATTTGCTTCTTCTGGCCCGGCCCATTGGGCCCATTCCAGCCAAGACTCCCCACCCCTTGAGTCTCTGAGTTAAAGCTGCTAATATCAAGGCTCCCTTGGAGTGAGTCCTTCCTTTACCTTGTCTTGGAAGGTAGGTCATTTTTCGCAGGAGGGAGAGGGCATTGGAATTTGCTCTGAGTCCGGATGGTTATGCAAGATGCCAGGAGGAGGAAGCTGAGAGGGGAGTTGGTGAGTCAGAGGAGAGAAGCTGCACAGCTTGGCTAGCAGCGAGCCTTTAGAGCAGTGAGGAAGCCTAAGCCACTAACAAGGTAAGGAGAGAATATTCTCTGTGTATACCTCCAAAGTAGGGCCATTTTCCCCTGGCTATTGGAGCAGAGTATCACAGAACCTGGGGCAACTAAACTGGGGACTTGGGGGGTGGGAGGTCGTGGAGGAGGGTGAATCAGAATAACCTGGACAATTTCCCCCCAAAAGCACAAGCTGCCTGCCAGCAGCTCCCTATCCCCACCCAGCTCCATCTCTAAAAGAGTCAGAAAGAGCCTAGAGTGTGAGTAGGGCTATTCTGATGTGTATTTTGTAGCTGGTCGCTTTGATGCATCTTTTCATTCGGATGCTGGCTTTGGACTTCAAGTCTCTGTAGCTTCTCTGCTCAGGTGTTGGGGAGTGGGGACCAGAGGTGATGGAACTACAGGTTTTCTCTAGCTCAGGTGAGATTTAGTGTGATAATTAACACTCTCAGACTTGGGACCCAAAAGACCTGGGTCTGATCAGTCAGGGCTATTTCTATCATTGAGTCAATTTATTAAAGTTCATTTTACTTATTCTGAAAATGGGAGGTGTTGATCATCACTATTTTATACATTTAATCAGACTGCTGTCATTACTGTGGCTAAAAAAGGCTTTCAAAGTTGTGGAGCGCCATTCAGATGTAAAATCAGATTAAATTATGAGGTCAGCAAGTCAACCGAGGTAGAAGAGAATTCTGTCTTGTATGGCCCTGGACAAGTCTGGAACTTCTAACTGGAAGAGAGATACTTTTATATGTACAAAATAAAAATATCTTGTCCTGCCTTTCTTATGCAGGTCACCCCTCAAACAGTGAAAAAAACGCTCTACAAATGTTTGTTCATTCAGTCATACACTCAACAGATGTTTCTTAAGTCCTATACTAGGTGATAGGCACTATCATTGTTACCAGGGACACAGCAATTGCGAACACCTTTCAGTCTAGTTAGAGCGTGTTGTTACGTGGAAATCCTTTGCGCAGGGGCTTATCTCACAGGTTTCCAGGTTCTGCAGCTGTATGTATGGATATAGGTTTCCCCAACCCAGCTCTGTTCTCTCTCTCTGCATAAACGTCTTCTGCCATCTCCAATTCTGGTTTTGGGGGCAATCTCACTGGGAAATCTAAGTTATGAATGTGTCAGCAGCTGGAATCCAGGGCTCTTAAATTGATGTCTGTTTGGTTTTTTTCTCAGAATTCCTGTTTTTTTTTTTAAGGCTACAAAAATTATGGACTTGGAGGTCATTTATAATTCAGCCCTCTGTAATCAGACTGCTGGGTGAGGTCGCCCATCCTGGTGCCTCACGGTCCTGACTTAGGTGCTATGTCAGTATTACCCTTGGGTGATGTTTTTCAAGATCCTAAAGTTCTCATGACTTTCAATGATGGACTGTCCTTTGTGTGCTAAGATGATACTACTTACCCATAATTAGGGCAATGTGTTTTTAATTTAGGTTTTTGGGTGGAAATGATGGCATGTGCTGAGGGCTTTTTCCTTCTATTTTTCTTCTTTTTCTAACTGAACTGGTTAGAGCAAGGGAAGTATTGTGAGTAGACTGCTGCCCTGCAATGGGTCTTTTATTTCTTACTAATAAGTATTTTTTTAAATAATGTTCATGGTTTATTCCCCTAGTTCTAATTAATACATGCTTAGGATAGAAACTATTTTTTTTGGAGTGAGGTTAACTGTGTCATATTGCTTCCAAACTATGCCTCTGACTTTATTAATCTCTTGTTCATGCAGTTGAGACTTCACTTCTTATGCTCAATGCCCAATGAAATCACCTGAATTTTAGAAACTGATACTAGAAGAAAAGAGACAGTTGTGTGCATTTTAGAAAAAGACAAGTTTCAGTTTCTTCGTGGATCTCATTCAGGTATCTGATTTCTAGTAATAACTATGGCTCCTTCCATACTTAACTTTTTATTTATTCATTTATTCAACACGTGTTTAATGATACCTAATCACTTGTACATTTTATGTGCCTGTACACAAGTTAAGACACAGCCTTTACAGCAGCCCAGTGGGAGAGACATTGATCTACCGCTGTTTACTACAGCGTGAGAGACGGATGTAAATGTAAAGTTTAGGAAAAAACTAAATCTTTGGAGGAAGCGAGATACCTTTCAGGGAGACGGCTGACAGGTGGGCAGCATCTTGAGGAAAAAGCAGTTATCTTGCTAATGTCTCAGGGCTTCTCAATAACAGGGAAAGTGGGGAAGAACCGAACGTAAAATCTGGGTCCTAGGGAACCGAAAGGGAGGGGAGTGACAGGAGATCAAAGATCAGATTATGGAGGGCCCTGGGCACAAGAATTGGGGATTTACTCCTGGATGTGTCAGAAAGTTATTGAAGGATTTTAAGGAGGGGAGTGATAGGCTTGTGCTTTAAAAAGATAGGTTTTGGCAGCAGTGGGTGAGAAGGAGAGCTGACAGGCTGTTGGGAGAGGCTACTTATTATCAAGGCCAGACTAGAGATGAGCAGATTCAGGATTTCATAACAGGGAGGGCAGGCGGGGTTCAAGCGTGCAATCAAACAGCCAGAAAAGAACACACAGGAAGGTGGTCTTGGGACTCTGAGATGAAAGTTAAGTCACAGACCTCTCATAAATGTTTACTAACCCCAAGGATTTAACAGAGGAGGTTAGTACAGGACTGGTGGGAAGAGTGGTGGTTAGATTAGAAGGGGTTACCATAAAAAGCCATGAGTGTTCTTTTCTTTACAGAGCCACCTCTAGCACTGACTCCAGTCACTGCAGAGGGGAGCTTTCCCCTGAGGCACGTTCTAAAGTATTCCCTGGCTGTTCTGATCACCCCCATCAAGGGTTGCTAGATCCAGGATGTGTCTAGATCCCAGTGACAAGAGATGGGACTCACTTTACAAAATCATACTTTCCTTCTAGCCGGGGAAATTGCTTATGGAAAGAAAAAGAAAAGAAGTCAGAGGGTTTCCACAGGAATTCCTGAGAACCGTGGTCAGCTAAAGCCTGAGGATGACTGGGGACAAGCTAGAAGGCTAGGCTCCAGCTCTGGGAGAGAATGCGCATGAGGCCAGGAGGTAGTGGCAGGCAAGGAGGGCTCAGAGCACTCGAGCCCATTCAGGACACTGAGTTGGCCCGAAGCCAGATAGGGGAGGGATGGTGGAACTGTGAAAGGTCTACATTGTTAATCCCTAGGAAATGTTAGCTTTTTCCCCAGCTGATTATAGGCCCTGCATATAAAATTCTACCACAGTTTCAGTATAATTTTACATAGGTCAAGTTCTTTCCTTTCCTTTCTTTTGTTCCATTATTTCTTATCTTTGTTCCAAACTTTTCCTCATACTCATATTGCCTTTGGGAGAAGATTTCTTGCTAGGCATTTCCTCAGTCCTTGGTTGGGGGGAGGTAATTCTTGAGCCATTTATCAAAAATGGCATAGTTTCTAATCATTTCCTCTTGGGCTCATATCTTAGCTGGTCCTGTTCTAAATTTCAGGACCATGACAGGGATTACCATTTACTGACATTTTCCTAGCATACAGCAAGAATGTTTTTTGGCGTCAAGGAGAGATGATCCTCACTGGATCCTTTTGGCACATATAGAGGAAGTGCATTGTTGTAACGAATGGAAGAGAGGGGTTTCTGGGCCACTGCCACACAAGATTTGGCTGAGGTCATCACACACTTCCCAGAAGGTTCAGGGGACTTCCATGGGGAACCTATGAGCTGGCCTAGTGTGCTCTATCTCTTCAGGAAGCAGGCTATAAACTCCAAGAGTCACATCTGTGGCTGTCCAATTTATCCTCTAATATCTGCTTCCTAGAATCCCTGGAGCTCTAGATGTAGATAGTGGTTTATGACCAGTATACAGGCTATCTGGACAACAAGACACCAAAGATAGACATACCTACACTCTTTGACTCAGTGATTGCACTTCTGGGGTGTTAGCTTACATACTTGTATAGTGATGTATGAACCTAAAGGTCATTACTTAAGTTTTTGAAATGGCAAAAGACTGAAAACAACCCAGAAGCTCATCAGTGGGGAAACTGGTTATAAATAAGTTGTGGTACATCTATACAATAAATTCTAGGTAGTGGGGAAAAGGAATAAGGAAATGCTTGATGTACTGCCATGGAAAGCTCTCAAAGACATATTGTTAACAAAGCAAGGTACCGCACAGCATGGATAACTTGCAGCCTTCTGTGTAATAAAAAGGAGAAAAATTAAGAATACACATACATTTGAATTTTCTTGTATATGCATAAAGCAACTGACAGGACACATTAAAGAATGAACCCAGTTGCTGTTTGGGGGCAAGCTGGGAAATGGGCAGATAGAGGACAGGTGCTGGAAGTAGGCTTCTCACTGCACAGTGATGCTGAAGCATCAGCTAGTGGATAAATACTGGCTGTTAGTAAATGGAGAAGAGGTTAGTGATTCAGCAGCTGGTAAAATTCTTAGTTGTTCTTTCCTCTCAAAAAACACTGTGACCCCTTTAAAAAGTATGTCATTAGCCCTGTTTATGTCATTAGCCCTGTTTATAAGTAGCTAGAAATTTTCTTATTTATGACTATAGGCCTCCTCCAGAGACATAACTGTTGTTACAGGATTTCCCCTTGCCTATCATTTAATATGTGAAAGACCAGAAGTGTGACAGGCTGGCCACAGGCCGGCAAGCACTCCCCTTATTCCTTTCCTGCATTCGGAATCTTAGGAAGCCTTCTTTTAAATTCTGAGTCTGTGCAGTTAATGTCCATGATAAGGATACTTTGAAAAACAATTTGAACCATGAGACTGTTACCTATTAAAACCTTTTTAAAAATTGGTGATAAGCTTTATCACTAGGAGAAGAGCATATTCTAAATCCAGCTCCAATTGCTATTGAGAAATACACTTTCTCGTCTTTATTAAAGCTTGAAGGAGTAATTTCTTGAGTATAGAGTGGTATGCAAATTAGCACCTTGCTACTACTGATATTTTACATTATGTGAGGTTATCTATTTTATCTCTCGGTAGTTATTTAAGCCAGGAAGTCACCTACAATAACCCAGAGTCATCTCAACTCTTAAAGAGGGTTAAGATCGCCCTCAGAATAATATTCTAGCATGGCACTGGGTACCATGGTCTTTTCACACAAAACAAATCCTGATTGTGAAGGAAGTTAAGTTCAGGTTTGCCACCAGTCTGTTTGAGCCTTACTGTAAATTACAAAGTGTAATTCCTTTCTCTAGATATTTAACATCTAACAACTGCAAAACCATTCTCATATACTTATTCTGTTGGACCAAGATGTTTTACTGTCACCTACCAGACGTTTTTTATAATAAACATCTCAAATCCTTGATAAGAAGGCATTCCCTAGGGCTGGGCAGTAGACAACATGTCCAACCATACTGAGCAGCCCTGAGTAGGCTGTGTCAAGTAGTCAAGCATTCCCCCAAGCAGCAACACGGTGGCCAACAGGCCACAAGTATCACTACTGCAGCTCTTAGTTCGGCTGTCAAGGAGACAATGACACAGAGTTGGCTGTTAAGGAGACAATGATTCAATCCAAATAGATGCAGATAGTTGATTACCTACACAGATGCAAGGTCAGCAGTGGCTCAGCTCCTCATGTCCCAAAGGATGAGACCAAAGCAGAGGGGACCGGATGATAGGTTCCACGGGCACTTAGCTCTGCCACTGAGGAAAAAACTCCAAACTACAGCCAAGCAGTTTTATAGCCTGCAGCCATATCCTTCAAGGTACTGAAAGTTCTGTATTTAACTGAGTTGAAGGAGGGTAGTGAAAAATGGCCTTGGCACTCTCCCTCAGGATGGGGATGGGTGGCTGGGCAATGGCCTCAAGGCAGTTCCTCACAAGTCAGCGTACCTCCCTTAGTTTCAAAAGGAATCACAAGGCATTCACCCCAAAGTTGGATAAGGCTGTGGTTAAGCTTTGCCTCTAAGGCCTATGTGAAGACATGCATGTCACCAGGGTGCCAGGTTGGAACTATTTCCCTATATTCATGAAATATGGCTGAATTCACACATATTTGAGAGCTCAATGCACAAGAAAGACCAGGAGGAAGTAAAGAGCCTAAAATAAACAGAACTTATTGACATACTAACTAGAAGGGACAGGAAGTGATCTGAAGAAGGATTTGTGCAATTGGCTGCAAAAAAGTTCCAACAGTCTACACTGCTCTTTGGTGAGGGTCAGGGAGAAGATGGCTTTGGCTAGAAAGGGGATGGAAGACAGATACCAAAACAGCAGGCTTACCTACCCCCTCTGCTTGTCCCTTGAAGGTCTTCCACTTCAGCATGATACTACCCCCAAAATTGAAGCTACTGCTGTTCCTGTCTTCCCAGATGGCCATCTTTATCCTATTCATCCATCTCTACAGCTATAAGTTCAACTCCCAGAATACGAAGGAGGAACCCAACCCCACACACATGCACGTGCTGGTCCTGTCTTCGTGGCGCTCTGGCTCTTCTTTTGTGGGGCAGCTTTTTGCACAGCACCCAGATGTCTTCTACCTGATGGAGCCTGCCTGGCACGTCTGGATGACCTTCACACAAAGCACTGCCCAAAGGCTGCACATGGCAGTGCGGGATCTGATATGGGCTGTCTTTCTGTGTGACATGAGTGTCTTTGACGCCTACATGAAACCTGGGCCCCGAAAACAGTCCAGCCTCTTCCAGTGGTACAGCAGCCGTGCCCTGTGTTCCCCACCTGCCTGCAACGTCTTGCCACAAAATGAGACCATATCCCAGTCTGACTGCAGGATCCTGTGCAATCAAGAGCCCTTTGAGGTGGTAGAGAAGGCCTGCCACTCCCACAGCCACGTTGTGCTCAAGGAGGTGCGCTTCTTCAACCTGCAGGTGCTCTACCCACTGCTGAGAGACCCTTCCCTTAATCTGCACATTGTACATCTAGTCCGGGACCCCCGGGCGGTATTCCGTTCCCGAGAACGCACCACGCAGGATCTCATGATTGACAGCCACATTGTGATGGGGCAGGACTGGCAGAAACTCAAGAAGGAGGATCAACCATACTATGCAATGCAAGTCATCTGCCAAAGCCAGCTGGAGATCTACAAGGCTGTGCAGTCCTTGCCCAAAGTCCTAAGGCAGCGCTACCTGCTCATGCGCTATGAGGACTTGGCCCGGGACCCCCTGGCCCAGACTGCCCGAATGTATGAATATGTGGGGTTGAAATTCTTGCCCCAGCTCCAGACCTGGGTGTACAACATCACTCGAGGCAAGGGCATGGGGGGGCACGCCTTCCAGACAAATGCCAGGAACGCCCTCAGTGTCTCTCAGGCCTGGCGCTGGTCCCTGCCTTACGAAAAGGTTTCTCGACTTCAGAAAGTCTGTGGGAATACCATGAATTTGCTGGGCTACCACCTTGCCACATCTGAGCAAGAGCAGAAAAACCTATCACTGGATCTTTTGTCTACTTGGAGTCCCTACCAGCAAATCTACCGAGAGGGTTGAGGAGGTTCTGTCTCCACCTGGCACCAGCTTCAGTCACATTAACTGAAGGCTGCTTCTGAGTCTTGATTGTGTGTGTCAGTGTATGCGTGAGTATGAGTTGTGCCCACCCATGTTCAACTCGAGAAATCTTTGCTCATGTCTAGAAAAGAGACTCAGGACTCACTTATGTGAGTGGCACATTCCACCATCAAAATGGGAGTAATGCCTTTCCTCTCTTCTTGACCTTCTTATCTGTGTATACCTCAGAGACTTCGTGGCCTGGGTCCTCTGTGGCACCATACAGTATCACTGGAGTAAATCCATAGACCTCTTGGTTCACATCTTGCCCAGCAGGACAGGACAGAGACAGGAAAGACCAGGGAAATGGGTCTGTCACCAAAGGGCCCATCAGCACATTCAACAGACATATGAACTCTGAGCCCTCAGAGCTCCCTATGGATTCAAAAGGGAATGGGGAACAGGGCTGGATGCTTACCTGTGAGCTTGGCCATCACAGCTACCAGTTACCACAAATATGAAACAAAACCTCTGCGCAACAGCAAGCTTTTAAGTTCATGGCATGACTGGGCCTGATTTGGACGTCTGAGTTCCCCTCAATGTTTACCTGTGAAGCTGCCATCTGTTAATACTAAAATCTGTTAACACTAAAATTCCAAAATAAGATTCTGTTTGGAGTGTACCTTTTTATGTTTTCTAATTACTTAGTAGTAAATGCTCATTCGTATGGGTTCCTAACTAAGAGCATAATCATCTTTATAGATTTTAAAAAATAATTGTTATTATCTATAACCCACATACAGAAAAAATTGCTAGGATAGTGTTTGGTTCAGATGGATGGACTAACTCTTAACTGATCAATACTAATCAATACATTGCCCTCTTAAGAATTTAAATGGAGAATAGAAAGTAGACAGCCAGGGGCTAAGCCCTTTCTTGTGTGAGGCAGAAGTTGTAATAATACCAGAGTCATCACTCAAGGTTCTAGAGTTCTTTGAATACCACCCCTCGGTCACAGGACCTTGGTTATAGCACGATTGGTTCTATTCAGCTCTTCCTGATCCCCTCCCCTAACAAGAAAAGTTGTTTCTCACAGTCTTTGCAGCATTCCCCAGATCTACTTGTGTATCGGAATCACCTGTTAAAAATATGTTTTGCTGTGCCCGACCTCAGATCTGCTGGAACTGGAATCTCCCAGGGGAGGCTGGGACTCTGTATGTTTATCAAGTGACCCTGGGTGACTCTTCCACAGCCAGCCTGATAATACACAGTACACCCTGCCCTGGGCAGCAGCACTGTTTGCCTTCTTGCTTCATGACACGTGATTTTTCAGCCATGCTGAGTATCTCTGCCATTCACTCCTGACCTGGGTGCTGTCCTTAGGTTAGAAGGAATAGGAGGAAGGTCTATATATGTCTGGAAATCCGTGGACTTCTGAGTCCTGACTTTTTAAATATTTCACTTTATTCACATCTGAGAAATAGCCATCATTTCATCTTTCCTTTCGTTCTCACTCCCACTTCTGACATGGTCCTCACGTCACAAAGTTCCCTCAGTGTCATACGGGCATTCTGCCACTCAATTCTGCTGAGTAGCTCTAGGGTTGCGCCACTGCCTGAGACACCTGAGTAGCTACCTTTGCCAGCTGGGTCTTTAAAGTTAATTTATACGGGATTTAGAGGAGTGAATTTATTCTAATATCCAGATCCAAGCCACTCTAGACCCTCTTGAGAGCCTGAGATCTCCCAGGAAAATGCTTCTTGCCTCTACAAACCTGCCAAAACTATGAAAGAGTACAATCTCCCCAACATTGAAAATGAGGTCAGGGCAGTATGTAACAGTGCAAACACATTGAAGAGGGTCAGTGAGGGGAAGAGACAGTGATAGACTCAACCATCTCTGATGTGTCTTTTGAAATTCCAGCCTTCTACCTGCATTGTCTAAAGTTAGGAACTTAGGAACCTAAGTTCTAATCTCTATCGGATGCTGGAGTACAGAGCTGTTTGCTTTTCCATCTCCAAAAGAATCGCCCCATCCAAAGACAAGGAAAGAGATTAGCCATGTGGAAATCTCACAATATTAAGTCTACTTTACAACAGTTTTAAATTTCCTATATTTTAAGTCTTTACGTCAGATGAGGTCTAGACAGCTAGTAGCCATCCTCTTGAAGGACAGTCTATACACTATCCTATATGAGCCACTGGTAGTTGTTTAGATTTAAATTAATAAAAATTAAATAAAAATTCAGTTCCTCAGTTGCACTAGCGATGTTTCTAGTGATCAGTAGCCACATGTGGTTAGTGGCTACTATATTAGACAGCATAGATATAGATCATTTCCATCATTGCAAAAGTTCTATTGGACAGCTCTGGTCTAAATTTATTTCCATTTGTGTGTAGCATCTTATCTTTAACCTCAAACCTCACCACCACCCAAAAAATTTTGGAAAATACATGATAATACTATAACAGCATTCTTACATAAGACTGCATAGTATAAAATCATGCTATGCAACATCTAAAACTCTGACCTAGTGTTGAGTGAGGCTTAGAGAGCAATCAAACATCTCCTATTGAAGCATTCAGGCGGCTGGCACTGGAATTCAGTAATGTGAGAGGCAGTATACTCAACTACGGAACACGGGGAATCTGAGGAGCTGAGAGCCCATGACAAGTGTAGAGGACTGTGTTCTGCTAAACGTCCTTTCTACTTTGGAGACATCGCTTGCAGCCCTCAACCCCAACAGCAGGAAGGCATTTGTTTGGGGTCAGCCTAGTGCCAGGCACATAGCAGGCTCTCACTAGACCCTTATTGATTCAGCTGCATGGGGTCTAAGGATGAGTTTGACCACAGATAAGGGATGAATTTGATCTCAATTTCTCATGGGTAGTATTCAAGTTTGGGGAATGAGCTCTTTCATGTCTAGAGAAAACATAATGGCCTGAAATGCCTAATTACAGGAGAGCAATGGCTGCTTTTACAAAAAGCCACTCTGGGCAAGTGCACTAAGCCCTCCACTTTGGGGAGAGAAGGGAGCCCCAATTTTTAAAATATTTTTTTCAGAGGGTAAGAAAAGGCTAGTTTTGAAACAAAGGGGCTTTGATTGTAATTTAACTGTGTTATTTATGTGCCTTCATTTTCTACATAACGAGAGCAATTGTTAAGTTTTTAATAACTTTTAATTAAAATTATATTCTTCTCACCTTATGAATAGTAGTTATGGGGAAAGATGAGGAGGTAGACTCAATTTCTGATTATTTTTGTGCAAAAATCTGCCATTGTATTGTCTGTAACATGTTTCTTTCAAAATAAAAGTTTATAAGTTACTATGTGGTTTAGACCTGAGCTAAATATAAATTAATTTATCTGACTATGCATCTTATCATGACTCTATTAAATTGCTTTACAGACCAGCAAAGCAAAATTAAAAATAAGCATAGTTGAGTAACACAGGCCAGTTAACAAACCTCCGGTAGGCACTAGCTGGAG
This sequence comes from Camelus ferus, assembly GCF_009834535.1. Lineage (NCBI taxonomy): Eukaryota > Metazoa > Chordata > Mammalia > Artiodactyla > Camelidae > Camelus > Camelus ferus. Next base: position 48,034,869 of record NC_045704.1, on the reverse strand, counting down.
ATCCCCAGTACCCTGGCATTTCTGTCGAGGGCTATGCCCCTCTTCTGCATAAATGTTCCTGATCATTCAGAGAAAGATTATTTTTTAAAAGCAGTATTGAGGAAAAAGTAAGGACAAAAAGCCAGAGCAAGGAGCTTGAATCAGTTAAAGGGTTTCTTCCTTCATTCCATACATTTACTGGGCATCTGCTATATGCCAAAGAATGTTCTAGGTGCTATGAATACAGCAGCAAACACAGCAGGCAAAACCCCTCCCTTCATGCAGCTTATATTGAGTCTGTTGGGAGTAAAGGAACAAACAATAAACGTGTCAGGTGATGATAAGAACTATGGGGAAGGATAAAGCTGGGTAAGGGGTGGGAAACTTTTTTAAAGAGGGTAATAAGGGATATCTTTGCTGAGAAAGTGCTATTTGAATGCCTCCCTCGTGAAGCAGAGATCTGGGACAAAGTGCCGTAGTAAACGTCAATGTCAATATGGGAAGAATCAGTAAGGGTCTAGTGAGAACCTGCTACATGCCCGGCACTAGGCTGAGTATTGTGGAGGATACAGCAGTGCAGACGTTACAGCAAGGACAGCATGACACAGAGGTTGTGCGTTCATGAGCACGCGAGGTCTGGAACCAGGATGCCTGGGTGACTTTGCTTTACCACCTGGGTGACCTGAGCAAGTCCCTTAACACCTCCATGTCTCAGTTCCCTTAACTGTAGGGCGGGCAGGATAATAGCAGTACTGACTCCTTGGAGTTGCTAGGAGGGCATGATAACGAGTGAGTGTACGGAACACCCTTAGAAAGCATGTGGTGCTCACTAACGGCAGCTGTGACTCTCTTGGTAACAATGCTGATCTCAGCTCTCAAGGACTGTCTTCCATCCTTTCTGGTAACATCTTTCTCATAGTGATATTTAACAGAAGATCACAATCCTTTCATGGCATTTCTACCCATACTGATACCATTAGAAGATTGACAATTTTCTGATATTCTAGTTTCTCAGCACCAGTAGTTCTCAAGCAGCAGTGATTTTGTCCCGCAGGGGACATTTGGCAATGTCTAGAGACATTTTTGGTTGTCACACTTGGAGGGGTGGGTTGTTACTGGTATCTAGTAGGGAGGGGCCTGGGATGCTGCTAAACGTCCTACAATGTACAGGAAAGCCCTCCCTGGACTAATACATGACGGACAAAGAGCTGATAATTCCAATAAATTTCTCTTCCATCCTCAGTTACATTCAACCTCATTCAAATGGTATCCCACTAGGTCCAAACATCTTGACTGGCAAGATGTCATAGCCTGAACTCTTTTGATATGCACTCAAGTCATCTCAAAGGGAACAGAGGACACATTATAAAGACACAGAGCAGCATCACAGAGGTCTGATGAGAGGAAGTGAGTGCAACCAGGCTTCCCAGGACCAGTCGCTCACTGGCCAATGTATGCCTTAACAGGTCCTGGCTTATGTTCATCCTCATTCAGTTAACTATAGCTTGAAGAAAAGACTTTAAAGGGGCAAAACATGGTCATTTAGGGCCTCGGGGAAGATGGGAAGGACAAATGAAGCCAGAAACAGACACTGAGCTAAACAAAAGAGTTGTCAAACACATCTAGGAACAGAAGAATCATTTACAGATATCAGAAAGTTCCATAGGCACCACGGGATTTAAACCACAGTTGTCAAACTTTTTTTTCAATATCACCCCCGACCCTCAAAAAGCCTTCTTAGGTATTTTTTCCCTGGTTGCTCCCCCATTGTGAATTTTTTTTTATTGAAGTGTAGTCAGTTTACAATTATTTTTTATTGAATAATAGTCAGTTTACAATACCATGAAATGTTAATACCACAAATAAACTGCATATCTGTTTTTGTATGGTGGCCCTTTGGAGGGTCACAATCCATTCTGGTATCTACTTTTTTTTTTTTTTTTTTTGGCCTCCCAAGAACTGCTTTTTACCCCCTTGGTGGTAATACCTCCTCCACTGATGCAAGATTTAGACCACAGTTCCTCATATTTTTTAAGCTCGTTTTCCACCCAGCTCCTCTCTTTTTTTCCTTAACATGTCTTTTTATTCATTATCTCTCCAAACTGTGTTCCTTGCTCAACAATAATTGAAAGTGATTATGTAAAATAACACATACGAGAGCAACTTGTAAACTGTAAAGGCCATGAAAATGTTGGTTAGCGGTGGTAAAAATACTGCAGGTCACTTTGACTGCTGCCCTCCTTGCCAGCCCTAATCCTAACCATTTGGAATGGTCTGACTCATTGTCAGTTTTCATGTCTACTCCTTATCATCCTGGAAGAACAATAAGGAAGCTAGTTTATGGCTTGTTTGTTTTCTAAGTTTATGACAAGAACTGATGACAAATGGAACAAGTACATGGAATAGGCTCAGAAAGAATGACATACATTTCAGGAAAAGTCAGTTACTGCTCTACACTAAACCAATGTGGATATAAGCGGCTAACTACAAATAATTTAAACATGAATGAAAAGAAAGGCTCCTGTCCTTCTATATAGCAGTAAGGTGAGTGATTATCTGATCCATCATAAACCAAACTATGAGATCTTAGCAGATGCAACACACACAAGCACGCACACACACGCACAACACTCTAGATGCAAATAAGCTTGAAAAAGTCCACTACACCAAATTTAACTAGGTTTTCAAATGTAAAACCCTCAGAACTTCAAATATGTTAACCTACATATTAAGAAGGGATTAAGGTGTATAGCAGTTCTCCCAAACTTCTTTGACCAAGGACATTTTTTCCCTTGATATATCTTTTAATATTTGTCAGGAAAGTGTTTTGAGAAAGACCACTTGGAGAAACACTGAGTTGTGTGGATGGCCCATCTGGTTTCTCCTTGCCTTCTCCCAAGCCCAAGCAGACAGATGTTGAATGGAGAAAATCACACGAGGGCAGATTAATTCACATAGAATTATGACCACCTGCATCAGCTTATGATCACGTCAACCCTCACCTGCAACCCTTTTCCCCTCTCTGCAAGAACTTTCCCCTATCATCTTCTGATCACATACCTTTCCCTCCTTCCCAGAGAAAAGAAAAGCCATCAAATATGGACTTCTGAACTCCGTGCAAACATCCAAACCTCCCTTAGCATCCTGTCCACCTTCACATATTTTGTTACAATACAGACGTGGTTCTATCTTCTGTTTAAGACCATCAGAGCTTTGGATTCCATCCCTCTCAAATCCTTTTCAAGAACTATATGTTTTTATTACTCATTGCCTCTCTTCTGAACTCAACTTCTCTTCAGCTGAATCCCTCTCTTTGACTTTTTACCTTACTCAATTCTCTCCCTTCTTGAAAAAACTCTCCCTCACTCCCCTATCCTTATCCAACTACTAGCCTCTTTCTCTGCACCTTCACAGCCAAATTGCTCTAAAGATTCATTGCCTTATATTCACTGGCTTTATTCTCTCACCTTCTACTTCCCGCTTAACTCACTTCAATCTGGATTTTACCCCCCGTCTCTAAACAGCTCTAACCACGAAAATTAAATCGTCACTCATACCAGTGGACGTTTCCCAATTCTCATTTGATCTGAACTCTCAGCAACAACTGACTTCACTGAGCACTTCCTCCTTCTTGAAACATTGTATCCTGGGTTTCCTCCTCTTCGTCTGGCCACTTCTCAGTTTTCTGTAGAATGATTCTCCTCTATCTAGCTGTTAAACATTGGAATTACTTAAGGTTCAGCGTAGATCCTCTTCTTTTCATAGTATGCTTTCTCTCTAGACTGTCTCGTCCATGCCCACAATTTAAAAAATCACCTAGATAGAGATGACCGACAAATGTATATCTCCAGCCCAGACTTCTCTGAGGTCTAGATCTATAAGTCCAACCATTAATTTAACATATCTTGAACATCTCAAAACACATCTCAGACACAACATGTCCAAACACTGCATTCATGATTTTCCCTTCCTCTACCCTCGACCGTGACAAACATCTTCATTACTCCTGGGTCTCTTTCCCACCTTTTCAACCTGTTGTTGTAGGAAAAACCTGGAGTGTGCCCTTGACTTCTTCTGTCAATCAGTGGTACCTCATCAACATTTCCTAAGTTCCTGTATTTCTCCTTTCCCCACCCACCAGGCTTCTCCCCCTGCCTTGTTCATGCCACCATCACCTCTTTCCTGAACCACTGACTGGTCTTCCTGTCTCCATGCTGCCTGCATCAATCCAATATCTACACTGGATTAAAAATTCAGAAAGTCCAGTTTTCTTAATACAGTTTAGAAAGTCTTTCATGATCTGGCCCTTGCATCTCTCTCTTACAACACCCTCTTAGACTCTAATTCTCAAATCTGAAGTTCTAACAATATACCATGTACAGGTCCAGATCTTACATCATGCTGCTTCTCCCTCCTGGAACACCTTGTTCTGTCCCACATCCAAGTTCTCTGACTCATGCTTTTGATCCTCAGTTCTCAACTAAAACATATCCTCTGGAAGTTCTTCCTGTCTTGATCCTTAACCCTCTGTTGAGTGCCAATTGTATAGGCTTTCTTTCTATTTTAGCATTTATCACACTGTAATAAAACCACCCAATTTATGTGTTCTTTGAGCTCTTTGAAGGCGGAGTCTGTATTATTTGCTGTGGTATAACCAAAGCTAAGCACAGTTCCTGGTATCTAGAAAACACTGAATAAATATTTGTTTAATGAATGAAACCTTGATCTCATCTGCATTATATATAAAGGGCTCATTCTTTTTGCAATACTTCTTTTTTAAAGGCCAATCATAGAACCTTCTATTCTGAAGAACACAGTGACATGTTTAAAGAATCAGATAAGAAATAACCACCATTTAAGAGCTTCCTGTCTCAGAGAAATGAGGGAAGTTGAATCTTAAAGCCAATGGTTCTGAAGTGCTAGGTCAAGTGGGGTGGCAGGTGGGAGGGTGGTGTATCCCTCAGAGATTCAAAAATTAAGTTGGCTTGTATTTCTAATAGTGGTATGACCATGGCAAAAGAAGCTGCAAATTATGCTGGTTGTCTAAAGAGTTGCATGTGTTCACAGGATGTAGCCTATGAACTAATCGATTGCCACATAGAAGCATTTGGCAAATACATGTTTACTAATTGCCATCCAATTGGTTTCTAGACAAATCTCCAACAAATCTCCACTGGCTTGTCTTTTTATCGGCTCTCCACTCTCATAATGGCAAAGTTTTTGTTGCTTCTCCACCCTCATAATGGCTTGGAGGAACAGAGTGATCTTTGATTCTTTCTTTTCTTTCACCTTTCACATCCTATCCATCAGCAAATCCCATCAATTCAACTTCCAAAATATACCCTGAATCAGATCACTTCTCACCATCTCCACTGCTACAGTGTTCATCCAAACCAACCTCAAATCCCACCTGAACAGGTCTCTTCTTGCCCTGCCTTCATAGTTCACCTCCCATTTACTAATCAGAATGACCTATCTAAAGGATAAAGCAGATGTCAATTCACTGCCTAAAGTCCTCCAGTAAGTAGCCAGCTGACTATAAGTAGGAGAATGGATAAACAAGTTGGTCTATTCATAGCATGCAATACTATGCAGGAATAAAAAGGAATAAACTACATATATCATATATGTAACATGGATGCCTCTCAAAAGCATTAGGCTAAGTGAAAGAAGTTTTACATGAAAGAATTCATACTGTATGATTTCTTAATATACACAGTTCTAGACCAGGAAAAAACTAATATATGGTGGGGGAAAATCCTAACAGTGGTTGCCTCTGGGAGCTGGGGGGTGGGGGGAGGTGACTGACTGGGAAGGGATATAAGGGAACTTTGTTGGGAGATGAAAATGTTTCATATCCTGATGGGAGTTTGGGTTGTACAAGTGCATGAATTTGTCAAAACTCAATGACTGTACACTGAAGATTTATGTACTTCACTGCATGCAGATTTACTTCAAAAGAAAAAAGATTGAAAACCAAAATTGAATTCTAGTTAACAACACACATGCTGGAAATTTTAGAAGACTTTACTGATGTCTCCCACTTACTTAGCATTGCATCCAAAAATACACCAGAGTGAATGATAGATAAATGGATAGACATACTATACAACTATAACAAAATGTTAATGGTAGGATTTTGGAAAGGGGAATATTGATATTTAGTGTGAAATTCTTCCAACTTTGCTGTTTAGAATTTTTTGTATTAAAATGATGAGGAAATAAAACCCCTAATGTGACCACACTTCTGGAATGGTGGTGTGAGATGCTCATCTGATGCTCTCCCCACAGAAACAAACATTTAATTACTGAAAATTACTTTTTATATAAACAACTATTTAAAGTCTCTGGACATTGTCTTTAAAAATATACAGTAAATGGATAAACATTTATTCAAGAAAATTTAGTAAATCTTGATGAGAACAGTAAGAGTTTATGGCATTAGAGCTACTATCTGATACCATCTCCAGCTCTGTGTGACAGAAATTCTACTCCAAGCAGGGAGGTCAAAGGAGATAAGGCTCCCTTTCCCCTCAGCTCCTACTCTGAGAGTATGGTTTTGCCCAAGGAGGGGCAGGAGGCCAGCACATCATCTCTTTCTTAGGCAGGGGACTGGACTTCCAGTTCCCACTCAGAGGTGGAAACTTTACCTAGGCACAGAAAGCTGAGAATATTGCGTCCCAAATGCTCCCACTCCACCTCACTCATAAGTTCTATGCCAGGAGGATGTGCTGAAAAGACTAGGGGCTACCATTCATATCCAATGTCCCACTTGTGGAGCAATGCAGATGTGTCACTTCAGAAGACACAGACCACAGTCCCTGCCCCCGCCCCACTCTGATGCAGTAGCACAGACATTCTGTTGAGGAAGGGGGAGACGGAGGCCATAAGAACAGAGAGATCAGTGGCTCTCCCTCAGGGACATACTTTATTGGGAAGACAAAGTGAAGAAGTCCATGCATAAGGGTGTTGTCACAATAATGGAGATTGTGGTGGTAAAAAAGTTAAGAGGAGGCTCTTAGCTCCTTTAAAGTAGTAACAATAAATAAAATGGCAGACCAGCTAGAAGTTTAACAGGCTGTACCGGGAGAAAGAGACAGCTAGGAAGAGTCTTCCTGAGCCTCAAAGACTGTCCCCACAAAGGGGCCTGACTTTAGTTGGATCAGACTGTGGAGCAATTACACCCCAGACTTTGCCAAAAATAATAGAGCAATCAGCTAGCAGTTGCTGAAGGTTAATGGCTGTGAGTGTTACAATAAAGTCAGATTACCCAAAAGCTTAGCAGGCAGACATGGGAAAGGGACAGATAAAGGAGACAGATAAAGACAGTATGCTAAAACTACAATAATCTCTGGTGGTCAGAGAAACTTTGCATGTGGTCATAGTTTCACTCTTTGAGGAGAAACATTAGACACTGAAAAAGGTAGGGAAAATAGATTTCCATAAACTAATCTAGGCAAGTCATTGAAAAAATAAGACAATAAGAAAATAAGCCCTGAGTGATAGAGGGATCAACATCCAGAATTGCTACAATATGTTATTGTACAATATGTTATTGTAGCAATGTCTAGTTTTCAACAAAAAATTATGAGACATGCAAAGAAACAGGTAAGTATGATCCATAACAAGAAGAAAAAGAAAGCAGGCACTGGAAACTGCCTTGGAGGAGGCGAAGGAGGATTAATAAAATGGCCACATTTAGACTAACAGATTGCTTATTCTTATGCTTGCTCTTAAAATGGTCAACTGACCCGACAGACTGGTTGCTATTCACAACACCAGGCCCATTATTAAAACTAAAGCTATTGAATTTATTGTATCTGCTTTATTCCAGTAATCAAAAGTAATAATCATCCTTAGTTTCTGAGTGATTCTCCAGCGATAAGGTCAGTGAACTATACTCTTACAAAGTAGGTTCAATGCCAAGAAAACCATACCTTGGGTGCTTACAAAATAAAGAGATTGAAAAAGTGACAACTGCTAGCTTCTATAGAATTGGCCTCCTGGAAGCATCACAATGCCACTCTAGTAAGTCTTAATGAGACAGGATGGGAGGGGGCAGGGCACAGCCACTCAAGGAATGAAAGCAATTTAACACCAAAATGGTGGAAGGTTCAACTCCCAGTTAGCCTTGAGGATTAAGTTGGCAGGAGGTTTGACTTCTAGTAGACCTTGAACTTCATTAAATGCTCATTGTAACAGCGTGATAAATAACATGCTCACAGGCACCACGACAATCCCAAGGCTAACCGCAAAAGGCCAAAGAATGGGCAGTGGCCCAATTCCTGGGAATCCCAGCCTCTTCCCCAGGGTAGTTGGAATGGTCCCACCTTTAGGTGTGTCAAGCTACTGAGATGATAAAAACTGGCAACACCATGCCTAGCCACCCTTTCTCGATCCCTCCTCTTTAGAGATGGCCCACACTCTGTCCATGGAGTATGTACCTGCTTTCACTTTAACCTGAGCAACCAATTCCCACACCTCTTTCCTTACCGTTCTCTTGCCTTAAACTCTATGCAGTGTATATCTCTCTAAATAAATCTACCTTTACTCAGCTGTGGCCTGGCACTTGAATTCTTTCCTGCACGAAGCCAAGGACCGGCACTTAGCAGGGCAAATACCAGGGGCTCAACCAAGACCTGGGACATGGCCCTCCTCATGACCCACATCCGTTTTGCTGCATTATTATGACTTAGAAAATGATTCTGTTGATTGCTTATTGTTTGAGCTATGTCCACATAATCACCCATCCCCAAGGTGGTTTCACAGTTTTGAAGGCATGAGCCTGCTATGAGTCCCCTTTGCCTAACAAAATAATAAAGCTGTCTCTTTTCTTCTAAGCTCCAAGACCCTGTCTCTTAGTTTCAATTTGGCTCGTCAGGGATGGGGGCCAATCTTTTGGCAACAGCGGTTTAGATGTTGGACTTAACAAAAATTTCAAAGCCCCTATTGTAAATATGTTCAAAGAACTAAAAGGCAACATGTTTAAGAAATTAAAGGAAGGTATGTTGACAACATCTCATCCAATAGAGAATATCAATAAGGAGACAGAAAGTGTTAAAAAAATAAACACATAAAAATAAGGCACAAAATACCAAAACTTATACGATAGAGCTAAAACACTGCTTAGAGGGATATTTTTAGCTATAAATGCCAACTTAAACAAAAAAGACAGATAACATGATCTTATATATAGAAAATCCTAAGGAGTCCACCAAAAATACAATTAGAACTAATAAAGGAGGTTGCAGGATACAAGGATAAATCAACAAACAGCAATTCTATTTCTACATACTAGCGAACAATCCAAAGATAAAATTTAAAAACAATTTCATTTAGAATAGTGAAGGAGTATAAAGCAAACTAATTGACTGACTTCCCTGATGTGAAACTGTTTGCTGATTCATTGTTTACTGTGAATAACTTTAACCCAGAGGCTTGCTCCTGGAAGGTGGTAACAAGAATATAATCTCAGAAGGATGGACAGACCCTCCGGAGTTCCTACTGAAGATTCATTGAGGCTAAGAGGAATGAAGCACCCTGTAAAATGCCCTGATTGTTATCACCTTTTCTGTTCCATTCAGTTTTCCTATAAAACCTCAAGACCCCAACCCAAAGATGGGCTCACAGTCTTTAAGATATTAGCCTGCTGTGACTTTCTTTGCCGGGCAAAGCAATAAAGCTGCTCTTTTCTTTGCTTCCAAAACTGTGCTCTGAGTTTGAATTTGCTTTTCAGGTTGCAGAAGCTAATTTTTTGGTAACAAATCTTTGTGCACAACGTGGGCGTGAGGCCACCCTCTCTTCTAAGAAGGGGATTTCTGCTTGAGCCCCTTGCATCTGCCACCTCAACAGCTGAAACTCCAGAGTGAGGAAACAGGAAGGGGAGACATCAAGCCCCAGCAGCTGCCGGAGTCTGTTTGCCCCTGGGACTTCTTCCTTCTGCTTTCTGGCCCCAGCCTGGACCTTTGACTGCTGAACGCATCTTTGGGAGAGAAAAGACCACTGTTAGGACCATCATGACTCCTCAACCAGGACTACAGGTAAATTCCTGGTGAAGACTGGGATCCCCCAACCCTATCCAGGGGTTCCCCTGGCAGGCTGAAAACCCCCCATGTGTTGGGCTCACCTTCTTTGAAAGCGACTCCCATTTGAATGGGCACCAACTGGAAAGGAGGTCATGGGCTTAGAGAACTTGGAAGTTTGCTTTGAATTTGCACATGGGTTTTGAATTCATGCCAGCATTTGTCACCTGTAACTGTTATCTGTAAAGCCTGTGTTTTTAATCTGAAACTTTGGTCTAGTGCTTCCACCTACCAGTTGAGGTTTTGAATTTGTAAGATTCCTTCAAAGGTGTGTAGAAGTGTGCACAAACTGACAAAGTGGGTGATCCCTTTCAATTCCATCAGACGGCCCCTTGGATTTGTTATTTTTTTGTGTGTGTGTATGGTCATGTGAGTTTTGTCTCTTGTGTCTCGTGTTTTGTGATTACCCCTCTGTCTTGTAAAATGGGAGATTCTTTTTCTGTTCCACCACAGAGCCCTTTTGGCTGAAGTCCATCGTTTGGAAAGATTTTAGTTGTAAGATCACTTAGAATCAGACAAGACTAGTCTTTGAATGGTTCATTGAATTATATATGCTTGCAAGAACTTAATTGGGAACTAAAAGAAAAACCCCAAAACTAAATTTTGAGCACTCAGTTAAAGCTGGCAGTCTTCTGCGCTTGCAGGTCTACTGAAAACAACAGTGGCATTTTTCTTTGTTTCTAAAATTAGATTATCAGAGAAAATATTTGTAGGGCAAACTCTATGGATCCTTTGAATTGGAGAAACATCCAAATTGCTAAAAATTTTAGAGAGCTCTTGTCTTAAACTATTGCTCCCCCTCTACCTTTTGAATACTCATTCTTGTAATCTTTTGAATTGCCTTTCTACTCAGAAGGCACTATTAAATGGGAACATGTGAGGTTGTAGGCAAGCCTCTTCAGATCAAAGGCTTGAACTGAGGGCCACAGTTAGAGAAATTTTTAGATCCAGGAAGGACCCTCAAAAGTGTTTGTAAATGGATTACCAAAATGGGAGGCCACTGGTCTGACTAAATTTACCATAGCTGATATTCAGAGCCTGATAGGAAATTCTGGGGAGGCCTTCAGCCCTGAGCTAAATGAGGGAAAGTAAAACAATCCAACACGCTTAAATAGGCGCGTCAGTCCTTTGATTTCATCAAGGACCACCCAATTCTTTGAGAGAAAAACCTTCTTGTTTCACAAATCCAGTCTTTGCAGGACCAGAAGTATGGCTCCAGAAATAATCCAAGCCCAAGGGCCACTGATCCTTTTACCACTCCCAAACCCCCTCTACTTAACAGACTTAAAAGTAAATAGGGAAAATAAAACATTTTTCTGGTCTCAAGGGAATGAAGTCATCTAGGAAGAACCTACCTTTCTAGGCCTTTGAAATGCAAATGTTCTACCTGGTCTTCTCTCAGAACCCTTATCTCTGCCATCTTTTCAAAATGCAAATTTTGAGAAAGGGGGTAAATAATTCAGAACTTGGCTTGTCAGGTACAAATAGAAATCTTAAATGTCTTCCACAGAATTTAGTAAAAGTGTTTAGTCATCTGGACAGGCAACTTTGATTTGTCCCATCTGCCAGAAACCTAATTTGAATCCAACCTCTTGTAACTGATGAGTTTTACACTGTGTATCCAATTCATGGCTAGAATTTTGGAATGAGATCTATGAGTACTTTGTGTGTTTTTGTGTCATGGATGTATGGTATTGCTAAAATTAATTTGTAAAAGAGCTCTATTTAATTGGCTTAAAGAAAATTAAATGCTTATATAAATACTCAAAAATATAAAAGAGAATACCCAGAATGAAAATCGGGTTCATGTAATTTAGAAAATATTCAGTACTGAATCGATACCTGGTATTTGAAGCTAGCTAAAGTTTATGATTTGATTAATATAGACATGTCTTTAGATTCATTAATGTTAAGCATAAAACTTTTATTGTATCTAGGTTTAACAGAAGTCCAGTAAGATCTTATATCTGTTACAAGTTTGTCGGCAAGAAAAACAACTTGGTAGGATGCAATTCTTATAAGTAAATTAAATGCAAATGAAATCAGAGCTTCTAGGTAAACTCTTTAGAAATAATATGTTTTAGGAATGTCTACTCAAACAAGATCTCTCCAGGGTGTGGAGAAAAAGGGAACCCTCCTACACTGCTGTGGGAATGTAGTTTGGTGCAGCCATTATGGAACACAGTATGGAGATTCCTCAAAAAAACTAAAAATAGACCTACCATACAATCCAGCAATGCCACTTCTGGGTATATATATCTAAAAGCAACTCTATTTTGAAAAGATGCATGCACCCCAATGTTCATAGCAGCACTATATACAATAGCTAAGACATGGAAGCAATATCCATCGACAGATGACTGGATAAAGAAATTGTGGTATATTTATACAATGGACTACTACTCAGCCATAAAGAAGAATAAAATAATGCCATTTGCAGCAACATGGATGGACCTAGAGATCATCATTCTAAGTGAAGTAAGCCAGAAAGAGAAAGAAAATTATTATATGATATCACTCATATGTGGAATCTTAAAAAAAAAAAAAAAAAAGGACACTATGAACTCATCTACAAAATAGAAACAGACTCACAGACATAGTAAACAATCTTATGGTTACTGTGGAAAGGGGGTGGGAAGGAATAAATTTGGGAGTTTGAGATTTACAAGTGTTAGCCGCTACATATAAAAATAGATTTTTAAAAGTTTCTTTTGTATAGCACAAAGAACTATGTTCAATATCTTCTAATAATCTTTAATAAAAAAATATGAAAACAAATATATGTATGTATATGCATGACTGGGACATTGTGCTGTACACCAAAATTGACACACTATAATTGACTATACTTCAATTTAAAAAATTTTTTAAAAATAAAGTTATTCAAGCTCAATCATAGCAACAAGTAGCAACCTCAACTTAGACAGTTCTATAGGTTTGTTAATTATAATGGTGTTGTGAAGGAAAAACTGGGCTGATCTAACAAGATAACTCACAAGTCTAGGAATGTGAAGGAGAGGCTGGGCTGGGCTAACAAGATAACTCACAAATCTAAGTATTGGAATACTGATCTGAGTTCTGCTAGACTAACTTGTGAATCTAAGTTAATTAGTGTTGGTTTGCTGTTTATGTGTTTTTGCTAGCCAGCTGGGTTTTCAAAGATACATATCTGGCTTTGGAATGTTGGTTTGCTGCCTCCCTGCCTCCACCTTTGTGATGATAATGCTGCTAAAGCTGTTCCATGCCTATTGGCCGAATACCCCAAGCTTGTACTTTACCCTATAAAACCTCATGTGCACATCTTGAAGGTGCTCAGAGCTTCAGAGCAGAAGCCCCTCTGAGCCTGCCGGTGTAATACATCTGAGTACTCCAACCCTCCGAGTGGTGCTTGTTTCTTGACTGGCCTGTCGTTTCCATAACATTTCAACTCTAGATATGGGAAGAAGCAACAAAGGGGAATATTTTCCTGGAACCATAACAGACTAGTAAGACAGGTGGTCCAGAGATTTTTGCTACTGTTAATAAGGCCTGGTCCTATAATAGCACATTGAGGGGGCCTGTCAATGAAATCCTCACATGACCTAGGAATGAGCACTCCTAGCACCACGTGATGAAATGGTCATGAAACGCCTTCCAAGCCATGGTTGAATTTATGATCATGATGACACTTGCCATTTGCCTCTACAAGGATTAAGTTGCAAGCCACTGGAGTTGCTGACCTTCAGAGTACCTTGAAAGGAGCTCAGGGTGGAGATCAGGAATGAGGCACTTCATGCTCTGGGAAAATTGGCAAAAGAGTCCTTCAAATAGTTAGATATTTTCAGGAGAAGATTTTATGAGCCCAAATTCTTGCATCTCATCATATCTAGAAAACCACTAAAATCATTAATACTGACATCTGCTTTGGCCATTAAGGAGAGAAACGCATTTGAAAATCAAAATGGAATAATTGTAGTTCAGATGTCCAAGGTAAAACTAGGTAACCATTGTAGATGTGATTTCAGACAAGTTTCTTTATTGCTGAGAACTTGAGTTTTCTGAGCTGGGTCAGACTTGGGACGCCACCAGTCATTCTCAAAGCAGTGTCTGCTGGCAATATGTAGCTGCAACCTTATGGTTTCAAGGTCTCTTCTTGTAGTTATTAAGTTTCCAGACATTGAAATTGCTTTAGACCAGATAGTAACAGAAAAGAAAGACTTATGTGTAGTGGTCAATAGCTCCTATTATATATGTGTAAATACCACATCAAAAGTTAGCATTAGACAATTGGCTACCTGGCTAAAAGTCTCTCCGAAGTGACAAGCCTTCCCCAGAGGTCATGGTGACCCAGAGAGATAAAGTGAATGATGACGGTAAGTAAAGGGAACCCAGGGTTCCTGGTGGTCTTAAAGACCCCAATAACTATAGTTTCTCAGGAGCTCCAAGTACAACTAACAGTGAGGTTTCAATTACTGAATTTTTTGGTGGACACTGGAGCCACCTACTCTGTTCTAAATTGTAAATTAACCTATTTGAGCGGGACCAACATTCCTATAGTGAAGGTAACTGGGCAATCACAGCACTGAAGTCTTTTTAATGTGAAAAGCTTTGAAGGACAACCGATGCAGCCTGTCTCTGCTGAATACTGAGGTCTCTCAGAGGAGGAAAGCAGCATGACAAAACCGAATGGACGCAGATATTTCACTTTGCCATGAAAGGGGGAACTTGAGCTGTGATTCCCACTGCCCACCTGTTGTACTTTCATACTTGTTGAATCTAGAAGTGCACCCCTACTTTCAAATGATATGAGAGCTCAAGTTCAGGACAAAGGAGATGCAGAGGCCTATATGTCAGAAGTGAACATCAAAGTCTCCAACTGGTCTTGGGGTGCTCCAGGTGATGCCCCAGTTCAGCAAGAAGCAGCTGGAGGAGAAAGACTGCTGTTCCCCTATGTCCACAGAAATGGGGAAAATGAACTAACAGTGGGGATTTGAAGGAGTACAAAGCAAACTAACTAACTGACTGGTGTCCCTGAAGTGGAACTGTTTGCTGATTCATTCTTTACTGTGAATAACTTTAACCCAGAGGCTGCACTCCAGGAAGAGGCAACAGGCTGATGATCTCAAGAAGGATGCACAGACCCTCTGGAGTTTCTCCTAAAGATTCATTGAGGCTAAGAGGAATGTAGCACCCTGTAAAGCACCCTGACTACGATCACCTTTTCTGTTCCATTCAGTTTTCCTATAAAAACCTCAAGACCGCAACCCCAAGATGGGCTCACAGTCTTTAAGGCACTAACCTGCTGTGACTCCCTTTGCCGGGCAAAGCAATAAAGTGGCACTTCTTTGCCCCCAAACTCTGCCCCACCCCTGAGCTTGAATTCACTTTTCAGGATGCAGAGGCCAATTTTTCGGTAACAATAGCATCAAAAATAAAGTACCTGGTAATAAATTTAACCAAAAAAAAGTACAAAACCTGTACACTGAAAAGTATAAGACATTGTTAAAAGAAATAAAAAGATCTAAATAAATGGAAAGACACCCTATGTTCATAGGTCAGAAGACTTAACATTGTTAAAATGGCAATACTCCCCAAGCTGATCTATAGATTTAGTAAATATAATCCCTATTAAAACTCCAGCTGGCTTATCTGCAGAAATTGCCAAAGATTAAACATAAATTAACCATATGAACTAGCAATTTCACCCCTAGGTATATACCCAAGAGAAATAAAAACATTTACCCACACTTGTGCACAAAACTTGTACGTGAATGTTCATAGCAACATTATCTATAATAGCCAAGAAGTGGAAACACCCCAAATGTTCAACTGATGAATGGATAAACACAAGTAGTAAGTTTATACAGCATAATATTCTGCCATAAAAAGGAATGAAATACTGATACATGCTACAGCATGGATGAACCTTGCAAACTCGGCTGAGCGAAAAAAGCCAGCCACTAAAGACTACATATTGTATTATTCCATTTACGTGAAATGGCCAGAACAGGCATATTCATACAGACAGAACATAGATTTGCAGTTGCCAAGGGCTGGGGGTGAGAGTGGGGTTTGAAGGTGGAGTGAATATTAAGGGATACTGTTGGGCCAACTGACGTCCTTCAACGTCCAGCTACCCCCATTTCTGGGCTCTCAGCTGTGATCTCTCAGCAGATAAAGTACCTTCTTTACCGGGCTTGTTTCCCCTAACAAACCAATAGCCCTGGGTAATGCCTAATCTCACAACAGCTCATGCTGGCTAGTTTCAACCCACCCTATCAGTCATAAACCCCACTACCCTTCATGGACCCTAAACTCCTTACCTCACCTACAATCAATCAGAGACTTGTGCACAAGCTGATCAGGCATCTTGTGACCTACCTTATAAAACACCCCAACAACTAGCCCTTGGCACTCACACAGGCATCTCTTTCCTGTGTGGCCCGCTGTTGTCTATAAACCCTGTTTCTATTCTCATGCTTTATCTCTGTTAAATTCTTTTACCAACCCACATGTCACCATGTCACCAATGGGCCACCACATTGTGCCCACAACAGGTATGAGATTTCTTTTGGGGGTGATGAAAATGTTCTAAAATTTATGGTGGTGACGGTTGCACAACTCTGAATATATTAAAAACCACTGAAGTGAACACTTTAAATGGGTGAACTGTCTATGAATTATATCTTAATAAAGCTGTTAACACAAACAAAACAGAAACCTCCGGGGGTTTCCAACCTACGTGGCCCTTCTCTCCTCAGCCACTCACCTGCATCCAAGTTCTCTTCTTTCTACCAATTCCCTAAACTTTGTATGTGTGGCTCCTACTTAGAACTTTCTACTCCCAAATTATCTCAAGATGACCTTCTTATTATTAGTCTCAATTCAAATGAATCCTCCCAAGAAACATTTTCCCTGTTCATCCCAACTAAAGCAGTCTCTCCCCCTTAAAATGATCTCTTCTATATTCTGTCAAAGAACAAAAAATAGTTAAAGTAATTCAGATACTCAGCTGATGAGTATCAGGTACCCCCTCAAAATTAGGTAACTCCCAGAATTGAAGCAGGATTAGAGTTTTTATAGGGCAAGGAGAAGAGACGGTGTATGTGGCTATGGGACTGCCCCAAGCTGTAAGTTTTCTTTACCTGTTACTGCAGCAAAACTGCAGTTTAAAAGGCTGGGATATGTTGGGGAATTCAGGTCTCTTTCTGGTGATTGCTGATGCAATCTTACTTTGGTAGAAGTTGAAATGGTTCTTTTGAGTTATCTTTGCCAATCTTGCTGGTTATCCAATGTTAATTAAGGTTCAAGGGAAGACAGATAGGAAGGGGGGAAAAGGAAAGGAAAGGAGAGACAGAGAAAAACAAGGAGGTAAAGACTGAAACAAGAAAAACCAAGGTCCATTTCAATTCTTTAGAACACTTCTCAGTACCTGAAATTGTCTTAGTTTTCGTTTGCATGTTTATTTTTTGTGGGTCTCCTAGCACTGTTTCTGTCTTGTTTGTCCATATGCTTAATATGTGATGGCTGACTGAGCAAATTCCACGCCAGTATGATAATCTAAGATTAAAGTATGAGCAAACTGTTTGAAATTTTCCAACCACTCCTCCCATTTCTCATGACTACAAGAAACTGCACCTAGTCTTCATCACCTGGGTGCTTATTAAAATTACAAATTCTTGGGCTACACCTGCCTAGACTGGGTCATCTGTGCATTTAACTACACATCTGCCTGCCTAGAGAAACAAATACTTTAAAAGGTAAGGGCTCCTGCAACAGGCGTGGGTCACGCTCTCACTCGCTCTCTTTCTGCCACCATCTTGGTTCTGTGTTCCCCACACAAAATGCCCGGTGAAGTCACAGAAACCCTCCCATCCCTGCTACAGAGCAGGAGTTGCCACAGCCCCAGGCTGGGACAGGGTCTGGAACAGAATGTGACAGTGACGAATCAGTACCAGAGCTCGAGGAACAGGATTCCACACAGACAACCACACAAAAAGCCCAGCGGGCAGCGGCAGCTGAAATAGATGAAGAACCAGTCAGTAAAGCAAAACAGAGCAGGAGTGAAGAGAAGGCACGGAAGGCTATGTCCAAACTGGGTCTTCAACAGGTTACAGGGGTTACCAGAGTCACTGTCCGGAAATCTAAGAATATTTCTTCGTCATCACAAAACCAGATGTCTACAAGAGCCCAGCTTCAGATACCTACATAGTTTTTTGGGGAAGCCAAGATCGAGGATTTATCTCAGCAAGCACATCTAGCAGCTGCTGAGAAATTCAAAGTTCAAGGTGAAGCTGTCTCAAATATTCCAGAAAACACACAGACTCCAACTGTACAAGAGGAGAGTGAAGAGAATGAAGTTGATGAAACAGGCGTGGAATTTAAGACGTAGAACTGGTCATGTCACAAGCAAACGCGTCGAGAGCAAAGGCAGTCCGAGCCCTGCAGAACAACAGTAATGATATTGTAAATGCTATTAAAAAATTAGCAATGTAATCTCCTGAAAACAGGACTTTTGGGGGGGGGTTCAAAAGAGTAACTGCAGCTTGGTTTGAAATTTGTACTG
The DNA here is from genome assembly GCF_009834535.1 of Camelus ferus. Taxonomy (NCBI): domain Eukaryota; kingdom Metazoa; phylum Chordata; class Mammalia; order Artiodactyla; family Camelidae; genus Camelus; species Camelus ferus. The sequence continues at coordinate 48,016,263 of NC_045704.1, read as the reverse complement.
TTTCTATCATTAATAAAGTTATAGCTTCTTTAAAAAAAAAAAAAAAAGGTAAGGAAAAGTCTGTGTGACAGACTCGGCAGTGCTTCCATTGCCTCTAACTAGCCCCTAGGATTGTTGATTATATAGGAGGAACTGGAACAAACCAAGTGCAATTCTTTCCCAGACTGAGGGAAGGGGCTCAAGTTTTTAATTCAAGCTTGCTTTTCTTCTTCCCAGAAGCAGGGGGTGGAATCCTTGTGCTTAGTTACTCCTGCAGTTGCTAGAGGTTAGGAACAAAGACTGAAACAATTTAAGGGCCGGAAGGAACTTCAGGTATTACTTAACTTGTTTCCTTCTTATCAGATGTTTCCTTCTAATCATCTGTATCCAAAGTATCTAGACTTTTCCCTCTAAGAGCACTCAGCTACTCAAAGCATTTTCTCAGAGCAGGATCACTGGCATTGCCTAGAAGTTTGTTCGGAGATGCAGAGTTTCAGACCCCAGTCCAGAGCTACAGAATCAGCATCTGTAATTTCACACGAACCCCAGGTGATTTGTGCACAGTCTGAGAAGCATCGGAGCAATTTCTGGACGTGCTGAACCAGCACCTGCCATCTCCAGCAACGTGCATTTATCATGAGCACTTACTTGCCAAGCTGGGCCAATGGAACAAGGAGAATTCATGGGTGAAAAGTTTTCCCAAATGTCCCCTGCAGAATTCAGGGATCTGTGTGTTTGGGAAAGAAAAGAGAGGCTCAAAGGATAAAACTCAAAAGTAATTACAAAACTTACCAACAAAATGGTGGTAATTTTTTTTTTTTCGAACAGGGTGATGAATACATTGAGATTCATTATATTACTCTCTCTACTTTTGTGTATGTTTGAATGTTTCATAATAAAAATTATTTTTAAAAAGTAGTCTCAAGTTAGTGAGGCTACCAGTCCCACCAAGAGGCACCTGTGCTAGGAAAGTGGAGTCAGCAATGTTGTGTATTTGCCCCAAAGTGAAGGCTGAAGGGGAATGGGGAAGAAGTAAGGTTTATAGACCAGACCCCTTGGGTACATGCCTTCATTTAATCTCCCGTCACAGCTCTGTTAGGTAATGCCACCTTAATCATTAAAAATTAAAAAAAATTAAAATTAAAAAAAAATTTAAGGATTGAATTTAGCATCACCAATCATGGGACAAACTTGTATTGTATGCCCCCTGGTGGAGAGTATGGGGAAGTACACATCATGGTTGATAGGGTCCTTTCACCAAAAATGCTTCACCTGACTCTAAACATGAGGCAGCAGCCAAATGCTGAACATGGGACATTCTATGAGACAATGGGCCTGAACTCTTCAAAAGTGTCAATATCATGAAAGACAAGAGGTATGACATCTAAATGCAATGAGTGAACTTTGATTGGATCCTAGTTTCAAAAAAGAAAAGCTGAAAAAAGTCATTGCGGGAAGGGATAAATTGGGAGTTCGAGATCTGCAGATACTAACTACTATATATAAAATAAATATGAACACAAGTTCATACTGTCTAGCACAGGGAACTATATTCAATATCTTGTATTAACTTACGGTGAAAAAGGCCTAAACAAGCAGTTCTCCAAGGAAGACATACAAATGATCAAAAGGCACATGAAAAAATGCTCAGTATTACTAATTATCAGAGAAATGCAAATCAAAACTACAATGAGGTATCACCTTACACCAGTCAGAATGGCCGTCATTCAAAAATCCACAAATGACAAATGCTGGAGAGGCTGTGGAGAAAGGGGAACCCTCCTATACTGCTGGTGGGAATGCAGTTTGGGGCAGCCACTATGGAAAACAGTGTGGAGATTCCTCAAAAGACTAGGAATAGACTTACCTTATGACCCAGGAATCCCACTCCTGGGCTTGTATCCCTACTTCAGGATGATACCTGCACCCCAATGTTCATAGCAGCACTATTTACAATAGCCAAAACATGGAAACAGCCTAAATGTCCATCAACAGATGACTGGATAAAGAAGCAGTGGTATATTTATACAATGGAATACTACTCAGCCATAAAAACTGACAACATAATGCCATTTGCAGCAACACGGATGCTCCTAGAGAATGTCATTCTAAGTGAAGTAAGCCAGAAAGAGAAAGAGAAATACCATATGAGATCGCTCATATGTGGAATCAAAAAAAAAAACAAAAACAAAAACAAACAAACAAACAAAAACAAAGCGTAAATAGAGGACAGAAATAGACTCATAGACAGAGAATATAGACTTGTAGTTGCCAGGGCGGCAGAGGGTGGGAAGGGATAGACGGGGATTTCAAAATTGTAGAATAGATAAACACGATTATACTGTATAGCACGGGGAAATATACACAAAATGTTATGGTAGCTCACAGAGAAAAAAATGTGACAATGAGTGTGTATATGTCCATGTATGACTGAAAAATTGTGCTGAACACTCGAATTTGACACAACATTGTAAAATGATTATAAATCAATAAAAAATGTTAAAAAGGATATGAAAATGAACATATGTGTGTTCATGTATGATTGAAGCATTGTGCTGTGAACCAGAAACTGACACAACATTGTAAATTGACTATACTTCAATAAAAATATATATGAAAAAAGGCACTGTGGGACAATTAGGAATTTTGAAAATGGATTAGATGATTTAAATATATATATATATATATATATATATATATATATATATATATATATAAAGTATTGGGTGTGACTGTAAAAAACATCAACAACCACCTAATGAGGTAAGTGGTAACCCTCTTTTAGAGAATGGGGAACTGAAGTTCAGAGTGATAAAGGGATTTGCTCAAGAATCCACAGCTGATAAACGGCAGCACCAAAACAGGCCCGGATCTCCGTGCTTCCAGAGCATGAGCTCTCCACTGGTGGATGCTTCTTGTTCCATGGTATCCCCAGGAAGCAAGAGATAGGGCTGTGTCTCCAAGGGGATGGTAGGGGGTAAGAGTAGCAAACAGTACTGTTATGCCACAAGCAATCATTCATTTATATAAAATTTAATTGCTGTGTAACAATGATAAGCAAAAACAGGCAGTTCCTAGACTCAGGTTGCTTACAGCCTAGTGGAGGAGACAGATGGTAATCAAAGCTTGGAACCACTCAAAGGAATATCTAATAACAAAAGGAGATCACAGAAATAAAGAAAAGGAAGCTGACCAAAGCAAAAGATCAGTAGAACACTTCTATGAGTTGTGCTTTGAAGAATAAACAGAAGTTAATGATCCAGACAGAAGGAAGAGTGTGAGCAAAAGGCCCATGGCAGGAGGGAGCACGGTCTTGGGGTAAAAAAGCCCCAAGAGCTAGCAGGTACATAGTACAAGGTGAGAATGGAGGAAATAGGCAGGGTCAGACTATGTAGGATCTTGAAGACCATCCTCCGATGGCCTCGTTTAATTTTAAAAGCAATAGAAAGTTATTAAAAGATTTAAGCAGGTGACAAAATTAGATTTCAAGTTACAAAAAAAAAAAAAACCACTTTGGCTGCGACATACTAGTAAGAGATTATGATAGCCTGTGGTAACTTGTATTAAAGTGAGCAGTGGAGATGGAAGGGTCCAGATCTAAGGAATATTTGAGAGGACTGGACGTGGGAAAATGCAAGAGAAGAAGAAGGTGTTGAAGATGAGTCTTAGGTTTGTAGCTTGTGCAGTTGGATGGAAGTGCCATTCTCTGGGAGAGGGAACACTGGAAGAAGGTCAGATTTGGGAAGATGTAATGTGACCAATGTCTTGGAAATGAAGAATTGGTGGTGCTTTTGAGATCGCCAAGTGGAGATGGGAGAAGGCAGTTGGACACGCAAGTCTGAAGTTCAGAAGAGAAATCTAGACTAGTGATGCACATTTGGGAGTCATCAACTTATGGCTACTGAAGCATGGGTTAGATGGCCTCAGGAAGGGAGGATTTAGTCAAACAGAACATTGATGCAGAAATACTGGAAGGGAGCAGTAGAGGGGCTGAGTTATGAGCCCGAGGGAGAAGTGTGGGCTGGGAGAGAGCCTTAGTGTCATTCTCACTGCTTCCAGAAGCACTGCGTTCCTGCCAGCAGTGGGGTCATCTTCACGATTGCCGAAGGATGGCTCATGCGTTTCTCCACCTGGCGGGCTCTACCACTCACCCACTCTGCCTGCTGCCACTGCTTCCTGGAAGAAGCCGCTCTGCCCCAGGCTTCTCTCCTGGTGCCCTCTGAACCACCATAATTTATCCATTAAGCAAACAACTAATGTGTACACCAATGCCTTAGTGATAAGCAAAATTTATGGGCAAAAATTATGGTATAACCATACTCTGAATACAATGGAGCACTAGAGAAAGAGGAGATTTCTCTGTGTGCGTGTATAGAATGATCCCTAATTCTCCAATACATATACATTGTATAAACAAAAAAGGAAAGTACAAAACTGTGGCTTCATGCTACCTTTTGTATTGAGGGGGGAATATAAATCTGTATTCCAATTTGCTTGTATACACCTGGAGAAAATGTGGAAGGATATACGAGACACCAAAAACAGTGACCCCACAGGGTATAAGGCAGGTTGGACTGGGGAGAGGAGAAGTAAGGATGAAAGGAGGACTTTTACTAAATGACTCTTTCAACTTAAAATTTTCTGAACCTTGTGACTATATTGCCTATTCAAAAAAGTAAATTTTAAAATATGGGAAAATGTTATTTTCCAAAGTATGTTTCATGAGTTGTGTATTTCATATTTTTAATGAAAATGATTTTGCCTAGTGTGATTTTTAATAATTTTTAAAGATAATTATAGATTCAAGGGAAGTTGTGAGAAACAACAGGAGTCCAGTATACCCTTCACCCAGTGCTCCCACCCTCAAAGGTGACATTTTGCAGACATATAGTACAACATCGCAACCAGGATATTAACATTCACACAGTTGTGATACAGACAATTTCCACCACTACTGTGTGCTATTTCTTAAATCTTGAAAATGGGTGACCTATTACATAAAATAACATGTTTTACAAATCAGCGTGTTTAATCAATCCCACATTAAAAAAAAAAAGCCTGGAAGGAAATTGTATCATTGATGATAAATTTTAAAACAAAGGTATTAAATTTTATATTACAGCTTCTAAATAGAATTTTCTCTTATTGCTGATGAAAATTAAAATTTCAAAATGGTATCTCATTGCATTTGTTAAGGCAATGGGAGGTGCTCTAACAAACAAATCCCCAAATGTCTGATGGCTCAAACACAACTGAAGTTTCTTTCTTGCACGAATAAAGCCCAACATGTTCAGTAACACGGCTCTCCTCTAAGCAGAAATGCAGGCACTTGGGCTCCTTCCATCATGTGGCTCTGCCATCTTCAACTCAAGGCTACTAAGGCAGCACTGGCCTAGCATTTATTTGTAAAAGGGTTTTCAAAGAGAGGCTGGAGACCATGCACCAA